>NW_024412469.1:1752581-1867003 GCF_014898765.1 Herpailurus yagouaroundi | reverse complement strand
TTTATTTATTTTTGGGACCGAGAGAGACAGAGCATGAACGGGGGAGGGGCAGAGAGAGAGGGAGACACAGAATCGGAAACAGGCTCCAGGCTCTGAGCCATCAGCCCAGAGCCCGATGCGGGGCTCGAACTCACGGACCGCGAGATCGTGACCTGGCTGAAGTCGGACGCTTAACCGACTGCGCCACCCAGGCGCCCCTAAAAAATTTTTTTATATATGTGATGTAATTTTAACATCTTTCTCAGAATTTGTACTAATGTGTAAGCAAATAAGAATTTTTTTTCCAAATGAACTTGCCTTCTCACTAGAATATTGCCAAGATATATTTGGTTCTTCCCAACTTGGGTCTGTTTAACTAGGTTTGAGCAAAATAATGCTCTACTATGTCTATGGGCAGTAAACTAGGAATAACACCCCTCCCCCCCCAAAAAATAGATTAGTTAAATTTAAAATGAATAGTTGTTTTTCTTTTCTTCTTTTCTTTAACTTTGGAAGTGTATTCCAAAAGTTGTTTTGAGTGGCGCCTGGGTGGCTCAGTCGGTTAAGCATCCAATTCTCGGTTTTGGTTTGGGTCAAGATCTTACAGTTGGTGGGTTTTAGGCCCTGTGTCTGGCTCTGCGCTAGCAGCATGGAGCTTACATGGAATTCTCTCCCCACCCCTCGCCTGCTCATGCTGTCTCTCTAAATAAATAAATAAATAAACTTCAAAAACTTGCTTTGATTTCTACCAGTGCAGTCAGAAATCCAGTTTCTTTTAGAGATGAGTCTGATCTTCAGAAAGAAAAGAGCACTTTAGTCTTACAATGCAAGGAGTACATATAGTGCCCCTATTATCATCCCTTTTGTTGGGGATGAAGTAGAGTGAGGATAAACAGACGCAAGAATAAGTGGATTATTACTCAGTAATGTAAGAACACCCATATTTATGGGTTTTGGAATCTCTTTATTGCATGGAAATACGAGTTTATAAAGGCTCATAATTACTTTTGGCAGAAGAGAAAAAGTACAAATAAAGGCAATTTAAAATTAAATTAGAGTCTTCCTTGAAACGCAAACCAAAATGTGAACATACATGTAATCGCTGATAATGTTCATAATGTCCAGGGTATCTGTTAACCTTTACATAGTGTAAACTTTGGTAACTCAAGATAATCAAGAAATTATTACACTATCTCTTGTTCTGTGTATTGTATTGACTAGTCTGTAATCCTTTGACCAGCTAACAGTATATCAACATATGAAAGCACCCTAATGTAGATTGATCTTCAGGATCTTGATATATTTTGGGAAGGAGAGGGGAGGGGTCTCTCTTTCTAGGCCGATTGCTATTGCCAGCAACACTGGAGTGTTCATGTACAGATCTATCTAAAAAGTTATGGAGTTTCACCTGGCTGAGACTAGTTGCTGAGACCACGGTTTCTGGGGGGCCCTAGAGGTTAAGCATCTTGGGCATGATTTGTACTTCACCTCTACCGTCAGCATTTGCTCCTTGCTTCTTCTTATTACTGGTTTCTTAGCCTGACTGTGTCTGAATTAGGGGCCTCTTGAATGAAGCCAGTTGATTTGACAACATAAAATAAATTGCTCCTAAATTAAATTTAAATACATGTTCAGGACAAGCATATGTTCAAGTACTCCCTCTCCGCCCCAAACCAGGCTTGGCCTCAACTGATTTATTGCCAGGACTGCATTGATCAAACTAATACTTCTCAAATCTTGGTCTAGGATAGTAAGCAATTTTGAGTTGAAAAGCCACTTTTTTTTTTTCTTTCAATGACAGATAAATCCTTGCCTTGACCCAATGATTATATAGGTGTTAGGGGCACAGAGTCAGAGGGGAAAGACTTATAATTACACATCATTCAGAAGTACCCCAAGAGCATGGGGAGAAAATCAGTCACTCTTCTAAATCCATGTCTCTTGGCCTTTGAGATATTCAGCAACTTGTCATTCAAATGTAGAAGGAACATCGAGAAATAGCCCAAAGGGCAAATGTTAAATGTAATAATGCTGCTAAAAGTCACTGCTCAGTCATGGGACTGAACTTGCATTTGCTTCAGGAATGTGGTAGACAAGATTCTTAAGATGGTCCAGATCCCTGGACACACACTTTCTTCCAGTTATTCAAAGACCATTCTAGGTGCTTCTGTGAAGGAAATTTGTAGATGTAATTAAGGTCCCAGATCAGTTGATCTTAAGATCGGGAGATTATCCAGATGGGTTGATCACACAAGCCCATTAAATCTTGTTCTAGAGGTCAGAGGCAAGAGAAGTTGGAGATTAGAAGGAAGAGGATTCAGTATAAGTCCCTGCAGTACTAGAAGAAAGCAAACATTCCTATGAACTACCTCTGGGGCCATGTGGCTAGGAACTGCCAGCTGCCTGGAGCTGCTGAGAGTAATAGCTAAGCAGGAATCTGGGACCTCAGTTCTACAACTACAAAGAAATGAATGCTTCCAACAACCTGTAGGCTTGGAAGAGGGCCTTATGAGAAACGAACTGCAGCCCCAGCCAACACCTTGGTTTCAGCCTCATGAGACCCTAAGCAGAGTATCTAGTCATGCTGTGAGACCATGAAATAAATTTGTGCCGTTTTAAGTCTCCAGGTTCCTGGCAATTTGTTACACAATAGAAAACTAATACAATGAATCAGGAATATTTTATGGTGTCACAGTTATGGTAGATGGCATGCCAGACCAATTATGCACCCCCTTTCTGGATATTCAGGAATTAGCAAGAAGAAGCCATCTGAATAGCATTTGTCTTTACAGTTACTGTCTTCACTTGTTTTTACTGGTGGCTTTTCTGGACAGTTTTTATCTTCTATTTTCTAGCAAAATTGTTCCACTGCTGAATATATATTTCAAAAAAAATTACAGCACCCTTTTGATGTGCCAAACATGCTAAGTGCTTTGTAGGAATTGTTAAATTCTCTCAGCAGCCCTGTTTTACAGTTGAGGTAACTGAGCCCTGGAACAGAGAAGAGTTTTTCCAAAGCCTCAAGTGATGAAGCAGTTAGTGGCTTGGTGAAGAGCATGATCTGGGAAGTGCAGATTCATGTTGCTATAGTCTTTTTCTTAGCATTCATTCTCAAAATGTTCAGATGTCAAAATTAGAAATTTTGAATTCTGATTTTCCATTTTTCTTGGTTATCCCTTAGTTTAACATGTATCTTTTTTTTTTTTTTTTGGTTTCCTCTTTATAATTGAGGTTAAATCACTTATCACTCTGACAAGCAATTTACATATTAATCCAGGACAAGAAATTCATATCTCCCTTAGCAGGCTCATACCCTTCCATGACTTTACCCCAATCTCTCCTGACCATTCTCCTGAACTTAAACCCTATTTCCCAGCCACAGTAGGGCATCCTACCTACCTCTCTGAAGAAACCAGCATCCCAACTTGTCCAAGATGAACTGATTTCACTCCAACCTACTTCTATTTGCTGTATCTGTTCATAGCATTTCCAATTCATCAGCGGACCAAGCTAGAAACAATAGAATTATCTATGGCTCTCTTTACTCTTATTTACCTCTGATCTGTTAGCAAGTCCTAGTTATTTTAACCCTGTAATACTCTTTCCTGTCCATTTCCATTGCTATTGTTTTGGATAAGTTATCATTTCTTTTTTTTTATTATTTTTTTAACATTTATTTATTATTGAGAGACAGGGAGACACTGAGTATGAGCAAGGAAGGGGCAGAGAGAGGGGGAGACACAGAATGCAAAGCAGCTCCAGGCTCTGAGCTGTCAGCACAGACCCTGACACAGGGCTCGAACTCACAAACTGTGAGATCATGATCTGAGCTGAAGTCAGACACTCAACTGACCGAGCCACCCAGGCGCCCCCAGTTACCTTCATTTCTAATGTAGATAGCTGTAATAGATCCTTCTATTTGCTTCAAAGAAACCCCTCTCATCTGTCCTCCACACTCTAGCCACAGTAACCTTAAAGCATGTCCCAGCTGAAAAGCTTTCAGTATCCCTGCGACATACAAGGTGATCTACAGACTCCTTGGCAGAATAGGGAATGCCCTTCACCCTCAATATCTTTCCATCCTCATCTTTCACTCCCTGACTTCTGTTCCACACACCCCATGTTTCTGCCACACTTACTTAGCCAATTCTTCCTAAAAATGTCACTCTCCATGCCTTTGCACCTGCTTTTCCTTCAGCCTAAAAGGATATTCTTTTGTCTGCTCCATCTGGGAAAATCCCACTTGTCCTTCAAAGCCCAGCCAAATGTCACCTCTCTGGCAAAACCTTCCCTGAAAAGTCTTGGTGTCATTACTTTCAGGGCTGGGCAACCATTACACTTTGCATGAACCTCTATCACTACACTTAACAGTTAGGTTGCTCAGTAATTATTTATGTATCTGTCCCTCCCCACTGATTGTGAACTCTTCAAAAAGAGGATTGTGCTTTTGTCATCTTCATGTTTCTGGTCCTTAGCACCAAACATGCCAGGTATCTGGTTCATGTTCAGTAAATATTGATGAATAAGAAAATTTTATTCAACCTTTTAGGTTGAACAAATTAAGAGGAAAGAAAGGGCAATTTTTGTTCTGTTAGATAACTTTAGTGTATCTCAGGTATGGTCCTTGGCCCAGCAGCATGAGCATCACCTGCAAACTTATTAGAAATGTACATTCTTAGCCCCATGCCAGACCTACTACTGAGTCTGAAGCCCTGGGGGTGGAGTCCACCAATCTATTTTAACAAGCCATCTGGGTGATTCAAATGAACGTTTAAGCTTGAGAACTATGGATGTGTTTGAACCTGACTGACCTGTGTACAGCAGATTTCAGCTGTAATGTCATGGAAAAAAAAATATGACTGAAGCCATGAGGCCTAGGTTCTTAGCTCGTAATAAGCTCTTAAGCAAGCCGCTTAAACTTTTATAACATGTTACCTTCTGTAAAGTCAGAAGACTAGGCAATCTAAATTCCTTTTTAGCACGGAGATTCCCTCTATGTATGAAAGAGATGTATTGTCTGATGCCAGAGGACGGAGATAGTAGTGGAGAACAGGGAAAATTGAAATAGCACTCTGTGCAGTGATTGTGTGAAGCTTCCTTAACATTGCTCCTACAAGTTCACTCTCTAGCATTGTGAAATGGCAACTGCTTGATACTTCACAGGAATTTCATAATCTCTTACCCCAATTAGTGCACCTGACCAACCAAACAATTCTGTAGGGGAGAACAGAGTCCTTTCTGACCCTCTTGTGATCAGATCATTCTTGGAAGCATGAAATGTGATTACCCTGTCCTGGTATGCATAACTTCCCAGACATTCAAAATAAATATGGGAAGTCAAGAAGGATTAGGATTGGTGGTGGTGTATGTGTGTCGGATCCCTATTTCCCAAGAACACAAATAGGAAAACCTTTCCTTCAGTTTCACTTTGCATAATAATGGTTTACTGATGTGAATTAAACACATTCTGGGGCGCCTGGGTGGCGCAGTCGGTTAAGCATCCGACTTCAGCCAGGTCACGATCTCGCGGTCCGTGAGTTCGAGCCCCGCGTCGGGCTCTGGGCTGATGGCTCAGAGCCTGGAGCCTGCTTCCGATTCTGTGTCTCCCTCTCTCTCTGCCCCTCCCCCGTTCATGCTCTGTCTCTCTCTGTCCCAAAAATAAATAAACGTTGAAAAAAAAATTAAAAAAAAAAGTGATTATGATATAAGTAAGGTTATACACTACATACATGGGAGCAAGGCAAAGGGACATTTTAGATCTTACTAAACAAGTGCAGAAATCAAGTCTGATACCTTACCTGGAGCAAACAAAGCCCAATCACCAGTAGGACAAACTCTGGACCCCCATGAGGATGAACAAAGCAGACACATGTCAAGAGAAAGGGCTACCGGCACTCATATCTAGGCAAGTCATCAAACAGAAACTCTAAGGGAGAATTCTCAGAGTTCCTTGACTTGGGGTTGCTTTAAGCAGCATGCTGTGCAGCCGTGCTTAGAACTGTGACAAGAAACTGCAAAATGCCTGTCAAAACCCTTGACAAGTGAAAGACAGGCAAACTGGGATGGGGAAGGCAGGTTTCTCTCCATCCTCACCAGCCTGTGAACACCTGTTACTGATGGAGCAAGCTGAGAGACACATTTGGCACATGTTGGCAACACCAGCAGAATCAGCCCTTCCTCAAGATTTACTGAAGATGTGATCCTTTTTTCTGTGGCTTCTGCTGCACAAAACCCATTTCAGTTTTCTTTGCTGTATAGTTATTAGAAGTGAGGGGGAGAGATAAGAAAACTCAAGCTGGTTTTACCATGGCTGAATATAACCATGCCAAAGATGTTGACAGCATTCTTTCTGAGGTGAGAAAAATCACACTAATGCCATTTGTGGGGAGTTTTTCAATTGGCAAACACCTTCATGAATTTATACAGTTGGCTCTACGGCAACCCGAGAGAATGGGCAAGGCATCTCACATAGTCCCCATTTTACAGATAAAGAAATGAAGGTGGATTCAGGCAGTTGAGGGACTATACAATCAAGAGTAAGAAGCAGATTTGATCATGTGAGTAAAGGTCTCTGGCTTTGTTGCAGGACATTGGTTGTCAAAGAATTCAAGAAGGTGTGTCTACTTGAATTCTAACCTCCCATGTAGAAAGTAGTCAAAGCAACAGAAATTCAATTTGTCTCCCTTAGTTGAAGTACATCAATTGTTTTTGGAAGCCTGAGATTCACAAGGACTAGAATGATGCAGGCAAAAGGTGTGCTGTTAAAGTCAGCCAGTTGGAAGTGTCTGTCCCTAAACAAGCTACCTTCTCTGAGCCTCAGCTCCCTAAAGTCATAAAATGTGGAAAGTCATACCCACCAAGTTTTATGGAGACTGAAAGTGTGGGGAATGACTTTGATATAGTAAGCAGTCAGTTATTGGTGATCATTAACATAGTTTTTTTTTTATATGAAATTTATTGTCAAACTGGTTTCCATACAACACCCAGTGCTCATCCCAAAAGGTGCCCTCCTCAATACCCATTACCCACCCCTTCCTCCCTCCCTCCCACGCCCCATCAACCCTCAGTTTGTTTTCAGTTCTAGGAATTTACCCAAGGGATATAGGAGTGCTGATGCATAGGGACACTTGTACCCCAATGTTTATAACAGCACTTTCAACAATAGCCAAATTATGGAAAGAGCCTAACTGTCCATCGACTGACGAATGGATAAAGAAATTGTGGTTCATTAACATAGTTTTTAAAAATACAAATAATGTACCACCACTCCCCTTGCCTGCTAATTGAGGACTCAGCATCTGGACATGGGGAAGGGACTTCTCTGTTACTATTTGTGGAATTGAGTGTTTTTGATCACATCATGTATCACAAGCAGGAATTCTGCCCAAGAAGGCAGAAATTTTCAAAATTAAAAGCCTGCACATTGCTCAAGGCATGTCTGTACTTGCTATTTGGCTCAGTTCATTCCAATTTTTTTTATTTTAAAATGTTTCATTTAGTTAGAAATGTAACTTTAAAATAAACAGCAAATGAAAAATTAAAAAAGAGAAATGACAAACTCTATCTAAAAAAAAAAAAAAAAAAAAAGTTCTCTTCTGAGGGGGCTCCAGAGTTGGATCTACAGAAGTACCAGCTGCTAGTTTGTTTTATTATTACTTGATTTAAATATATCCATGGCTGAGGGGGAGGAGGGCAACTGACAGCAGCTTTGGCTTCCTGCAATGCTTCCTGCAATATCACCAAGTTGCTTGTGGGACTGACATGCTTTTCCTTGACATGAGCTCTAAATGATCCCCTAGGCTGAATCCTTTCTCCACTATTTATTGACTGTCTCAGTTGCATTTGGCAAACAAGGACGATCTTCCCTGTCCTCCCTGTCTATGGCTTTTTCACATAGATCAAATACGGTAAGTGGATATGTAAGTCTTTGAAACTGTACATGGCAACCTACCAGTTTTACTCACTTCTCTCATTCAGTAGTACTTTTCCAAAAACATGCAGTGCAACTCTTCAGAAATGGAATGGTGTTACCAGGCATTCTGAATCCAAAACTCTCCAAGCTATCCTGTTGCTGTACAATATTAGCCATTTTTCTTTGCAACTAGTTTAGCTCTTCAAAAACACCACTGACATCAATTCTTGAATAAATGTCATTATTTTTTGGAACTTGCTTTCTAAGAGATAATTTTGATTAATGAAGACTTAGAGCTTTGAATCCCTCAAATTAGAGGATGAAACATCAGGTCTGCTCCTTCCTTCTCCTGATAGTTCACATACTGTCCTATGATTCCCCTTCCTTTCCTCTGATCTTTGATGTGAAATAGGGTAGCTCTTTCCACAGGGTTCCCGTTCAGAGTCCCAGCTGTTCAGGGGCATGGCCACTTCTTCCCTTAAAAAATGGAGTTAAATGAAACATCCCACCTGGGCTTGCTAAGCCACTCTATGTTCCAGGTGCACTTTCATGACATTTTACCTATGTAAGGCATATGCGATCTTGAAACCAGTTAACACAGATATCATTCCTCAAACTCAACTCTCTTCCAGGGTTAAAGTTGGCTAGGAAGCTCCAGGTGATACTCTCTCTCTGTTTAAACTTTAGTTGAAACATCATGTCTAGTTGAGGCCTTTCTTTTGCAGTTTAGAAAACTCTACTGGTTTTTAAAAACTTTTATGAGATCTTTTATATTCAGAATTTTCTCTTACTGAATGTGACTTTTACTTATTTTCTTGAATGCAGAGTATATATGTGTGATAAATATGTTACATATATTTTATGTAAGATATGTATTTTTAACTAAGATAATACTCAAATAATATGCCAATATCTTACAAGTCTGTTTTGTTTTAGTAGTTATCTAGATACAGCCAATATAGATCAAAGGAGGTACAACTTATTTTTTTTTAATTTACATTCCAGTTACTTAACATACAGTGTAATTAGTTTCAGGTGTACAATATAGTGATTCAACACTTCCATACAACACCTAGTGCTCATCACTATTAGTACGCTCCCGAATCCCCATCACCTATTTAACCCATCCCCTCATTCACCTCCTCTCTGGTAACATGAGTATGTTTAAATAGTTAAGAGTCTGTTTCTTGTCTTGTCTCCTTCCTTTCTTTTTTTTTTTTCCTTTCCTTGTTTTGTTCCTTAAGTTCCACATATGACTCAAATCATATGGTATATGTCTTCCTCTGACTGACTTATTTTACTTACCATTATACTTTCATACTCCATCCACATCATTGCAAAAGGCAAGATTTCATTCTTTTCTATGGCTGAGTAATAGTCCATTGTATATATATGCCACTTCTTTATCCATTCATCAGTCAATGGACACTTAAGCTGTTTCCATAACTGGGCTATTGTACATAATGCTGCAATAAACATAGGGGGTGCATGTATCCTTTGAATTAGTATTTTTGTTATCTGGGTAAATACATAGTAGTGCAATTGCTAGATTGTAGGGTAGTTATATATTTTTAACCTTTCGAAGAAACTCCATACTGCTTTCCAGAGTGGCTGCACCAGTTTGGATTTCCACCAACAGGCAAAGAGGGTTCCTCTTTCTCCCCATTTTTCACCAATACCTTTTGTTTCTTGTGTCATTAATTTTAGCTATTCTGACAGGTGTGAGGTGGTATTTCATTGTGGTTTTGATATTTCTTTCCCTGATGATCAGTGATACTGAGCATCTTTTCATGTGTCTGTTGGCTTGTATGTATTCTTTGGAAAGATGTCTATTCATGTCTTCTGCCCATTTTTAATTGGATTATTCATTTTTTGGGGGTGTTGATTTTTGTAAATTCTTTGGATATTTACCCTTTATCAGATATGTCATTTGTAAATGTCTTCTCCCATTCCATAAGTTGCATGTTAGTTTTATTGATTGTTTCCTTCACTGTGCATACATTTTTTTTTATTTTTATGAAGTTCCAATGATTTATTTGTGCTTTTGTTTCCCTTGCCTCAGGTGACATAAGTAGGAAGACATTCAAAGAGGTTATTGCTTGTGTTCTCCTCTAAGATTTCTATGGTTTCATGCCTTATATTTAGGTCTTTAATCCATTTTGAATTTTTTTGTGTGTGGTGTAAGAAAGTGGTTCAGTTTCATTCTTTTTCATGTTGCTGTCCAGTTTTCCCAACACCACTTTTTGAAGAGACTGTCTTTTTCCCATTGGATGCTCTTTACTGCTTTGTTGAAGGTTAATTGACTATATACTTGTGGGTTTGTTTGTGGGTTTTCTATTCTGTTCTAATGATTTATGTGTCTATTTTTGTGCCAGTAGCATACTGTTTTGGTCACCACAGCTTTGTAATATAACTTGAAGTCCAGAATTGTGGCACCTCCAGCTTTGCTTTTTGTTTTCAAGGTCACCTTGGCTATTTGGGGTCTTTTGTGGTTCCATACAAATTTTAGGTTTTGTTTGTTCTACCTCTGTGAAAAATGCTGTAGGTATTTTGAGAGGGGTTGCATTAAATGTATATATTGCTTTGGGTAGTATAGACATTTTAACATTATTTGTTCTTCCAATCCATGAGCATGGAATGTCTTTCCATTTTTTGTGTCCTCTTCAATTTCTTTCATCAGTGTTTAATAGTTTTCAGAGGACAGGTCTTTCATTTCTTTGGTTAGGTTTATTCCTAGGTATTTTGTTGCTTTTGGTGCAACTGTAAATGGAATTGATTTCTTAATTTGTCTTTCTTCTGCTTCATTATTTGTGTATAGAAATGCAAGATTTCTGTATGTTGATTTTGTATCCTGTGACTTTACTGAATTTGTGTATCACTTCTAAACAAGTTTTTGGTGAAGTCTTTCAGGTTTTATATAGAGAGTATCATGTCGTCTGCAAGTAGTGAAAATTTTACTTCTTCCTTGATTATTTTTGTTGTTTTTGTCATTGTGTGATTGAGATGGCTAGGATTTCCAGTACTGTGTTAAATAGCAGTGGTAAGATTGGACATCCCTGTCTTGTTCCTGACTATGGAGGAAAAGCTCTCAGGTTTTCCCCATTGAAGATGTGATTAGCTGTGGGTTTTTTATATATGGCCTTTATTATGTTGAGATATGTTCTCTCTAAAACTACTTTGTTGAAGGTTTTTATCATGAATGGATGTTGTACTTTGTCAAATGCCTTTTCTGCATCTATTCAAATGACCAAATGGTTATTATGCTTTCTTTTATTAATGTAGTGTATCATGTTGATTGATTTGTGAATATGGAACCACACTTGTAAGCCAGGGATAAATCCCACTTGATCGTGGTGAATGATTTTTTTAATGTATTGTTGAATTCAGTTTGCTAGTATTTTTTTGAGAATTTTTGCATCCATGTTCATCAGGGATATTGGCCTGTAGTTCTCTTTTTTAGTAGATTCTTTATCTGGATGTGATATCAGGGTGATACCGACATCATAGAATGAGCTGGGAAGTTTTCCATCCTTTTCTATCTTTTTGGGATGTTTTAAGAATATTCTTTAAATACTTGGTAGAATTCACCTGTGAAGCCATCTGACCCTGGAGTTTTGTTTGATGGGAGTTTTTTTATTACTGATTTAATATCTTTGCTGGTTATCAGTCTGTCCAAGTTTTCTATTTCTTCCTATTACAGTTTTAGTAGTTTATATGTTTCTAAGAATTTATATATTTCTTCCAGTTTGTCCAATTTGTTGGCATATGGTTTTTCATAATATTCTTTTACAATTATTTGTATTTCTATGGTGTTTGTTATTTCTCCTCTCTCATTTGTGATTTTATTTATTTGGGCCCTTTCTCTTTTCTTTTTGATAAGTTTGGCTATAAGCTTGTCAATATTATTAATCTTTCCAAAGAACCAGTTCATGATTTCATCAATTGGTTCTATTTCTTTTTTAACTCCTCTAGGTGTAAGATTAGGTTGTTTATTTGAGAGTTTTCCTGCTTTGTAATGTAGGCCCATATTGTGATATACTTCCCTCTTAGGACCACTGTTGCTGCCTCCCAAAGGTTTTGGACCATTGTGTTTTCATTTTAATTTATTTCCATGTATTTTTTTTTTAAATTTCTTCTTTGATTTCCTGGTTGACCCATTCATTGTTAATAACATGTTACTTGACCCCTATGTATCTGTAGTCTTTCCAATTTTTCTTCTTGTGGTTGACTTCTAACTTCATAGTGTTGTGATCAGAAAACATGAATGGTATGACTTCAATTTTTTTTTTTTTTTTTTTTTTTTTTTTTTTTTTTTGCATTTGTTGAGGCCTGATTTAGTACCTAATATGTGATCTATTCTGGAGAATATTCCATGTGCACTTGGAAATAATGTGTATTCTGCTGTTTTAGGAAGGAATGTTTTAGGAAGGAATGTTTTAGGAAAGTCCTGAATATATCTGTTAAATCCATCTGGTCCAGCATGTCATTCAAAGCCACTGTTTCCTTATCGATGTTCAGTTTAGATGATCTATCCATTGATGTAAGTGGAGTATTAAAGTCCCCCACTATTATTGAATTGCTAGCAAGTAGTTCCTTTATGTTTGTTATTGACTGTTTTATATATTTGAGTGCCTCCATGTTGGATGCATAAATATTTGCAATTGTTATATCTTCTTTTTGGATAGATTATTATTATATAGTTTCCTTCTTTATTTCTTGTTACAGTCTTTGTTGTAAAGTTGGATAGATTATTATGATATAGTTTCCTGTATCTATTGTTACAGTCTTTGTTTGTTACAGTCTTTGTTTTAAAGTCTAGTTTGTCCAATATAAGTGGTCTTGTGGCATTCATTTGAACGATAATTGTTTCTCCGCCCACCCACCACTTTCAATCTACAGATGTCTTTAGGTCTAAAATAAGTCTTTTGTTGGCAGCATATATATGGGTCTTGTTTTTTTTTTTTTTTTTATCCATTCTGAAACCTTATGTCTTTTGATTGGAGCATGTAGTTCATTTACATTCAAAGTAATTATTGATATACATATATATTGCCATTTTATTACTTGTTTGTCATTATTTCTGGAGATTTCCTCTGATCCTTTCTTGTATTTGTCACTTTTGGTCTTTCTTTTCCACCCAGATTCCTCTCTTTTATTTCTTGCCGGGCTGATTTAGTGGTAACAAACTCCTTTAGTTTTTGTTTGTCTGAGAAACTCTTTGTGCCTCCTTCTATTCTGAATGATAGCCTTCCTCGAGAGAGTATTCTTAGCTGCAGATTTTTCCCATTCACAGCATTAAATTTGTCATTCCACCCTTTCTGGCCTGCAAAGGTTCTGTTGAGAAATCTCCAGCTAGCCTCATGGGTCTTCCCTTGTAAATTAAGAACTTTGTCTTTTCTTTCTGCTTAAGATTTTTTCTTTATCACTATATTTTGCAAATTTAATAACAATATGTCTTGGTGTTGGCCTGCTTTTGTTGATTTTGATGGGAATTCTCTGTGCATCGTGGATCTGGATGTCTGTTCCTTCCCCAGATTAGGGAAGTTTTCAGCTATTATTTCCTCAAATAAATTTTCTGCCCCCTTTTTTCTCTCTTCTTCTTCTGGGACTCCTATGATATGAATCTTATTATGTTTGATGGAGTCACTGAGCTCCCCAAGTCTTTTCTCATGTTCCCCAATTCTTCTTTTTTTTTTTTTTTTTTTTTTTTTATTCAGCTTCATTGTATTCCACTGCTTTGTCACTAATTTATTTTTCTGGTTCTTCCAGCCTGCCGTTCATTGCATCAGGTCTGTTTCTAATCTCATTTATTGAACTGCCCTTATGATTGTTGCTTTAAATTCTTCATCAGGCATGTTACTTATATCTGTTTCACTTATATCTCTGGCTATGGCCTTATCTTGTATTTTTAATTTGGGATAAATTCCTCTATCTTGACATTTTGTAAAAGTCTCTGCCTTCTTCTTGGAATTAGTGAAGCTCCTGAAAGTAATGGCTGTATGAAGAAGAGGTCATGTAGTACCCTGGGCCTGGAACTTCAGAGAGTGTCTCTGGTGTGTTCTGCATGTACTCTGCTATTGTGTTTTGGCTGCTGTATCCTTCAGGCCAATCGTCTATAGAGGCTCTCCTTGCCTGCTATAGGCAGCGTTTGGCCCAAGGCCTGAATGTGATGACTCTTAACCAGATGTGTTCTGGTCTACTTGTAAATTGAGACCTGACACCAACTCCACCAGAACTAGGGCTCTGCAGAACTCTGGTCAGGAGATGTGGTGCGTGTAGAGGTTTGCACTGGTCTTCTTGGGTATGGGCCCATCACACTGGGACAGAAGCAAGCTTGACTGAGAAGAGCATTCCCAACAGAGCACAGGGATGTGGGGCTTTGCATGTGCAAGTTAGGCAGCCAGTATTGACACTGGGCTGCTTCCTGCTGGTGGCTCTGTATTTATGCTGAGGGGTAGGGGAGGGAAATGGTGCCAGCCAGCTCCTTTGCTCCTGGAGAAACATCTCTGTGAACAGTGGCCTCTCAGGGATGAGCTCCAAGAAGAACACATAATCTCCACACTGTGTGCCCCAGGCATTCTTCAAATCACTATTTCCATGTCATCTGCCCCCAGGATCAGGGAAGTGCCCTCCAGGATCTATCCCAGCCCAGCCTGCTGACCTTTAAAACTCCAGACTTTAAGCCCTGCTGGTTGCAAGAACTCATGAAACTCAGCCCCTCTCATTTTCCACGCCAATGGCTTTGGGGAAATGGTCTCCTTGTATGTCCCCCTGTGTAATCTCTCTCTCTACTCCTTCACAACCAGAGCTCCTTCCCCTCCACAGCACCTGTGATCTGTTTCTCCCCTAAACCATGTCTATGCATTTCCTACTTTCTTTGATGTGGCCTCTTCTCTCTCTTTAGTGGTGGAGTTTGCTCTTTCATTCTTAAGGTCAACTTCTGGGGTATTTAGAGTGATTTGATAGTTATCTAGTGGTGTTTGTGAGACAAAACAAACCTAGGATCCTACTACTCCATCATGATCCTCTGATCAACCAGGAGGTACAAGTTTAGATGTCAAGACTCAGGTCACCACCAGTGATCTTAGATAAATCTATGGTAATGATTCTCAAATTTACACCTTGGGACCCCAATTCTTCCTGACCTCCAGACTCATATGTTCAGTTTCCTTTTGACATTGCTGTTTGGATGACTAATCAATGTCTGGAATTTAATATTCCCAAAATCAAAATCAAGAAACTTATGATTTCTCCTTTTATTTCCCCAATCTGCTTTATCTCTGTCCCTTTCCTAAGAAGTGGCATCTCCATCCTCTCGGATGCTCATATCAAAAACCTGGAAATCATCTTTGACTTTTCCCTTCCTTTTATACTACATACCTGTTAAATTAATTAAACAAAGAGACCATTAGACTGAGGTTGCTTTAATGTCATGGTGGCTTACACAAACAAATGAAAATCTAAACTTGTAAAAGCCTCAAGGTTATGAAATCAAAACACAATGGGCAACAAATCACAAGGAGCCAAATATGCTTTAAGCTGTAGTCAATCAATAATTTCTTCTTTGCTCGCACACTTTCTCCTATATGAATCTTTTCCCTGGCTTCTGTCCATGAGTGCTCCTATTTGCTTTTTAACACTGTCTGATTTGAATTAATTTTTATTCAAATAAACTCTTAAAAATTTTAATAAGCCTCAGTTTATCTTTTAATACACACAACCCCACAATAAGTCCTGTTAGTTTTATCTTCAGAATATTTCTAAAATCTGACCCCTATCACCACCTACATCATCCTGCTTCAAGCCACTGCAGCTGTTATGGACAATTATAATCCTCTCCTGACTGATTTTCCTTCTTGTGTTATATCTTCTACACTTTCACCCCACATAGCAGCCACAATGACCAATTCAAATGTAAATTTGATCCTGTCTTCCTCCTTCCAAAAACCCACCAATCACCAATTGTTTCCTATCCACACTTAGAATAGATTCTAAGCTTCTTTTCTTGGCTTTCCAGATCTTATGTGATTGAGCCCTGGATAGTTGTGTGATCTCATTTCACACTTTCCCTCTTGCTCACAGAGTTCTAAATATACACTTTGCTGTTTTTCAAACGCACACATAGCATCCTCTCATCTCAGAGTGTGCACTCACTGTTCCCTCTGCCTAGAACTCCTCTGCCTAGAACTCCTCCCCTCAAATAGTCACATAGCTTGTGCTTCACATCAGTGATATCTGCTCAAACTCCCTCAGAGTGTTTTCCATCCAATCCAGAAGAGCTCCCGCATTTGCTCCCAGTACTCTATCTCTCTTCTGCACTCTTTTTATTCCTAATACCCACCACTGCCTGGCATTCTGCTCAAACATATATGCACACTTGTTCACTCCTCAGTCAAATGTAAGTGACATGAGGACAGAAACTTGGACTGTTAAGTTTATAACCCTTTTCCTAATAACTAGAACAGTGCCAGGTATTCACTAAGAGCAAAAGGAATAATTGTCAATTAATGAAGATATGCAGACTCTTGGGCCTGTTTCTTTTCTGTAAAATAAGAGTTTCAATCAGAGATGCTCTATAAGAAAGCCACTAGCTTTTGGACACCTGGGTGGCTCAGTCGGTTAAGCATTGGACTCAGCTCAGGTCATGATCTTGTGGTTCATGAGTTCAAGCCTTACTTTGGGCTCTGTGCTGACAGCTCAGAGCCCATGACCTGCTTCAGGTCTCCCTCTGTGTCTCCAAATTCCAAATTCCTCTTTATGCTGTTCTGTTTTTAATGTGTCTATTCCCCATGAAGGAGAAATAATGGAAGATGGAAATAAGTTTATCATATCACAATTAGCAAAATCAGATGGTGGAGGGTTTGGAGGAGCCTTGCTCAGAAGATGGATTTTAGAGAAAACCAAGGCAAGGGTGTTAAGCAACAGTAACAACAACTACAGCAACAACAACAAACAACAAAAGTTACAGAAGCTAGAGACAAAGCTTTACAATCTAGCTTTTTCTTCTTATATTATGGTCAATATAGTACGTGTATAGATTTTGTACATTAGCTCAAAATCCCACCTGAGAATGTCCCAGAGATCTGGTTCTGCTTCAGCAAGTTATAAGTGAGAGAAAAGAAAAGCAAATGCAAGGGTTAGATCAGCTCTTGACTGGCAGCTCTGTTGCCATAATTACAGCCAAGTTTAAGCCCAAGGTTCATGAGGTGTATTGGCTGTGAACTGAAAAGAACAATCCACCAACACATCTGAGCACCTGAGATTAGAATGTGCAAACCATTGTGCTCAGCATTCCAACTATAGTACTGAAATATAACGTCAGGCAGAGTAGGGAGCCATAAAACGTGAAGTCAAAAGGCTGACTGAGTTGTCACTGGAAGGTTCATTACTAACTCTGATGTGCTCTTTGGCATTTACCCAGACAATCTGAGGCTATGACATTAACATGCAGTTCTTTATGTGAATCCAAGCCTTGCTGCTTCCCAGAAAAGAAATGTAAGAGGGAAAAACCCAAAATATTTTAATTTCTTCTGCAGTTTCTCTAAAAGCCCAGAAATAGTTTTAAGTATATATAAAAGGTATCATTAAAAATAAAAGTGTAAGCATTTTTATAATTTCATTCATATATTAGTAATATCAAATGTTATCATTGTTTCAGATACTTTTCCAATAAATGTGCATGTGCATCTTCAAAAAAATTTAAATGACTAGGGAAAAGTGAACTATTCCCTCACACCACTAAGTGTTATTAAATTTAAAGGAAAAGAAAGAGAAAATGGCTTTTCTGCTTTTTATAACAAAGCAATGCAAAGGTCTTTTCCAATTGAGAAGAGCAACTTCTAAACATATATCTAAACGTATATCTGTGTCCAAGGTTTGTACTGCTTTTTGACAACCCACGACATAAATCCTGCTTAGGGAATAATTGCCTGGGATAGTGCCGAGTTACCAGGTCATTTAAATCGATGCTGTGTGCTATTGCACACTTAAAATTATTTACACTGCTCTTATCCTAGCTACAATCTGTTCTCTCTCGCTAATGCAGTGGAGAGCAATTTACTCCAGAATACCAAAGTCCTTCTGATTTCATTTTTGCTCCCACATCTGCTGCTGCGAGCACAAGTCCTAGAAATAAAACCAAATAAAGAAGCACAAGGAAGCTTTGGGGGAAAGTAGGTTTTAGAGTAAACATCAATGAAATCTTCAAGTTCTGTTTCTGACACTTGGTTCTAATTAGCTTTAATGGTTGGTTGCAGTTGTTCATTTGAGAGATATGGAAGAGTTCTTTCCTCTTATGTCCGTCCTTCCTTCCTTCCCTCCCTCCTTTTTTCTTTTTCCTTTTTTTTTAAATTGTTGTCGATACAAGCATTTGATGCAGGATTAATGTTGTTGATACAAGCATTTGATACAAGCATTTGATGCAGGTGCTTTGGCATTTTTCATTTGAAATGAGGCTGTGGTCTGTGACTCATGTTATTTGCACCATTAAAGTTGTTGGCTGTTTGTGAAAAGTGAGAGAGTTAGAGAGCTCTGATCAGCAGAATTGAAATGACTGGCAAACCTAAAAGATATCAAACATCAATGTTTCATTTATCTCAATTGTTTCATTATTAAACTCTCATGTTACTTATACCCACCTGCAAAGCTGTTGAAATTTCTTAGGTTTGTTTTCTACTGAAAGGAAAAAAAAGGCAGGAGCTGATTAGAAATTGAAAAATCAGACAATGTAGATTGTGGATAATTAATCAAAAATCAAAACAGTAAAATTGAATTGAATTGAATTGAATTGAATTGAATTGAAACCTCATCATTGTAAGCCAAATTCAGATATGCTTCTGGCTGTTCTATGGTTCCAGAGTGGGAATCTAAGAGTTGTAGACATGCCAGAGATTAGAATATGAAAATTCCATTAGTCTTCCAGAGATTTTCATCATGGAGGGTGAGGAGTCTTTTAGCAGTTGGTTCCCTGTCCCAAACCCACCTCTTTCTTCTCTGCTAATAACTCCGACTTTATTTATGTGTCTAGCCCTGAGGGAGAAAATATTGAATAGTCTAGCAACAAATAAATAAAAGCCTCACAAGGTTAATCTATTCCCCTTGATGGTGATTAGATTAGGAGTGAGCATGAGATCCACTTCTTGTCCAAGAGATGAAGGGTCAATTTGCTAAGAATCTTGTGAAAAAGGTTTCCTCAGTATTGATACAGACATACAGGAAGGGATGAACCCTTCTCTCCTTTTCTTTTGATTCTTGTGTCTGTATTTGATGCCTGACACTCTTGTAGCTGTTCTGTGACTATACAATGAAGCAATATGAGAACTAGCCAACAAACTGGTTGGAACAGCAGGAAGACAGAAATCTATATATTTGATAACATTGTTAACTCAATTAAAAGCATCCGATTAAAACCTTCTATGGAAAAAAAAAAATCTTAGACTACCAGAGAGCATGTTGAAGTCAATAAACTTGATATGAAGTTGAAGAAGTTAAATATATATATATATATATATATATATATATATATATATATTTGAGTGTCATTAGCTCCCTAGCAACCTTCTAAACTCCATCATGAGTGACTTCTGATAAATTTCTGTGCATAGGAAGATATGACCAAATGAGAAACATGTCACCTACTCTCCAGCAAGATAGTGCAGCTAGAAGTTGAATCCATTTAAAGCTTTGGATGCAGAGGACGACACAGGACTAGATGAACAAAATATTGGTCACTGGGAGGGTAACCTTTTGGAACTAAAAGCAAGAAAGCAGGACCAAACTGAGTTCCTGGTCTGGGAGGTTGAGAGAAGAAAACTACAGCAGCTCTGAGAGCTGCTTTCATCAGTAGCAGAGCCAGGATACATCCGAGATAGTTTCAGAGCAATATTAATGCAAACTTGAAGAGCAAGAAAGATGAGGCCATCTAGGGAGACCATCTAGGGACCACATGAGAGCACATATGAAGTACCTTCTAGAGACTTACTGGTTGCATTGGGAGGCATTTGAAGTTGGGATTGCTGGGTGTCCAGCCAGACGGCTATTCTTTTGTTAACTTTATTGCATCTCCAGATAATTGTGACAAGGAAAAAACAGGGTTCTCTGTTATCAAGACAATAATCACTTTAATTTGGGTTAGAACAGAAAACTGATGTGTGGAGAGACACTCCTTCAGATCTACCAGGCAAAATTCTGATTGATGGTATGTTGGTGGCTTGTGGTTGCTGTTTTTTAATGGAGTTCATTAATGTTGTTACTCCTAACACAATCAATGAATGAATTCTGGAGTAAGACTGGTTACCCATTTGAGATCTTATACAACTCAAGTTTCTGAAGTATTGTTTCTGAAGCATTAATGTGCCTAAGACTCACCTAGTGTTTTCATTTAAACTGCTGAATTCTGGAGTCTGCATATTCTCATCATGAAGGCCTGGGTTGGGGCCCAGGGACTTGAATTTTTACTAGGTTCCCCATGTGACTCTAACACAGGTGATCTGTGGGTTCCACTTTAAGAAACTCTGCTCTAAGAATTCTGCATTAAAGTGCAGATGTTATAAATAAATGTAGCTTTCCCTTCCAAGTAGGCTTTGCGTTTGAAAAATTGTTCCACAGTTAGGAACGAGGTCGATACTGAATAGTCCTCTTGGGATCTACAAATAGTCCATGGGTTGTGATTCAACCACCCAAGAGCTATCCTATTGCCATCATTTTTCTTCATAGAGGTTCCTTAACTTACAGAAGGAATTTTGTTGTTGTTGTTGTTGTTGTTGTTGTTGTTGTTAGGAATGAGAAATATGGAAGACAACGTTCACTACATATTTCTTCCCTCAAGCAAGTGGAAGCATAAGAGGAGGTCAAAAGTCCATGATCCTTGCTTGAGACCAAGAAGCAAAGTATTTATTTGTGATTTTCTGAGAGCAGAGGAAGCTATCCATCTTTGCCTTTCCAGCATCCACTCGTGACATTGTACTACTTACTACTTATCACATTACAGGAACTTGCTAAATATATGTCAAATGTTAGTGGACTTGGGCCACAGTCTTTGGTCTGAGCTTATAGTAACCCTAAGATAGCAACACACTAAATCCTTAGCTCCAGAAGGGAAGATAAATTTTTTTCATTTATTTGCCCACCCTTCTCTATAGTGGGTACTAAATAAATGTTTGTGAATAACTGAATGAATGTGTGAGGGTATAGCAACCCTAAAAATTTATAGTCATCTTTTACATGACATTAGGTTTACAAACTATTTTTCTAGTAACAGAACCGTCCTTTCAAATAAAAACTCATGCAGGATCCTTCCAGATAAGACAGACAAAAATAAAATTGAGAGATTGGAAGTTGAATATTCTTCCTGTCTGTATCGCCCATCAGCAATAAAGAGTCTAAACCAATTCCTTTTTTTTCAATATATGAAATTTATTGTCAAATTGGTTTCCATACAACACCCAGTGCTCATCCCAAAAGGTGCCCTCCTTAATACCCATTACCCACCTTCCCCTCCCTCCCACCCCCCCATCAACCCTCAGTTTGTTCTCAGTTTTTAACAGTCTCTTATGCTTTGGCTCTCTCCCACTCTAACCGCTTTTTTTTTTCTCCCCTCCCCCATGGGTTTCTGTTAAGTTTCTCAGGATCCACATAAGAGTGAAACCATATGGTATCTGTCTTTCTCTGTATGGCTTATTTCACTCAGCCCAGTTCCATCCACGTTGCTACAAAGGGTCATATTTCATTCTTTCTCATTGCCACGTAGTACTCCATTGTGTATATAAACCACAATTTCTTTATCCATTCATCAGTTGATGGACATTTAGGCTCTTTCCATAATCTGGCTATTGTTGAGAGTGCTGCTATAAACATTGGGGTACAAGTGCCCCTATGCATCAGTACTCCTGTATCCCTTGGGTAAATTCCTAGCAGTGCTATTGCTAGGTCATAGGGTAGGTCTATTTTTAATTTTTTGAGGAAACTGCACACTGTTTTCCAGAGCGGCTGCACCAATTTGCATTCCCACCAACAGTGCAAGAGGGTTCCCGTTTCTCCACATCCTCTCCAGCATCTATAGTCTCCTGATTTGTTCATTTTGGCCACTTTTACTGGCGTGAGGTGATATCTGAGTGTGCTTTTGATTTGTATTTCCCTGATGATGAGCGACGTTGAGCATCTTTTCATGTGCCTGTTGGCCATCCGGATGTCTTCTTTAGAGAAGTGTCTATTTATGTTTTCTGCCCATTTCTTCACTGGGTTATTTGTTTTTCGGGTGCGGAGTTTCGTGATTTCCTTTTGTTGTCTGATTGCTGATGCTAGAACTTCCAACACGATGTTAAACAACAGCAGTGAGAGTGGACATCCCTGTCGTGTTCCTGATCTCAGGGAAAAAGCTCTCAGTTTTTTCCCATTGAGGATGATGTTAGCTGTGGGCTTTTCATAAATGGCTTTTATGATCTTTAAGTATGTTCCTTCTATCCTGACTTTCTCGAGGTTTTTTTATTAAGAAACGTTGCTGAATTTTGTCAAATGCCTTTTCTGCATCGATTGATAGGATCATATGGTTCTTATCTTTTCTTTTATTAATGTGACGTATCATGTTGGTGATTTGCGAATGTTGGACCAGCCCTGCATCCCAGGAATGAATCCCACTTGATCATGGTGAATAATTCTTTTTATATGCTGTTGAATTCGATTTGCTAGTGTCTTATTGAGAATTTTTGCATCCATATTCATCTGGGATATTGGCCTGTGGTTCTCTTTTTTTTACTGGGTCTCTGTCTGGTTTAGGAATCAAAGTAATACTGGCTTCATAGAATGAGTCTGGAAGTTTTCCTTCCCTTTCTATTTCTTGGAATAGCTTGAGAAGGATAGGTATTATGTCTCCTTTAAACGTCTGGTAGAACTCCCCTGGGAAGCCATCTGGTCCTGGACTCTTATTTGTTGGGAGATTTTTGATGGCTGATTCAATTTCTTTGGTGGTTATGGGTCTGTTCAAGCTTTCTACTTCCTCCTGATTGAGTTTTGTAAGCGTGTGGGTGTTTAGGAATTTATCCATTTCTTCCAGGTTGCCAGTTTCTTGGCATATAATTTTTCATAGCATTCCCTGATAATTGCTTGTATCTCTGAGGGATTGGTTGTAATAATTCCATTTTCATTCATGATTTTATCTATTTGGGTCGTCTCCCTTTTCTTTTTGAGAAGCCTGGTTAGAGGTTTGTCAATTTTGTTTATTTTTTCAAAAAACCAACTCTTGGTTTCATTGATCTGCTCTACAGTTTTTTTAGATTCTATATTGTTTATTTCTGCTCTGATCTTTATTATTTCTCTCCTTCTGCTGGGTTTAGGCTGCCTTTGCTGTTCTGCTTCTATTTCCTTTAGGTGTGCTGTTAGATTTTGTATTTGGGATTTTTCTTGTTTCTTGAGATAGGCCTGGATTGCAATGTATTTTCCTCTCAGGACTGCCTTCGCTGCATCCCAAAGCGTTTGATTGTTGTATTTTCATTTTTGTTAGTTTCCATATATTTTTTTAATTTCTTCTCGAATTGCCTGGTTGACCCACTCATTCTTTAGTAGGGTGTTCTTTAACCTCCATGCTTTTGGAGGTTTTCCAGACTTTTTCCTGGGGTTGATTTCAAGCTTCATAGCATTGTGGTCTGAAAGTATGCATGGTATGATTTCAATTCTTGTATACTTATGAAGGGCTGTTTTGTGACCCAGTATGTGATCCATCTTGGAGAATGTTTCATGTGCACTTGAGAAGAAAGTATATTCTGTTGCTTTGGGATGCAGAGTTCTAAATATATCTGTCAAGTCCATCTGATCCAATATATCATTCAGGGCCCTTGTTTCTCTATTGACCGTGTGTCTAGATGATCTATCCATTTCTGTAAGTGGAATGTTAAAGTTCCCTACAATTACCACATTCTTATCAATAAGGTTGCTTATGTTTGTGAGTAATTGTTTTATATATTTGGGGGCTCCTGTATTCGGCACATAGACATTTATAATTGTTAGCTCTTCCTGATGGGTAGACCCTGTGATTATTATATAATGTCCTTCTTCATCTGTTACAGCCTTTAATTTAAAGTCTAGTTTGTCTGATATAAGTATGGCTACTCCAGCTTTCTTTTGAATTCCAGTAGCATGATAAATAGTTCTCCATCCCCTCACTCTCAATCTGAAGGTTTCCCCAGGTCTAAAATGAGTCTCTTGTAGACAGCAAATAGATGGGTCTTGTTTTTTTATCCATTCCAATACCCTATGTCTTTTGGTTGGTGCATTTAGTCCATTTACATCCAGCGTTATTATAGAAAGATACGGGTTTAGAGTCATTGTGATGTCTGTAGGATTCATGCTTGTAGCGATTTCTCTGGTACTTTGTCTCACAGGTCCCCCTTAGGATCTCTTGTAGGGCTGGATTAGTGGTGACAAATTCCTTCAATTTTTGTTTGTTTGGGAAGACCTTTATCTCTCCTTCTATTCTAAATGACAGACTTGCTGGATAAAGGATTCTCGGCTGCATATTTTTTCTGTTCATCACATTGAAGATCTCCTGCCATTCCTTTCTGGCCTGCCAAGTTTCAAAAGAGAGATCAGTCACGAGTCTTATAGGTCTCCCTTTATCTGTTAGAGCATGTTTATCCCTAGCTGCTTTCAGAATTTTCTCTTTATCCTTGTATTTTGCCAGTTTCACTATGATATGTCGTGCAGAAGATCAATTCAAGTTACGTCTGAGGGGAGTTCTCTGTGCCTCTTGGATTTCAATGCCTTTTTCCTTCCCCAGATCCAGGAAGTTCTCAGCTATTATTTCTTCAAGTACACCTTCAGCACCTTTCCCTCTCTCTTCCTCCTCTGGAATACCAATTATGCGTAGATTATTTCTCTTTAGTGCATCACTTAGTTCTCTAATTTTCCCCTCATACTCCTGGAATTTTTTATCTCTCTTTTTCTCAGCTTCTTCTTTTTCCATAATTTTATCTTCTAGTTCACCTATTCTCTCCTCTGCCTCTTCAATCCGAGCCGTGGTTGTCTCCATTTTATTTTGCAGATCATTAATAGCATTTTTTAGCTCCCCCTGGCTGTTCCTTAGTCCCTTGATCTCTGTAGCAAGAGATTCTCTGCTGTCCTTGATACTGTTTTCAAGCCCAGCGATTAATTTTATGACTATTATTCTAAATTCACTTTCTGTTATATTGTGTAAATCCTTTTTGGTCATTTCATTAGCTGTCATTATTTCCGGGATGTTTTTTGAGGGGAATTCTTCCGTTTCGTCATTTTGGATAGTCCCTGGAGTGGTGCGGGACTGCGGGGCACTTCCCCTGTGCTGTCTTGAATAACTCGTGTTGGTGGGTGGGGCCGCAGTCAGACCTGATGTCTGCTGCCAGCCCACCACTGGGGCCACAGTCAGACCGGTGTGTGCCTTCTCTTCCCCTCTCCTAGGGGCGAGATTCACTGTGGGGTGGCCTGGCCTGTCTGGGCTACTTGCACACTGCCAGGCTTGTGTGCTGGGGATCTGGCGTATTTCTGGGGTGGATCGGCAAAGTGCAGGGGCAGGAGGGGCAGGTTCAGCTCGCTTTTCCTCTGGACATCCACTTCGGGAAGGGCCCTGAGGCACTGGGAGGGAGTCAGACCCGCCGGAGGGATGGATCTGCAGAAGCACAGCATTGGGTGTTTGCGCATGAACCAATTCCTTTTAACCTACTTTAAAACTATTGGTCTGTAGAATCTTCACAAGATACTTTGGCAGCTTTTTATACTTTTGTATTTTATACTTTAGTATCATGGATTATTAATAAACTAACTTTTAGGGACACCTGTGTGTCTCAGTCGGTTAAGTGTCTGACCTCAGATCAGGTCATGATCAAGGCTCAGGAGTTCGGACCCTCCATCATGCTCTGTGCTGACAGCTCAGAACGTGGAACCTGCTGCAGATTCTGTCTTTCTCTCTCTCTCTCTATATATATATATGTCCTCCCCCCCCACTCACATTCTTTCTCTCTCAAAATTAAATAAACATTAAAAAAAAACTAACTTTTGTGTAGCCTATTTTTTTCCCTCACAGGTGAGAAATATTTAAATTTTCTATCTATAGAATGTACACCCTGTGCTTTCTTCCTTTATAAAATCCAAAATAAAATATTATAATAGGAAACAAAGCCATTCTAAACATTTAATTTTAATTTAATTTTACAGAGTGGTTCTATCATAAATTTTACTTATTCATAGTAGACTATACTAGCTATAATTTTCCTTTTCTTTACACACTTTCCCACCAGATTTTTTCTGGATCCTATGGTGAGCTGATGGGACTAAAATTCATGGTGTTTCCTGACTCCAACCCCACCCACTCTACTGCCTACCACTGTCAATACTGTCATCTCAGGGTACAGACATCAGGCAGGCCAATCGAAGTACTCATCTTCCTAAATATAGTGATTGGCTCAGGAGTGAGCATGTGACTTAGGATTGATAAGGAGGTGCTGGGAGGGAATGATCTTTCTTCTATTTTAATGCTATGTTATAAATGTAGGAGGTAGGGTACACTGGTGACCATGCTGCTTACCACATGGGGGAAAGCAAGACAAGATGAAAAATGACCTGAAGATATCATTTGAACTCCCAGGTCTATATCACACACTATTCCACTCCACACTTATTAGTTTCAGCTTAAACCTTCCCTTTTGTATTAAAAGAGACTGAGTTCATTTCTGTCACTTAGAACAAAAAGATACCTTTAAACAAACTCTAATTGTTTTCAGAACATGAGGAATTTATAAAATAATAGACCAATGAAGAGCATGTACTATATTGAAAAGAACTTGTTCCTAATTTCTTCCTTATTGATTTATACTCTCAAAAGGACCATGTAAACTAGATATGAGATTATACTGTAGGTGTCTACAAACAAACTTTGTAGTTAATAAAACTTTTTTCAAATAGCCACATAACTACATATGGAGCTACAAGGATTCTAATATTTTATTTTATTTTGACAAACCTCACTGCATGTTTTGTGTTATATGCAGTATTCTAGATGAGAAGTTTAAAAACAAGTAAGAAGTGGGTGTTTCTATTTACTTAAAATTTCTTCTCTGTGCTTTTTTTTTTTTTTTTTTGCATTTGCCAAACTTTAACCAGGAATTATGCATTAACTTTTAAGTTGCTTTTATTTGTTTTTAAGTTTATTCTCTATTCTTGAGAGGGGGGGAGGAACAGCGAGAGAGGGAGACAGAATCCCAAACAGGCTCAGCACTGTTACCACAGAACCCGGCTTGGGGCTTCAATTCATGAGCTGTGAGATCATGACCTAAGCCAAAGTTGGACGCCTAATCAACTGAGCTACCCAGGTGCCCCACTTTTAAATTGCTTTTAATAAATTAATATTAATAATAAGTTAATTGGAACTTAAATTGTGCTTGATACATGCCAGGCTAAGTACTTATGTACATTAGTCATTCCTCACAACAGCCCAGTAGGATTGGTGTGGTAGCCAGACACCAACATGACCTCAGTGATCCTTGTCTTCTGGTATTCTCACTCTTGTATAGTCACTGCCCACACTGAATAGAACTGACCTATGAAACCAACAGTACATTTTAGAAAGGTTGATGTATGACTTCTGAGGCTAAGCCATAAAATATACTGCAGATTCTACCTTGCCCTCTCCTGGATTCCTCACTCCCGAGGACACTGGCTGCATGTTGTAAGAGCACTTATGTAGCCCTGCAGAGAAGTCTACACAGTGGAAGGCTGAGATGTCCTGTTAACAGCCAGCACCAATTCATCATGTATAAAAGTGAACAGATCTTTCAGCCTCAGTCTAGCCTCTAGATGACTAAAACTCCAGGGGCGCCTGGGTGGCTCAGTCGGTTGAGCGTCCAACTTCAGCTCAGGTCATGATCTTTCAGTTGATGAGTTCGAGCCCAGCGTCGGGCTCTGTTCTGACAGCTCAGAGCCTGGAGCCTGCTTCAGATTCTGTGTCTCCTTCTCTCTCTGCCTCTCCACCACTCATGTTCTGTTTCTCTCTGTCTCCAAAATAAAGATAAACATTAACAAAAATTTGGATAACTAAAACTCTAGCCAACACCTTGACCGCAGCTTCATGAGAGAACATGAACCAGAACCATCCAGTTAAGCTGATTCCAAATTCCTGACCAACAGAAACTATGAAATAATTTTTGTGGGTTTTTTTTTAACACACTTGATTCTTGGGAAATTTGTTATGCAGCAAAAGAGAACTAATACAGTTGTTTCTACTGCTATCCCCAATTTATAGGTGAATTTTAAGTTTTATGGAGGTTATAAAACGAGCTCAAGACCACAAAGAAAATAAGTGTGAGAGCTTGGATTAAAACGGAACTCTTTTAGATTTCAAAGCCCTATGCTGCTTACTATACATGCATATTCTGGAAAGGGGACAATAAAAATAAAAGTCACTTTTAAATGGCTTCCCACACAGCAACCACTGCAGGTATTGTCTATCCCACTAACCTTGGAGAAATAAAGGGAAAATGATATGATATTGTCATTTTTATAGTTTAAAAAAGTTGGATATTGATCATTTTATATATTATGACCTTATAGAAAATATACCCACAGCAAATGCCTCCTTTTCCTGTAATATCATGTGGAGTCTGTGACATCTTTTACAGTGTTTACAAGGTTTTGACGTAGAGGCAAAGAGTCTCACAGGTAACAATGCTCAGAAAGGTTTAAATTAATAAACACCACTTATTAAGTCAAAAATAGTAGTGGAATTTTAAAAATAGGGTAGACAGAAGAATAACACAACTAATAAATCCAATTGCCTTTTCAGCTCTCCCTGTCCTCTGCTACCTTTTCTGTCATTGCACTTCCCAAGTCTTTGCTTTAAATGCTACTGACAGACTGAGCCCCAGATGCCATCCTCAGGGTCTCCACCTTTCTCTATGCCAGCCACACATGCCCACATGTCTCAGCTGTCCTATACACACACACTTCCTACCACAGAAGAACCACCACCCTCCATTGCAATAAGAATGAATATATGTGTGCAATTGTGCACTGTCTGTGACCTGACACTCTTCATCCAGCTGCGTTTTCAGCAGCCACAGTTATTCTGCCACAACAACTCATCCTTCCTTTTACTAACCCTTAACAGAACTCACTTAAGATTATCCCTGCATTTTCTTGCCAGAATGTTGAAAGCAGAACCCTACTGGCTAAAGCACAACCATGTAAGCTGCACAAAACATGAAGGTGAAATCAAAATGAACCAGCAGGACAGACAACAAACAGAAATCGGCACTGGGACAACACTATTTATGTGGGAAAACTCCAAGGAGACTAGAAGCCCCCAACAGTTCTTCCTAGAGAGCAAAGAAACATGGTGTCTTCAGAAAGCAAATATATATATATATATGTGTGTGTGTATATATATATATATATATATATATATATATATATATATATAATTTAGGTAATCTCTACACTCAATGTGGGCTTGAACTCATGACCCTGAGATCAAGAGATACAGTCTTCCAACTGAACCAGCCAGGTGCCTTAGGGAAGCAAATATTTTGTAATGTGCACAAGACATGAATAGACACTTTTCCAAAGAAGACATCCAGATTGCCAACAGACACCAGAAAAGATGCTCAATGTCACTCCTCATCAGGGAAATACAAATCAAAACCACACGGAAATACCACCTCATGCTGGTCAGAGTGGCTAAAATGAGCAAATCAGGAGACTATAGATGCTGGCGAGGATGTGGAGGAATGGGAACCCTCTTGCACTGTTGGTGGGAATGCAAACTGGTACAGCCACTCTGGAAAACAGTGTGGAGGTCCCTCAAAAAATTAAAAATAGAACTACCCTATGACTCAGCAATAGTACTGCTAGGAATTTACCCAAGGGATACAGGAGTGCTGATGAATAGAGGCACATGTACCCCAATGTTTATAACAGCACTTTCAACAATAGCCAAATTATGGAAAGAGTCTAAATGTCCATCAGCTGATGAATGGATAAAGAAGATGTGGTTTATATATACAATGGAATACTACATGGCAATTGGAAAGAATGAAATCTGACCATTTGCAGCAATATGAATGGAACTGGAGGGTATTATGCTAAGTGAAATAAGTCAGTCAGAGACAGACAGCTACCATATGTTTTCACTCATATGTGGATTTTGAGAAACTTAACAGAAGACCATGGGGGAGGGGAAGAGGGAAAAAAGTTACAAAGAGGGAGGGAGGCAAACCATAAGAGACTCTTGGATACTGAGAACAAACTGAGGCTTGATGGAGGGTTGGGGAGAGGGGAAAGTAGGTGATGAGCATTGAGGAGGGCACTTGGTGGGAGAAACACTGGGTGTTGTATGCAAACCAATTTGACAATAAATTATGTTAAAATAAAATAAAATATGTATGGCTTGCGATAGTAAAAAAAAAAAAAGACTGATTTAAAGTAATATTTTCTTAATTTTTCTAACTACCACAGTCCTAAAATGAAGGTAGATGAGAAAAGCAGAAATAACACTAAATTGAGTATTCAAGAAGCATGAGTTTTGGTATTAGCTCTGCCAATAGCTTAGCTATGTAATTTTGGCAAATTTTTCCATTTTTGAGTTTTATTTTTTTCCTGTATGAACGATAACATTTGACTATAAGATTTTTGAAGTCATTTCTGCTTTAACATTTTTTTAAACATTTATTGAGGAAGGAGCCTCAATAAATGAGAAATGGAGAAAATGAGCTCATTAGGGAAAACTCAAAGTAGTTAGATTATAGAAATGGTTAAGTGAGCAAATAATGGTCTTTATTTTAATAAAGTGATTTTTTTTAAAGATGAATTTCATCTGGACTTAATCTTAACTTTAGCATGGGAGCAAATGTTCTCTATTTGCTGAAATTAGTTTTAACAGGGACTGCACTGGATGTCAAAGCTGCAATAGGTAATGGGAAAGAATGTACAACTCTTCTTATGACAACATTCAATATGTAATTATCTCTTAAATGGTCTATTCCAAACAGAAGAAAAAAAAAAACTGCGGTTTGCTTTTCATTGATCCTTTGATTTCACTCATTGTGTGAATGGAGTATTTGATGTAAGACATTAAAATCCTTACTTTTAGTCCTTATTCCCTTCTTTTTCCAGCTTCCGTCTGCCATCTGTCTGCCCCACCGAAGTTCACAGTGCTTGAAAGCAGAAGACAGATGATCAAAATACAAGTGCCATAGGCTGTGGTTTGCCAGTAAATGTTTAATAACTCTGGGGGTTATGTAGGTGCCCTGATTTGTAGTGCTTGCCAATTTTCATGGTGTAAATACTCCCATTTGGTTGATTTCAAGTAACCAATATTGCACCAACTAGCTACAAAATTTCTAAACACTTAAAAATCAGTCCTTAGGAGGTAGCATAAGTCACCTCTAGCACACCATTGAAAAGGTACTAACAAAATGATATAGAAGCTCACTACTAACTGTGTCCAGAGGAGGTAGGTTGTCAGGGGCTGGTATAACAGCTGCAGAAGTTGTGAGATCATGGTATATTAGGACACAAGTAGTTTGCTAGGGTGAGTCCTAGGTTTGTGGTGGGAATTCAAACAAAAAGCAGAATGGGAAATGTTAAGGGCTGGGAAAATCATACTAAGGAGTTAGGGTTACATCTCGAGAACAAAGGGAAACCTGGGACACATCAAGGTGGTGGTTCAATGCAGAGTAATGAATGATAAAAAATTATTTTAGGAAAATAACTCTAGTGTGAATTATGGACACATTCTGAATCTAACTTGATTTTTTTAAGGAAAAATGGGAAAATTATTATAATGATTACAACTTTATAACAATGAATGTGAGTCAATGAAATCCAAAAGCCACTTGGACTATACCAAGCACGGGAAGGCTGCCAGGAATCCAACACATGTTCTCTCTCTCTGTCTCCTGAGTTTGCTTTGCTCTGTGCCTCTGTTCACTTCTCTCTCTTTTTCAAAAGAGTGGCTTTCTCTGACACTTCACTTATTTGGTAAGAAGACAAGTGTTCCATACTGATCCAATTTAAAAAGATGAAGGAGGAGAAGAAGGAGAAAGAGAATGAAGAGAAGGAGAAGAAGGAAAGAAGAATCTGGTTTACCTGGCTCTGATCAGGCATATTCTTCTTATCCAATAACCTATGTAATGGATGTGGCATGGGAAAAGAAAGCCAAATATGAACTATAACTTTAGGAAGATAAAAGAGTGGGTGTATGGGGAGAGGTAAGAAGTTCTCACAAAAAGAGGTCACTAGAAGTTGAGTAGATATTCTCTAAAAGTATCTACTAGAGATTGGAAGTGAAAGAGAATGTTAAGGAAGATCCATGTTTGAATCCAGGCTCGTTAACATATTTTCTATGTGACCTTTTAGCAAGTTAAGGTACTTCTTCCAGAAATAATTTCTTCATGAATAACATGAAGATAACAGTTGCACCAATATTAGTAGGTTACTATGAAGAATTACTGAGTTATAAACCACTTAAAGGAATCTAGTCACAGTACCTTATATTTACTAAGTCCTAATTAAATATTTATTGTCATTATAAATGCTATTAATTTTAAATAGAGTAATAAATATAGCAAATAACCAAAATATTTGTAAAACACAAAAAGAACATATAAGTAAATCAAAATACCTACATCCCCAGTATCCAGAATGTAACACTGTTAACATTTTAGTAGAGAGTCTTCTAATAAAAGCCATTTTTGCATTTCTGAGTTAGTACTGAAAAGCCTTTCCAACTGTTAGAATGTAGTCAGTATAAAGGTGGAAAAACCCAACAGAAAGTTTATAAGCTTAATAGGCTAAGGCTCATAAATCCCAATAGATAAGCTATTTTGGACCTACTTTTCTCCTTGACACAATCTAACAAGCTCTAATTTTTCAGTTCAAAGTTGATAAGAAGCAACAAATTGGGAAAAGAGACACTGGAGGAGATAGTCTTTTAATTATTCAGTCAATAATTAAATAGTCATACCATAGTGATTTAACAAGTGATAACCAACAGCCTCAGTGGATGGGAAGACTTCTAATATTTTGGGAGAAAAAAAGTAAGTAAAACTTAAAAGGTAAGATTTTGGAGTCATTTAGCATAGGTGTAATAGATATCAGTCATAGTGTAAGACTTGACTGAATGATAATCTTTGCAGTGATTAATGATAGTGACCTTGAATCATCAAGGACATTTTATTATGCTCCCTAGAGTATAATAGAATTCCTAAAATTCCAAAAGTCAATGTAATTAAATGATGACATGTTAGAAGAGTTTTTTCAAGCAAATAACCCAGTGAAGAAATGGGCAGAAAACATGAATAGACACTTCTCTAAAGAAGACATCCGGATGGCCAACAGGCACATGAAAAGATGTTCAGCGTCGCTCCTTATCAGGGAAATACAAATCAAAACCACACTCAGGTATCACCTCACGCCAGTCCGAGTGGCCAAAATGAACAAATCAGGAGACTATAGATGCTGGAGAGGATGTGGAGAAACGGGAACCCTCTTGCACTGTTGGTGGGAATGCAAATTGGTGCAGCCGCTCTGGAAAGCAGTGTGGAGGTTCCTCAGAAAATTAAAAATAGACCTACCCTACGACCCAGCAATAGCACTGCTAGGAATTTATCCAAGGGACACAGGAGTACTGGTGCATAGGGGCACTTGTACCCCAATGTTCATAGCAACACTCTCAACAATAGCCAAATTATGGAAAGAGCCTAAATGTCCATCAACTGATGAATGGATAAAGAAATTGTGGTTCATATACACAATGGAATACTACGTGGCAATGAGAAAAAATGAAATATGGCCTTTTGTAGCAACGTGGATGGAACTGGAGAGTGTGATGCTAAGTGAAATAAGCCATACAGAGAAAGATACCATATGGTTTCACTCTTATGTGGATCCTGAGAAACTTAACAGGAACCCATGGGGGAGGGGAAGGAAAAAAAAAGAGGTTAGAGTGAGAGAGAGCCACAGCATAAGAGACTGTTGAGAACTGAGAACAAACTGAGGGTTGATGGGGGGTGGGAGGGAGGAGAGGGTGGGTGATGGGTATTGAGGAGGGCACCTTTTGGGATGAGCACTGGGTGTTGTATGGAAACCAATTTGACAATAAATTTCATATATAAATAAAAAAAAAAAGAAGAGTTTTTTCACATGTCATAGGAAATAATTTTCATCTGTGATGCCAGCTCTAATATATTGGCATAAACTGTGGAGAGTACTGTGTTAAGTACTGTGTTAAGGCTTACTCTATATTCTATACTTTAAGAAAAGAGAGCGTTAATGCATATCAATAATGTACACTTCAGGTTTCAGAGCTAGTAGGGGCTGCCTCTGTATATTTATCTATCCTGGGCTTGACCATAGCTCAATTAGTGATATCAATATGCATACAAAAACTGTCAAGGGAGGTAGGGATTACTATAAAGGAACCCGTCCAAGATTGGCCAACTTTATCAGTAGATAACATTTTCAAAGGATATCCTAAATTTTAAAGATAAGACAAATTTCTTCAGAGAAATGTTCTGTCATTAGTGTTATTTTGGAGGTTTAGAGTTTAGGCTTAAATAATCCCTGCACAGTTATTCTTTCATACAACAATAAATTTCTCAATTAGGATTTGAGACATCTCAGACACCTTAATAATCAAGGAGGAATGTCCTCTTTAGGGGGCATGAAGATTCTGATCACTAAAAATTAATATCTAATATGAATAATTAAGAAATATATATTTACAATTATGACTTTTGTAAGCTTGATTAATGTAAATGAGTCACAATTTCCCCACTGACCCCAAATCAATAGCTTGGTCAACTCCAAAGAAAGAATCATCACTGAATATATAAGATCTTCAAAGAAAAATGACTGAATTTAGACCTAATTTTATATAAAAATATTATAATTTTAAAATTATGTAATTTTATGATTTTTTCTATTAAGTAAGACCTCCTTAAGTAAGTAAGACCTCTGTTCCATCACACCCCTCAACACACACAGAGTAGGGATCAACATTCATATGATAAATATTTATTATTTATATAATAAATATAATAAATATAACAAATATTTATTATTATATACGGCTGTAGAACGTAAAAAAATTATCATCATAGTTAACATAGCTTAATATATGAAGGTTTTATGTTGCAGACTTGCTAAATGATCTTCTATAATCCTCACAGTAACCCCTGGAAATGAGAATTATTGTTATCTCCATCTTCCAGGAAAGAATCCAAGGTTTGAAAAAGTTAAGTGTCTTAAGGTCATACAACTAGTAAATGATAGAGCCAAGATCTGAAACATGGTTGTCCAATTCCAAACAAAAAGATACAAAGGTCTGATTCATTTAGTTCCCAACTTGAGCCTGACCTTAGGCCTTTATTCAGGGAGCAATAGGATTCAGTTGAGAATCATTGCAATACAAACATTCAATTTCTTACCTGCAAGGGGAAGGACCAGACTCTGTACTGTGGTGACCAACACTCACAGCACAGGTTGGCCTTTATACTAGTGACTTTCAAATGCCTTTGTCACCCACAGTAAGAATTATATTTTACATTACATCCAAGGTCACACACACACACACACATACACAACACCCCCAACAAAACTTCACAGAAAAGTACTTATTCACATTATATGTGATATACTCCGATTTTTCTATTCTACTCTATGCCATTATATTTCATTACTGGTCAAGACTCACCAAATTGACTTCCTGCCTGCACATTTAAATAATGCTCCTTTGTATGATTCCTCAAATGGTATGTCTCCCACTCCATTTCTCCTTGTTTTTATCCCAACTTAGAGTGCAATATGATCAATGTATTTTGCCAGAGACACATGTTTTTTAGAAATGCTTTTATTTAACATGTTTTAATAAAATTTTGTCATGTTCCAGTGAAGAGGAACATTCATTGTTTGGCAATAAATACCTCATTCCTTTATGATGCCAGATAAATAAGTTTGTATAAACAAAATAGGAATATAAAAAAAAAAAAACATGCAACAGAATTAAATAACAATTTTTTAAATTCTAGTATTTACACATTAATATATACAAATATAAATATAATAGTTAAATTTCCAACTATGTCTGTATCATCTTAAAAAACTTGGATAGACTTTCACCAAGTTGAAAAAGTAAATTTGGGATTGTGTCTAGCCTAAACTATATGTGACTCATATACAATTCAATGTGAAGGCCCCTGGGGAACATGTTAAATAATTAGTCTCCAAACTAAAACTGCTTCTTGGTACAGACAGAGCTTCCATATTGACATGTCAGAGGCAATGGGTTCAAATATGAACCCCAAGATGAAAATACAAATGTAAGGGACAAATGCTATAATCAAGGGTTGGTTTCTAACTTGAAGCTGCTCACATAGGACCCTTTAAGTAGTGCAAATGACAATAGGAATTTACTTATCATCCTGAACAATAGGGAAAACACCTAATATTTACTAGGATATTTTGAGGGCATAGGGACTTTTGTTTCTCCTTTGCTTCTGAGGGAGAAATAACAGAGAGAATGAGGGAGTAAACCATGAAAGCACAGAATTCAGCCATATGGAGGAAGCCTGAAGCCCTGTTTTGCAGAAATAGCTATAAGACTTTAAGAAAAAATTTCCTACCTTAATTTTTATATAGCTTACATTTCTGAAATGTAATCCTCTACTTTTCCCTAAATATTCATTTATATCCATAAAAGCTTCATAACAAATTTTGTTTTTAATTTTTATTTGTTGTTTATATTCTGAAAATCAAGTAAAGAGATTGCATTTTACATCTGGATTGATACAGTGAGTCTTAAGAACAGCACATTTGGCATGACAGGAAAATGTGTAACTGAACTACATTAGCAGAAGAAGAACCTAAGTGGCCATGAAAGGCAAATCTTTCTAGGAATTCACAAAAGCATTTTCTGATGGCACTGCATCTTCCACAGAATGCACAGTGGGGGTTTGAATTGATCTTACTTAGATCTCAAGAAACAGTGACTCCAACTGATGAGTATTCAATTTTAAATAAATAAACCTACATTTGGTTTTTAAACTTATGTTTAAACCCAAAATATACACATATTACTTAACTTCAAAAAAAGGGGGTATGTATCACACAAGAAGACAGTGTCTGGTAATTTAGGCTGGAAACATTGTTGGGGACCTAGGCTTTTTATGACAGTAACAAGCAGAGCTTCCACTAAATGTTTAAGACCAAGTGAATGAATCCAGGATTCCATACAGTTTATATTCTTTTTTTTTTTTAAGTTTATTTATCCACATTGAGAGAGACAGAGAGAGAGCATGCAAGCAGAGGAGAGACAGAGAAAGAAGACAGAGGATCTGGAGTGGGCTCTGTGCTGACAGAAGAGAGCCTGATGTGGGGCTTGAACTCACAATCTGTGAGACCATGACCTGAGCCAAAGTCAGATGCTTAACCAACTGAGCCACCTAGGCACCCCCATAGAGTTCATATTCTTATATTTAGTTTAGGGATTTCTAATTGTAATGTTAAAAAACAAAGAAAAAAAAAGAGAGAGAAAGAAAACTGTATAAAATTAAAGAAATCCCTACTTTAAAGAGTTTCTATAGACCAAAATCTTTTTTTGTGTGTTGAAAACCTGATTAAAGCAACACATACAAAGGTGGTTCACTTAAAAAAAAAAAAATAATGGTTTATTTTATTATTTTTGAGAGACGGAGAGCATGAGTAAGGGAGGGGCAGAGAGAAAGGGAGACAGAGTCTGAAGCAGGCCCCAAGCTCTGAGCTGTCAGCACAGAGCCTGACACAGGGCTCAAACTCATAAACTGTGAGATCATGACCTGAGCCGAAGTCAGATGCTTAACCAACTGAGCCACGCAGGCATTCCTAGAGTAGTTCACTTTTTATGCCACTCCTTTCTTCTGTTTCATCTGCACCCCTCTGTGTCTTAGCCTTACTGGAAATGTGTGTCATAGTCTAAGAAAAAAAGTCTTCTCATTTTCTAATGATCATATTTTAGCAATATTCACATCCTTTCTACAAGAGTTTGCTTAATAACAAAGAGAAACAAGTAAGGGCAGAAGAACAGAAAAGAATAGAATTAATGTCAGTTGAGTTCCTATGTGCCTCTTCTAGACCCATTATGGAGGTCTTTCCTTCATATATTATTTCTTTAAATTAATTTAGTCTTTATATATTATCCCCACTTCATAAAGAAAGCTTAAGAAAATTAAGTTACTTGACCAAGATCACATAAATGATGAGAGGTCCAGTTATAACCACACCATAGGTTTCCAAAGTGTGCTTAGATGTGTCAATTAAGTCTGTCCGAAAGAATTAGTTGCTTTATCACATAAGCTTGGTAAATGCTGGGTTAAACAACACCAAGAAGGTTTCTTCACTATAGGACTTTCTGAGTTTTTAATATGATGAGGTTGACTTTCATTGTCCAAGAATATAGTAAGCGGAAACTTTTGTTAGTTTTTTTTTTTTTTTTTTTTTTTAAGAGTAACTTCTATAATTAGTGTTCAGTGAATTACTCACTTTGGGAAATAAATACTACACCAAACTACGTTGTCTCAAAAAGATAAAAAAAGAAAAAAAGAGGGATTTGATCTAGAATCAGTGCAATGGCATGATCACAATCTGCCAGAATATGGTTCAAGCCAGGTGGCTGATAACACATAAAACATGCCCTACAATTCAGAGTACAAGTAAGGAGTCTTTATTGATTTTCTGTGGTTGCTTGACAGCCAAGCCCATGGGTGATGTAGAGCTACAAATCCCATCAAATTCACAGGAACTTTTCAACAGACTATGTCTGCCTCCTACACTGCAGTGATATGGTTGACCCCTATCTGGGTTTATATTGATTATAACCTTTGATAATATGCCACTGCAAATTCCAACTTTCTGGCTGAAGAATGGGATCTGCTGAGAAAAATAAAAAGTAAATAACCAATGGAATCTTCCTCCTCTCTGATGCATATTTATATTTTTTATTTGATAATTACCTTTGCTAAAAATGTAATTCTATTATATTGTAGTAATTTTGATTGAAAAACCAACTTTTATCACTGTTGTTGAAAATTCTGGTAAACATTTCAAACACTATGAAATCATATATAATTAAAAAAAAATTTTCTTCCAATCCATCATGTTTGTCTTCTTTGCCAAGTTGACTACTGAGACCAGTTGCTTGAAATTTTTTTCAGATGTTCTCTGTGTATATATAAGCAATATATGCATGAGTGTATTTAAGGGTCTTTTTGCAGGGAGGTACATATATTCAGAATTACTATGCACAGTGTTTTGTTACTGACCTTTAGATTTCCTGAATGAAAATATTTTTCATATAACTTAACTTGAGACAGAACAGACTAATATAATCCTAGAATGGACTGATATAACCCGTTTGAAGTAAAATGCCAAGTTTGACCAGCTAAATCAATCTTTTTTAAGAAGTACAGTCACATTAACTGATGCACCTTACAACCCAAGGATGCTATAAGACTATGACACCATTCTATGATCTCATTGGTTTTTTTTAATGTTTATTTATTTTTGAAAGAGAGATTGACAGACTGTGAGCGGCGGAGGGGCAGAGAGAGAGAGGGAGACGCAGAATATGAAGCAGGCTCCAGGCTTCAAGCTGTCAGCACAGAGCCTGATGAGGGGCTCAAACTCAGAAACTGTGAGATCATGACCTGAGCCAAAGTCGGACGGTCAACCAACTGAGCCACCCAGGCACCCCAACTTTGATCTGATTAATCCTCAGAGAAATAGTGAGCAAAGGACTATGGCATGAATGTGAAGACGGATAGGAAAGCAGGAACTGGTAGGCCATATACACAATGCGGCTTTTACTGTAAAGGTTAATGTGAAAACATTTAAAAGTTTGACTGGTAATTGGGTGATTATACTGGTTGTACATCCTGTGTCATCCAATACAGTAGCCAAGAGTCACATTTAGCTAGTGAACATTTAAACTGTGGCTAGGCTGAATTGAGATATCCTAGAAGTGTAAAATGCCTATTGGGTTTTTATATTTTAATTAAAAAATTTAATATAATTTATTGTCAAGTTAGCTAACATACAGTGTATACAGTATGCTTTTGGTTTCAGGGGTAGATTCCCATGATTCACCGCTTACATAAACCACATTGGATTTTTAAAACTTAGATTTGGAATTAGGGGCACCTGGGTGGCTCAGTCAGTTAAGCATCTTGATTTCAGCTCAGGTCATGATCTCAAGACTTCTGCGCAGATCCTGCTTGGGATTTTCTGTCTCCTCTCTGTCCGGATTCTCTATTTCCTTCTCTTTCTGTCTCTCCCCCACTCACTCTGTCTTTCTGTCTCAAAAATAAATAAATAAACATTAAAAAAAGATTTAGAATGAAAAAAGATTGTAAAATACATCAATAATGATTAAATTGGTTACATAGTTAAGTGTTTATATTTTGGAAGTGTGAGATTAAATGAAATATAAAAGCAAAATTAATTTCACCTCTCTTTTTAACTTTTTAATGTGGCTACTAGAAAATCTTAAAATGTTATATTTCAATTGGACAACATAATAGAGACAAGAAGATCTAAGTAAGTGCACACTGGAATTGCTGTCTATTGGATTTCTCATGGCTCTGAAATCCCATTTGAATTATTTTCTAGAATGGATATTAAGCCTAGGATGACTCAACATTTTTAAGAGGTTGGTTTGAAAGATAATACAGTTCTTAGAAATAAATTCTCCATGTAAGCATCTGAGGATTACTACTTACTCTGAGAAGCCATGTGGTATGGTGGGAAAATGATCATAGTCAGTGTTATGAGGTCTGCATTCAAGTAATGACCATGGACATGTCATTTAAACTCAATTTTCTCACCTGTTAAACAAGAGTTATATCGTCTGAACTATTGTTTATTTGAGTGTTATTGTGAGCATCAAATGAGAAAGCAGATGAACACTTAATGAATTATTAAGCACATATATGCATTAAAACAAAGAACTAAAATATTATTAGAAGTTTTTACACTTAGAAGCTCCTTAAGAAACAACACTAATGAAAACAATAGCTAACATTCATTGATTTTACACTAGCATTGGACGCATTATATAATTTATCTCATTTCATCTAATAACCCTTGAGATAGGTATTATTAGAGCCTATTTACAAAGTGCTACATAGTACTGCAACCCAGGCTCTATGAGGTCAAGTAACTGGGTCAAGGTCACACAGTGAGTGAGTGACAGACCAAAGTTTGACCCCTGTTCTCTTCCATTCAGAAGTCCATGTTATCAATCCTTGTGCTTCTTGCCCAAAAGAATGGAAAAGCTGGCAGAGAAGGCAGTCATGCAGACAACAAGCCAAAGCATAATTTAGTTCATTCTATAACAAAGATATGTACAAGGTTCTCAAGGAGCCCAGAGGAACTTTGAATTGTCTTTCTGCTTCTCCTAGTCTTTCCCAACCCAGTAAATGGCACCATCACACATCCATTCCATTAAACCATTTCTTAACTTAGTAAGTTATGCTTAATCACCCTTCATACCATCCAAGTCAATTCTACCTCTAGTGCGCATCCCTCACTGTTCTGTTTTTCACCTGCACTGTCATAACTTTCCCATCTCTTCTCCATCCCCACCATAATTCCACATCTGAAATATAAAACAGCTAGTATTTTTCTATGAATCATTTTGTACTCTCCTTGCACAAGATTTCTTCTACCAAGGAACCAAAATAATCTTTTAAATTGTAATCTCATTATGCTCTTCCTCTTAGTCAAAACTTTAAATGACTTCACAGTAACTTTACAATAAAAAACATATTCTATACATGGTCTACCAGCCCCCTGCTTTCCTCCCCAACTTCTCATTCATGCCACCTTCCCTTGCTTGTTTTGCTTTAGCCATATTTCCTTCCTTTTAGTTCCCAGAACAAGCCAAGCTCTTCCCCTCCCAGAGACTTTATACATTCTTCTGATGGGGTGTCCTGTTCTTGGCATTTTATGTGGCTGGGTCCTCCTCATCTTGTAGTCTCAGCTTAAATGGCTCCTGGCACCTCTAAACAGGTTTCCACTATCTACTATCTTCATAGCACTTTCATCTAATTGAAAATACATATTTATTTATTTATTTATTTATTTAGTGACATGTTTATTGGATTCTCTAGGTTGCAAGCCCCATGAAAGGCAGGGATCATGGTAATCTAGCTGCCCTCTGAATACCCAAGACTTAATCTGGTACCTGCTACATAGTAGATGTTTAGCAAATGTTTGTAGGATAAATGAGTAACAATTATCTTATTGGAAGGATAATGAAGTTGCACTAAAAGAGCAAATCACTGACTTTCACTTCCCTCTCTCTCTCTCTCTTTCCCTCTCTCTCTCTTTTTTTGTTTGAATAGTTACATTTCTTTTTGCTTTCATTCTCCTGCTAGAAAAATTGTAGGTAGCTCATCATGCAGTTTCCAAGAATTGGAAAAGTCAATGTGCAATGCTTGTAATGCTCACAGTTTGGGTGATTTGCCTTCAATATAGTCCTGCAGCCATGCATTATGGATGGTTCTCTTAGGTAAAAACTGCCAGAGAAATGAATCAGCAAGAGCTAGAAGTTGCTGTCCCCATCCAGACACAGCTGTTTTCCTGACTTTATTCAATTCTTACTTCCTGGCCACCTAATTCAACCAATGATTTTCCAGAGAGAATAGCACGGTAGTTGGTATGTAATAAGATACACAATTCTGTCCCAGAAACAAACAATCTGAGTCTCTGAGTTGGATTTTTACTTCACCGAAATTTATTCCTAATCTGGGCATTAATGTTAGCCATACAGCAAAAATCTAGCACAGTAAAAATTTAAAGTCATTGTTACTGTCTTAAAAACATTTTTTTTAAATGTTTACTTATTTGAGAGAGAGAGAGATAGAGGGTGAGCCAGTAAGGGTCAGAGAGAGAGAGGGAGACATAGAATCTGAAGCAGGCTCCAGGCTCTGAGCTGTCAGCACAGAGCCTGACACACGGCTTGAACTTCTGAACTATGAGATCATGACATGAGCTGACGTTGGATGCTTAACTGAGCCACCCAGGCACCCCTTAAAAACACATTCTTAAAAATCTATTATCTACTTCATCAGGATAAGGGGCAAAGATTAAAGGGAGCAGAATGGAAGCTAACTTTTTTGAGTATCTGTTGGCGACAGGAAACTGGCCGAATACACATTGCTTCCTTTATCTTCAGAAAGAAGCACTTTCAAGTAAATATGAACATTACCATTTTATCCTCGCCTTATGTTGACAAAGCAGAAAACTTAATTAATTTACCCAAAGTTATACAACAGGTCATAGGCAGAGCTAGGATTTGAAATCATGATTAACTTTGTCTGAAGCCCACTCTCTCTGAAAAGAAGAAAGTGAAATTCAAGCTTATTTGGGGTTTTCTGGTTAGCCAACTCAGTTCAAGTTTTGGCCAAGGATAAATTGAAATCAGGGCCCTAAATGGTATTTCTGGACCATCTGAGAAGCATCTGAGAGACACCCATGTCTCTCTACATCTGGGAATAAAAATAAATCAGGTAAGTTTTAATATAGAAGCTAGTTTGAAAGGAATATGACAGATTTTGCCATTATTTACTCAGGAGTTCCTTTCCCTGTAGATTTTTGAAAAGCACTGATGTGACAAGAAGTATTTGACCCTTGACTAGCCCAGACAGAAGAAAGATACAGATGAGGGCAACCAGCACAGAGCAGGAGTGCAGTGGTTAGTGTGCAAAATTCATACTTGGGACAAATTCCACAAAGTATTAAAAAAGCTGACCTATGAACTAATTGTATACTAAAAACACATCTCAGTTCCAGTGATATCCAAACAGCTGCCCAGTAAGGCACCCTCCAACAAACTCCATGGTTGCTTTCTTTACTCCCTCCTTCTCGATTTTTGGGATCACCTGCTAAATCCTTGTCTGAAGTTCTGAATTTTGGACAAAACCAAACCAAGGCAATTTGCAACATCCTAACTGATAAATCCAAACTATTACACTGAACACCTTCCAGGGATTTGACATAATTATTGTAAATTTGTTTACTATAATATAGCAAGATGATTTCAATACATCAGTTTCCCTATCTACAAATTGGAGATAATAATAATTTCTACCTCACAGGGGTTTTCAAACATCTGAGGAGACATTGTATATTAATATGCTTTTATAATGTCTGCCACATAAAAAGCAATTTAAAATGTTACTAATTACGGATTACTATCATCATTTTTATTATGAGATTAAGAGTAATGTGGCATATGAGTCTCTATTGACCTTGTTGGTGACAATAATCTTTGGCCTTTCAGCCAGTCTTTAGCCCATACTGCCCTCTCCACACCACCAAACCCCATACTGTCTGTTACAGACAAAATATATGATAACACCATATGTATGCTATATCATGTTACTGGGTTTAATTTCACTTTCATTATTTTACCCAACCTATTATTTCCATTTATTTTTTACAGAAAAAGAGAAAGAAGAGGGCTGAGCAATCTTTGTGAGTACTGAAAATCAAGAGGTTTAACAGAAAAAGAATTAAGTGTTGAGAAAAGATTTAAAAGAAAATCAGGTACTGAGCGAGTAAAAGATCAAGAAGAGAGTGTTCATCTCAACTTAATGGATGGCAGTTAAAGAAGGAACAAAAGTAAGACCCAGATAAGAAGATTAAGGAATAGCCAAAATTGGATAAAGGGAAGGAAATTAAATCAGAAATACAGGAAATCAGAGAAGATTTGTAGGAAACTCAGAATGTCAAAGAGGCTGAAATTGAGCCCATGAAGCCATTTCCTGGAGAAAAGTAAGAAGCAGTCATGATGGTATAAAATACTAGAGCTTAAAGGCATTTTAAAAATTATCTAGCCCAACCATTCCATTCAAAAGCAAAGAAACTGAGGCTCAGGGTACAATAGCCTATTGCTTTCCCAAGGCTACATCACTAGTAAAATGCCAACTTGAGCTGGAACCCAGGATTTATTACTTTTAGCTTAGTGACTAGTTCTACTCAATTATTTCTGATAAAAGACTTTAATGAAAAAAAGTGATTTGATCTGACAAATGAGGTATATGATTAGCAAATTAAATCATCTGAGTATTTAAAATGATAATCATTAATAAATCCTATTATTAAAAAACCTTTATGTGGAGATGTTTATAATCACACAAAATTTAGAAACAATCTAATTATCTAATCATGATAGTATGGTTAAAAAATAATATTGCAACTTTATGACAGTCCTTTAAAAATAAGTTTCCTAAAGGATTTTGTTGACCTCAAAACTTGCCATGATACTGAGGTAGAAAAAAAAAATACAAGATACAAGTATAGCAGCAATATGATCTCAATTATGTATAAAACATGAATGGAGAAAGGAACATACCAGAATATGCTAACAGTGGCAATCATTTTCTGTGTTGTGCTCATAGATGAATTTTATTGTCATATTTAGTATACATTTTCCACATTAAATATCATTACTATAGTAATTAGAACAAAACATTTAACTTTTTTTGGTTTGTTTGAAAAGCTTGGTTAGAAATTTTAATACATCTGATGTTACAATTTGAGAGCATATTTTGTCCTACCTTCAGAATGAAGATGGGATCGTAATACTCTTTTATTCTTTCCAAACACTGCAGACTTACCTCCTTTTTAAATGACTATTCATTCTGGGACACTTGGATGGCTCAGTCAGTTAAGCAACCAACTTCAGTTCAGGTCATGATCTCACAGTTTCTGGGTTTGAGCCCCAATGGGTCTCTATGCTAACAGTTCAGGCCTGGAGCCTGCTTCACATTCTGTGTTTCCCTCTCTCTCTACCCCTCCCCTGCTCACGCCCTTTTTTCTCTGTCTCTCAAAAATGAATAAAAACATTAAAAAAAAGATTTAAATGACCATTCATTCTATGCAGTAACTTTGGATATCCTAATTACTGCAGCAAGCTTATGTTATCAATTTGCATCATTTATTCACATCTTCATTTATTCAATCAGTATTTACTAAGTACTTTTATTTGTACACATTATCAACTACACATTGTTCTACCACAGACAATATCTTACCCTTAAGAGGTGTCCTTACCTGAGGGAAGAAGGCAGAAAATGAACAAAAGAACAAATTAATTTTAAAATTTATGGTGTAATAGAATAGAGATGAACAATGTGGCTTGGTAGAATGCTATGTACAAGCATAATTATAAGAATTGGTATAGTGTGGTTAGTCAAGGCCTCTGCAGTGTATAGTGGATGCTCACACCCCCTTCCAGGACCTGAGCTCTCATTTCCCCATCTGTGGGGATGTTCTGCCATGGGTTTATTGCTGAGTCACTCTAGGAACTGTCTTTGGCTGAAAGGAGCTGCCTCACCCACATTACTCCCCCTTCCCAGGATCATTCTGCATCCAAAACCTGACTGATGTGGGGTACAGAGGTCCAGATCTGTTCCTTAATATAGGACAATTCTGAAGGGCCACTCTGGCTCTTGAGTCCCTTGGAGATTGGCTGTGGCCTCTGTCATGACTGTATCGCAGCTCAGTTTTTACCTCTGTCCAACCTGATTTCCATCACACTTCATGGGTATTATTCCCAAGGGCATTCCCCAATCATCATTCTGTACATGCACCTACATGTCAGAATCTGCTGCCCAAGGAACATGGCTATAAACAGCCTCTCCTCAGAGAGAATAGATGATTTGAAATCTGAAAGATGAGAAGAAGCCAGCTACGTACAAGAGAAGAAAGGCAAAAAGGCTGGAAGCCAAGGGGGAGATTTAAAATTTCAAGGAAAAGAAAGGAAGCTAATATAGCTGTCTTGCCCAAATTTATACAGCCAGAAGGTAATGGAACCAGGATTCAAATCTGGGTGTGTCTCACACTGAAGTCTGTCTTTCTAACAAATTATGAGTTTCTCCCAGGTATTATAGGTCTTTGTTGTGTGAAATACACATATTTTATTTTAGTCATGAAGGATTAGCTCTGCCAATATAATCACCAAGTTGTAATTTCTTTGAATTGGCTCCTCAGATACCTCTGTGACTTTATTCTTAAAGTATCATGACTTTAAGTATCTTAGTAGCTTAATTATATCCAATTAAATGTTCTTTCATTTTGTCTGCATGTACCTATAGGAAGCATTTGAAAATCATGAACACACCATTAATTCTATCTGCACACTTTTTGCATATATTTATATGTAGATAATAACTATATTAGGTCCTTGCTTTAGTCATGATATTAATTCAAAAATTAACCTGAGTTTTATTTTCTCATCCTGGAAAATACATTTCATAAATGTTTTCATGGTGCAACTACAATAACTAAGCAAATTTGCTTTCAGTGCTCATCAAAGGTCAGTTATCTGGATTTAGCAAAATGATATGGTGAAACCCAGTGTATTCTGAGCTCTAATCTTTCTGTCTGCCTTCAGACGCCTAGTATACTCCATCTGAATTTAATTCATTCATTCACCCATTCATCAAACAAATCATATTGCACAGTAATAATTTGATATATTCTGTATGCCAGGCACTGTGCTGATCACTTAGCATATACTATGAAATTCTCTCTTCTTGGGGAATTACAATTGAATGGGGTGGGGGGGGGTAGCAGATGGATCTATCACAAAAGCATACCAGTAAGTGCAGTGTTACAAAGTGAGTGCTTAGAAGGAAAAGAACATAGTTCTCTGACTCTCATCACAAAGAAACTTAATTTTGGATCAGAAATGAAGGGAAACAAATTTGGATCAGAAATGAAGGGAAATGAGGGGAAACAAAATATGCCACTCTTCTTTGGCATGTTGATTATTTTGAATTAAAGTTTTTAAAGAAACAGTGCAAGAAAAACACTGCAGCCCTCCTCTGGCCCCTTGGAAACAGGAAATATATCTCCCATGTGGAAGGAACCCTCCCTGTAAGAGGACGGTAAAGGCAGAGGTAGGGAATTCAGGGATGAAATGCTATATAAACAAAACTGTTACTTCACTAATTTATTAATCCAAGCCCAAACCCCTTTGTCTTGTTAATTCTTCACAAATTTATTTTTTTTGTTTTGTTTTGTTTTGTTTTTGTTGTTGTTATTGTTGTCCTCATCATGGATGTTGTAAAAGCTACCAGCTTTGGTCACTTCTTTGAGTTTCATATCTCTTATAGGCTCCCCTACATACAAAATTGAATTTGCTATTCTCTGTTGTCTCTGTCAATTTACTTATAAGACCAGCCAAAGAACCAAGAAGGGAAGAAGAAGAAAGTTTTCTTCCACACTAGGAGACAAGAGGCAATAAGGTTGTATGGGTTGGACTGAGGTGGGGTCAGAGAAGGCTTTCTCATGAAAGTAAAACGTCAGCTGAGATCTTAGCTGATGGAGACAAAAGTGGAAAAAAATTCTTTGTCAGGAGGGCCCAGGGCATAATCAAGGATCTGAAGGAAGACAATATAACTGAGCTTTGAAAAAATGAGCAAAGAGGAAGATGAAGGTGGAGGAGCAGGCAAGAATAAGAATATAGGTAATTTATAATCCAGATTGGGGCTTTAATTTTAATTTCTTGTAAAATCAATGAAAGCCAAATTCCTCAAGTGGTAAGTCTTACATAAGTTTCTGCACTGACAAAGGCAAGTAGATCCTTTCCTTAATGACAAGGGCTCACAGCCCAATGGGAGATAATGGGTGCTTAAACAATAATCATGGCACAGAACTATAAGGACTATGATGGAGACAAGTAAAGATTACAGTGGGAATGCTGTGAAGGTCTCCTAACTTATACTGGAAGGTCATGCCAGGCTTGGAGAAAGTACTACCTGAACAGGGTGTCAAGTGTACACATCTAAAGTTGTCCAGATCCCAATTCCAATCACATAGGGGAGCAGGTTCCCCACAAGTGTAAGCAATTCTTGGTACACTACCTGGGTGTCCTACAATTTAACTCAATCCTGACTCTATCTATCCACAGATAGCATCAGATCCCATGGGTTAAGTCTCAGTCCCACAAGACTGTACCGCCCCCTCACTTCAGATACCAGTCCTAAACCCAGTTTGTAACCTGTGCTTCTGATGGACCAACTACAAATTATAAATTCTAACGACCTCTGGGACCCAGGATGCCAGTTGCAAGTCCAAGCTGTTACCTGTACTTCTGACCAACTGGCTATAAATCAGAGGTTTCCACTATCTTCCTCCTGGGTTCAATTAAGTTTCTAGAATGGCTCACAAAGCTCAGAGAAACATTTTACTTACTAGATTATGAATATGTTATAAAAGTATACAACTCAGGAATAGACAGATGGAAGAGATACATAGAACAAGGTATATGGTAAGGGGCAGGGAGTTTCCATGCCCCTTCCAGACATACAGGGAAATAACCACATGTTCACCAACTCAGAAGCTCTTAAACTCATTCCTTTTGAGTTTTTGTGGAGGCTTCAATACATAGGCATAATTAATTAAATCATTGGCCATTGGTGTTGAACTCCATCTTCAGTCCTCTCTAGAGGTCATGGAGTAGGGACTGAAAGTTCCAAATCTCTAATACATGGTTGGCTCCACTGGCAGCCAATTCCCATCCTTAGGTGTTTTCCAAAAGTCACCTCATTAACAAAAGACACTTTTATCACAATCTCAATATTTAGGAAATTCTAAGAGTTTTAGGAACTCTGTGCCAGAAACAGGGATGAGGACAAAATATATATTTCTTATTATAGGTCACAATATCACAACACTTCACATGTATAATTGTCCATCCCAACAGGCCTACTCAAATACTTTGGTAAAAGTGTGGGATCTGGCTTCCGACTCATGGTTTTCTATTGTCTACATGATTGGTCTCTATGGAACTAAAATACCAAAGATAATGATATTCCTTTGCAAGACATGGTACCACTAGGAGACCTTTTCTCAGAGGCAAGTCTTTGTTGAGCTTTTACTATGTGTAGGGCAGGAACTGGGCTTAGCATTGGGAAAGAATAGCAAATACTAACCCATGATCATGCATCTTTGCTTTCACACCAAAGTTTTGCAACATGATAAGGAATCCTGGCTGAGCTGGAGCTGAGAATCTAAATGTGTCTGAAGAGGGAGTTGGGGACACCTCTCTGTTCAAGTATGTATCTGGAAAAAAGGAAAAAAATAACTTGTTTGTTTTGAAGAACATGGAGGAGAGATGGTGCCAATGGGATATGTGGTATCTGTTCTTTCTTGAGGACTGGCATTTGTTTATTTGATAGATTGCTTATTTGTTTCAATTGGAAGACAGGGAGGAGAGACTAGAGCCATAATCTGGAAGTTTCTTGGAAAACATGTAAGATCTTAGGCACAGTCATCTTAGTTCAGGGCTGAGGAAAGCTAGTGTGAAATTGAGCTGGAGAAAAGGGAATTTCTCCCACCATCCATACTCCACTTCAGGTTTCATTGCAGACATGGAATCCCAAAGGCTCAGGAAGGCAAGAGCAGGATGGAATGCAGTACCCAGCAGTGACAGAAAGGCCATGACTCCCTGAAATGCCTGGTAGGCAGTTTAATGAAGTCTGACACAGGCATGAATGGATTTGCCTCTGCACATTTGTAAGCTGACTCTTTCTCCTTAGTCCTCTTGGAGATAACCAGTAAAGCCTTCTGGGGCTGTCAGCAAAGCCTCTACAAATTGTTTAGGTTGGGGATATCACTCATTCAAATTTGGGCATTAATGTTCATATATACTCAGAAATTGATGACATCAATTTATTGTAGATTGGCTTGCAGTGAGCAAAACTCTGAGGAGAGAAGAAACAGGGCAACCAAAGCATTATTGGCTGACCTACTAGATAACTTTGGACAGGGCATTTTACTTCCTGGAGCTTCAGCATTCTCAAATTTAAAAAATTTTTTTTTAATGTTTATTTATTTTTGAGAGAGACAGAGACAGAATGCGAGTGGGTTGGGGCAGAGAGAGAGGGAGACACAGAATCTGAAACAGGCTCCAGGCTCTGAGCTGTCAGCACAGAGCCTGACATGGGGCTCGAACTCACAAGCTGCAAGATCATGACCTGAGCTGAAGTTGGACGCTCAACTGACTGAGCCACCCAGGCGCCCCAGCATTCTCAAATATTAAATGGGGTGGAAGGTGGAAATAAATTAATACTCCTTAACCCAGTAGGCTAAGGAGAGTCAAAGAAGTGTCAAAGAAGGAGAGTCAAAGAAGTGAGTCTAGTTAATTGAGAAACTGGTGGTGCTATTTGTGAGTGGATGCTGAGAGGGAGAGCTGATTTATAACTAAACAAAATTATGTTGCTTTCAGACCTATTGAATCTAAAATACCAACAAGACAGAGATTTGGGAATTTCCCACAGCTGGACGATTAGAGGAAGCCAAAGGTTTACTTGAAAAGCAAAAGAGCAGAGTATTATTCATGAACACTTACTAGTGTTCATGCCATATCTGAAGCAGGCATGTTTCATCAGCATTCTCAGTAAATGCTATAGTGAAGTAAGTATTCTTACTGCCATTTCATAGACAGGAAATCAAAATGGAGGAAAATTCAGTCACAGATCAAAAGACCTGGATTTGGATATACATCACCTTGACATCAAGATGTGTGTCTTTCCCACAATACTCTGTCTGCCTTGTCAGGGGGAAAAAAAAGGTCTTGAGGTCTGCACATGTGTTGTGTTTTAAGCATCAAGTCTTATAGTCCTCATTCTCTACAAACATACTATTTATATTTTATTTTAATACAGAGCTGAGAATCAGCATTACAGGTTTTGAAACACAAAAAGTTTGAGCACTCCTCAGCAGTCAGGATCTTGGCTTTCCACGTGGAAACCAGTGGGATTGGGAAATGAAAGCCTGAGCAAACAGTTTGAGGCTGGTTTGCTCCTTTCTGTTCCTTAAAATATCTTTATACCTAGCAATCAGCCAAGTGACCAAGGACAAAAGATCTAGAAATAAGCTCAAAACCAGTGGTTTGGGAGATTGTCTGGTAGTAAGCTTAATAGCTGGCTGCTAGTAAGACCACCCTAGCATGGGTACAACACTTGCTTTGGTCTTTTGTCTGAGGGCTTGAGCATAATAGACTTCTGGGCTTGTACCAAGACTGGGCAGAGCTCCTGTGGGCCCTGGGTTTTTCTCTTGGGGTTTGGGGACAGTCACAGTGTACTTTCTGTCATCACTTTGAGGTCCTCCCGCCAAACCTTGAATCTGAGATAAGTGCAGACTCCTCTGCTTTCAGATGCTTTTTTTCCTCAAAGATATGATGGCTTGTCTTTAATTTTTCTATAATTTTTTAATGTTTATTTATTTTGAGAAGGAAAGCATGAGTGGGGAAGGGACAGACAGAAAGAAAAAGAATCCCAAGCAGGCTCTGCAATGTGAGCTCAGAGCCTGACACCGGGCTCAATCTCACAAACTGCAAGACCATGATCTTTGCTGAAATCAAGAATCAGCTGCTAAACTGACCAAGCCACCAAAGTGCCCTGATATGATGGCTTTCAACTGAGATGCAAATAACATCTGTTGCTTCTCCTTGGGGAGTGGGAATTAAAATGCATCTGACTTAAATGAAACACAATGGTGGGTTTGTATCAAGTTGCCTTCACAGCTTTGGCTGATAGAACAGCAGCTACTGAAACCTACAAGGCAAGGTTTTGGGAGAAGTTACATGACACTTTATAAGGTAAGATGCAGCACAAAAAGGGACTAATTTCTTGTGTCTGTCTCCAAAAGGAGCTCTGTAAACTGGCTCATGGAACAGAAGAGGATGTCCCCTGCCTACTCAAGCAGACATGTGTTTCAATTGCCAGGTTTTACATGATCCCCAAGGGAGGCATCCAAACCCCCTGGCAGGCTGCCAGTTCTCTCTAGGCTCAGAGTCCCTCCACGTTCCTTCTCATTCTTTTTCTTTCCTTCACATTTTTTATGTGTGTGTGTGTGTGTGTGTGTGTGTGTGTGTGTGTGTGTTTAACGCCCTCTACTGTTCTCCTGATTAACCCCTATTCATTATTTCAAACTCATCTTCAGAGACTCTACACAAGCCATTATCTCCTTTGGATATCTTCTTTGACCACTCTGGCTCAGGCTGCTTCTTCAGTGGTCCTTCATGGTGTTTTATAGCACCTTCTATATATCTCGAATACTGATTTTATTTTTTATGTTGTTTTACAAGTGTCTTTTTATATGTCTGTCTTTCCCTGTTTGTAGCAGGGATTGGCTAGTTGCTGCCCAAACAGATTTTCACTTAGGCACACAGTGCTATTGCAGTTAGATATGACCATAGAGTGATATTAACCAAACAGGAGGAGGCATAGTCCTCCATGTGCTCTCTCTTCCATTGTCTGCTGGCCAGATGCAGAAACAGCGGAGAACTCCAAATTTCTAGAGATGGTAAAGCCTAGATCCCTGGAAGCCTACTTGAAAAAGTGTCTCTCACTACTGACCCACATTGTTCTGGGGCTTCAGCAAGACACAAACCACAAAGATCTGGGGGAGGATTTTGCAGTAGCTAACTTGCTGTATGCTCCTGGGGTGACCACAATATCTTCATGTGATCACCAGCTAGCCTAGCAAATAGCAGGCACTCAATTGACATGCAAGGAGTGAAAGCATCTTGACCTTGACCACATTTTTCACAAGAAAGGTTATCAAACTAAATCGTTCCCATTTGTAACTTCACTAACAGTTTTTCGATCAACTAAGCTAAAAATTTTCTTTTTATTCTTCCAAAGTTCTCTTACTAGAATTCTATACTCTTTGGATTTAAATTTAAATAAGTTGAACTGGAAGAAGCAATCCAATAGGGCCCTAGAATGTGATCATTTAGGTCTCCTTCCAGACTGGTACACATCCATTAATCAATCCTTTGGATATTCAGCAAACAATTAAACTAGCAATCATTCAACCAGCAATCAAACCAGTTAACCCTATTATCCCAATCCACAGTTTTCTATTTTATTAGCAAGATAAGTCTCTATTTAATGCCTTCATAAATCTAGCTTCCTCATTTTTATAGCATCCCCTAATTTCCTAGCCTGGTAACTACATGCAAAATGTGAATTATGGTTTGACTTGTTATCTCTATGTAGGGAGTCTATGTTGGTTCCTTCATGTCACCTTGTATAAACTGCTCATATAATATCTGTTGGAAAATTCTGTTGGGAAACACCATCTAGTTTAGCAGCCTCAAATCCAGGGACAATTTTCCCCCTCTGAAAACTTTGTAGTTGTCTGTCCCCACTGTCCCAGCACCTTTCTCATTGTCCATGATTTCTCAGAGACAACCAACAGTGGTCCCATATCACATCAGGCAATTCTTTTGGTTACTTGGGAGGTAATTCTTGAGTTTGACAGCTTGAACTAACTTTAAGAAACTAGGCAATATCTTATGATCAGTTTCCATTTCTCTCTTAAACAAAAAAGAAAAAAAAAAGAAACCTCAGTTTTATGCTTTACAATTGAACAGGCCTGACATCTCTCCACCTCTCCACTCCTTGTTAATTTGATACTATTTACTTTCAGGTAGCTGTCCTTTCCCTTCCTCCTTCCCTCTTATATTTAGGTTGTTGATCCATGTTGAGTTAATTTTTGTAAATGAAGTAATGTCCTAATTCATTCTTTTGAATGTCTTTATCCAGTTGCCCCAGTACCAGTTTCAAAGGGACAGACTATTCTCCCCCTATTGAATGGTATTGGTGCCCATATAAAAAATGAATTGGCCATAAATATTTAAATTGATTTTTTAATTCTCAATTCTATTTCATTGGTCTATATGTCTATCCTTATGCGAGTACCGCACTCTTTTAGCTTTGTGGTAAGTTTTGAAATTGAAAAGTCTGAATCCTACAACTTTGTTTTTCTTTTTCAGTATTGTTTTAGCTATTCTGGGCTACTTGCAATTCCATATAAATTTGAGGATTGGCTTTTCCATTTCAGGGGGGAAAAACCCACCATTGGAATCTTGGTAGGGATTGCACTGAATCTGTGGATTATTTGGAGGAGTACTGTCATCTTAACAATAATATGTCTTCCAATCCATGAGCATGGGATGTCTTACAATTTAATTAGGTCTTTTTTAATTTCTTTCATCCGATGTATTATAGTTCTCATTGTGCAAATTTTATACTTCTTTGTTTAAAGTTATTCCTACGTATTTTATTATTTTGGATGCTATTGTAAATTGAATTATTTTCTTAATTTCCTTTTTGAATTGCTCATTGCTGGGGTATAGAAACACAACTGATTTTTGTCTGTTGACTTTCTACCCTACGACTTTGCTAAATGTATTTATTAGTTCTAGTAGTGTGTGTGTGTGTGTGTGTGTGTGTGTGTGTATTCTTTGGAATTTTCATATACAGAATCATGTCATCTGAAAATAGTTGTACTTCCTCCTTCCAATTTGAATTTCTTTTGTTTCATCTCTTGTTTCTTTTTCCTGCCTAATTACTCTTGCTAGGACTTTCAGTGCAATGTTGAATAAGTGGTGAAAATGGTCATACTTTTCTTGTTCCTGATCTTAAGGGAAAAGCTTTCAGTCTTTCACTATTTTATATGACATCAACTATGGGTTTTCATAAATGCCCTTTATCATGTTAAAGAAATTACCTTTTATTTTTAGTTTGGTAAATGTTTTTATCATGAAAATGTGTTGAGTTTTTTTTCAAATGTTTTCTCCATGTTTATTGAGATGATCACATGTGGTTTTTTTTTTTTTTCCTTTTACAGTTTATTACATTGCTTGATTTTCTTATGGTGCACCACACTTGCATTCTTGGAATAAATCCTACTTAATAATGGTGTATAATATCCTTTTTAAAAAAATGTTTATTCATTTTGAGATAGAGAAGCGGGGAAGGGCAGAGAGAGAGGGAGGGAGAGAAAAACCTAAGCAGCTTCTGCACTGTCAGCATACCCTGACATGGAACTAGATCCCGTGAACCATAAGATCATGACCTGAGTTCAAATCAAGAGTTGGATGCTTAATCAGTTGAGGCACCCAGGCACCCTTATATAATATCCTTTTAATTTGTTGCTGGATTTCATTTCCTAGTTTTTTTGTTGGGGATTTTTGTATCTGTATTCATAGGATATTTGTCTGTAGTTTTCTTTTCTTGTAGAATCTTTGTCTGGCTTTGGTATTTGTTCTATACTGTATTTGGTGAGTTGCTTTGCTCTGAAAATGTTACTAAGGGTCCTTTCAGTTGTCTTTGCAAGTTTTGCAACTCTTACCTTATTCTGGACTTTAGCTTTTTTGACTATTTCCTTTATGCATCTGCCTTTATTATGTGTACTCCTCTCCCTCTATACATGCATCTTTATATATCTTAAAACATATGAAGTCATCAGAGAGCTCCCTATATGGTAATACAAATACTTCCCACTTCTTCCTCTTCAGAATCAATCATCATTCCTCTCAAACTTCTATGAGGGAAATAAATGTGCTTTGTTTAGCACTGTGCATAGGCTCTTCTTGTACAGTGCATAGTACATGGTAAACACTAAATAAATATTCCTCTCACAAGTAGTGACTAATTGAGCACTTACTATATGAAGGGGAATGTTCTAAGCACATTGCATAAATTAGCTCATTTTTTTTCTCCCAGTAATTTAGAAAACAGTTACTATACTTTTCCCATTTGAAAGATATGAAAATTGAGGTAAAGAAACTGTAAGTAGTTTATACAGTGTCACAAAGCTAGGAAGTGGCAGAGATAGTACTTAAACCCAAGCAGTCTGACTCTGGAATTATTCTTTTAGCCACTGTGTTTTGCTGAATAGACAATAAATAAAGGGGTGTCAGTCATGTGCTTATTCATAGCTTTACTCTGAGCATGTTAGTATCCCCATTCCTAAATATCACTCAACCAGGCATAGTTGGTTATGCCTACTGTTCTATACTTTCATTGTTACAAAACCCTGTTCTTGTTGCATTTTCCATTTCTATTAATTACATCTTATGCATCTAGGTGCTCAGATTTGCATCAACTCCTTTCTTCTGCCCATACTTTTTTCCCAAACCCCACTCAGGGTTAGTTACAAGTTCTGGAATTCAGTGGTGCCAATTGAATTAACATGTTAAACTGTCCTGTCAATCAGCTGCAAAATAATTCACTATTGATAATGATACAATGCCAAAGTTTATAAGTAATTTACTTCTTAACTAGTATATACAATAGAGGGGGTACAAATCAACTCTATAGAAGTCATCACTCTCACTCATATGAATTCTGATTTTTTTTCCCTTTAATGATAGAGAAATAGATGGAAGTGAAGTTAACACACTTGGAATTGTATATATCACTAAATATGCCCACAGGATTAAGTAGTACAGTTGAACTTTATTTGTAATGTATGAGAGCTGGACAGAAAGGGTAGAGAGAACCGTGGCTATAGAATGAATCTCCATGAAGTCTCTCATAATTATATCTTTTCCTTTCCATTCTCTTCATCACTATGCCTGGTTTGGATTTAGACAATTTTGCTTCCTAGTTGAAATCTCTGACTCTTTTCTCTATTCTCTGTCCCATCTGCAACCCACTGTTGACCTGGCTGTAGATTAATCTTCCTAGAGCATAATTCTGATGATCCATCACTTCCTTGTTCATTTTATAATGTCCTTCCAGGGTATTTGCAGCACCTGTGAGGTGTTCCCACTAGCTTTATCTAAAATAACTTTCCTTCCCCTACTCTGTATGACCACTAAACAGGATGACATTGCTTTCTCCCAGCCTCCAAGGCTCCAAGCCATTCCTCTGAAATGACTTTCCCCTGCTTTTTTTTTAAATTATTTTTTAACATTTATTTATTTTTGAGACAGAGAGAGACAGAGCATGAACAGGGGAGGGTCAGAGAGAGGGAGACACAGAATCTGAAACAGGCTCCAGGCTCTGAGCTGTCAGCACAGAGCCCGACGCGGGACTCGAACTCACATACCGCAAGATCGTGACCTGACCCGAAGTCGAACGCTTAACCGACTGAGCCACCCAGGCACCCCATTCCCCTGCTTTTTAGAAGACTCCTTATTTTACAAGAGTCAGCTTGAAAGCAAACTCTAAAGTTCTATGTGTACTGAAATGCAAAGATTTCTAAGATACACTGTTCCTTGCAAACAGCACTATGAAGAAAATTATATATAATATGCCACTTTTGAGCAAGAAAGGGGAAAAATAAGAATACATGTATTTGCATTTTTTTCTTGGATTTGCAGAAAGAAACTCTAGAAGGACATGAGACTACCTTGTTTAGTTTTGGTGGGTGGTAAGGAAAAGAGGGAAGAGTGAGACTTTTTGTTGCACACCGTATATCAGCCTGATCCATGACAAGATAGTACATCATCAGAATAAGGATTAATAAACAATCATCAAAACTAAAAAAACCTCAGGAAAGTATTTCTCAATGCCCTATTCTATGTTTCATATTATGCCTTGGGTTTAAGCTATTTTCAGTTTCTTTCTTGACTCTTGAAATACATTAAAAAAAATCTGAACAAATATCCTGACTTATTGATTGTTTTATTCCCCACCTTCAGGCCTGGAAACAATGCCTTACAAATGCCTGGTGTTTATGATATTTCTGAACTTGTAGAAAGTTGCTCCCCAGCCTCAAGGGTTTGAAGGATGAAGGATTCAAAGGGAACATCGCCTCACTAGCTTTAGAGCAGTGATTGACTGCTTCTCAGTATGTTCAGAAGTGAGAGGGATCTTGACAAAAGATAAATGAGTCTTCTAATTCATTAACCCTTCAAGCTCACTGGTTTCATTCATTAATGTACTCATTTATTCATTCAATAAATATATATTTAGCTACTAATTTGTGTCCAGGCACTGTGTAAGGCATTGAGCATCCACTGGTGAGGGAGATGAGGAATAAGTAAAAGGCGAAAGATTTATGCGATCTGAAGAGAAACCAGAGTATAGGAATAAGTAAATGTAAAATAAACTTGCATGATATTTACAAAGTGTGAAAAGTCCCATGAAGCAAATAATGAGTAAAAGTAGAGACTAAAGTTTTATTTACAGGCCTCCTAATCCCACCAAAGGGCCCAGTATTCCCAGATTACTATTTTTTTTTCTGCTTAAACAAAAATCAACTATAAAGTCTAAAGCCCAAAGTATCATCCAAAATATCCTCTAAATGAGATATAGGTGAGAGTGAGGTAGACTCATCCTGAGGCAAACTGCTCAGCTGTGAACCTGTGGAACCAGACAATTTATGTGCTTCCACAAAAATACAGTGCTGAGACAGGCACAGGACATTCCCATTCCAAAAGAGAGAAGTAGAATAGAAGGAAGGGGTAATGGATCCCAAGTAAGTCTAAAACCCCCAAGGCCAATTACCTGAACTCTTAAGAATAATCCTGTTTGGCTCAATGCTCTGCTTTCCAGACCCACTGGGGTGGCAGGCCAGTCTCCACCTCAGAAAGGTGTGGTGGAGGAGGGGGTATCCAGCATGCCTGAGGCTCCAGGCAGCCCTACCCCATGTAAGATCACTCTCTGTCCCTTTCATAAGCCCATCTTAAATCATTCATATTTTTTTTTTAGGGTATAGATTTTTGTTGTTGTTGTTGTTAATTTAAAAACACCTCTTAATGGTAGAATCTTATTTACTGGAAAAGCATTGCAAATAAGGAAATCTTGAGATCTAGAGGAATCTATGTGGCAAAGATTCAGCTTAAACAAGTCCTCAGGATGGCTTCCATTCCTTCTGGTTCTTGAGCTAATCCCGGGAGTGTTTAGTATTTTTTTTTTTTAATCTTTGACAGGAGTTATACTTAGTGTATATGTCTTAATTTATGCATTTATTTATCTTTTAATAGGTCCAGAACTGCTGAAGACTCACATCTTGGATAATGAGAGAGCTATGGCTTTACAAGTAGGTGGTAGGAATGACAGGCATGTCTATAAAGCAGAGATTTTTCAACCTGGCTTGCACAGTAGAGTCATCTGGGGAGATTTTAAAAAGTATGATGCTTGAGACCCACCCCTTATTTATTTTTCTTTAATAGCTCTGGAGTGAAAGAAAAGAGTGGATAATTTCAGAAGGCTGCCCAGCTGACTCTAAGGTTCAGTTAAGGTTGAGAACCACTCTTTAAAGCAATTTATAAGGGGAAGCCTGTGTCCTCAAGGGGGTTATCATCAACAACAATACAGAGTAAAATGAGAAAATTGGATAAATTATGTTGATTAGAAATAGCTGAATGAAGAGTGGGAAGATTCTTAATGGCAACAATTACCATTTGTTACATTTGTTATAAGTAATCACAACCCAAAACATGGCTTAATTTCCCCTTTTAACAAGTGAGAAAACTGAAGCTTGTCCAAGTTCAGTGATATGCCCTTCATCACCAGACTACTAAGTGACAAGGTCAGAATAAAGAGTGGGCAAAATCAGACACAGACATTTTTTTTTTCTCACTTGACTTAAAGAGGTTATGAAATGACCCAAGGTTAAATGCAGAGAGGAAGCCAGACTCATTGGAATATATTTGTAATTAAGACTTATGGGTTCTAACTTTGGTCCTTGTGTGTAACTTTGAACATGACTTCCCTTTAGGTTCCCCATCCATAAAAAAGAATAAAACAGCAATATATCAGGCCAAACTGTTTCAAGGATTCTGTGATGATTAAGGAATAAACTGTAAGGTACTTAGTGAATACAAAGTCATGGAAGATGCTAAACAAAAAAGTATTTTGGAAAGGTATGAAATTGTGTTTGTTTTTAGCAAACTTAAAACCTGTAGAACCATTCTGTATGATTCATATTTTTGTGAAAGGGACTCAACACGTGATCACACAAAGAAGCACATGGGTTTTCTGTGCATAATATCTGAAACTTGCCAAATATATATATATATATATATATTTTTTTTCTCACTGAGGCTATGCTTCTTTTTCAAGGAATTTTTGAGGTGGGGAAGACTTGAATAATTCTCTTGTCACTGTTGTTCACAAAGAAGAGTGTTACTTTGTGACCCAACACTCTCTGTCCCCTAAAGAGAGAATTCCTCAAGCCTTAAAATGACAGTTCCAGGAATCACATCTCAGGTCTCCGTATCCCTGCAACCTTGTGCTGTGCTCTATGAATTCAGGTGATGGGCCCATGGTCAGAAGTGTGATGGGGATACTCACAGTCACAGAATAAGCTAGGGTCAGCGTTACTCAAAGACAGAGGCAAAAAGTCTTTAGCACTAAAAGAAGTACAGTTATATTATGGAATAGAAAACAACTGCACATAGCTAGCTAGACTTTCTATGACAGGCCACTTTGGCTTGTGCTTGTGATTACCCAGGAACTTCCACTGCAAGGAACTTCTGAGAGTAGACCCACCTGAGACCAGAGGAAAAGTTACATCCAGGACTGAAATACCCTTCTCACCTGTTAACCTCTATTTTGGAATTTGGTGCCCCTTCCTGTCTCAGTTGTCTCCTGTGGAAAATGTGGGTCATGAAAATATATTCCCTGACAAACTGACAAGGATGATTTTAAAATCAACTGAGAAAGAACACAAAAAAATGCTTTTAAAACACAAAATACAGGACAAATAGAAGTTGTCTTTTTTAATTATTATAGTAGAACATAATGTCTTCATGCCTTATTTAGCACTTAAACATTTAAATTCTAATGTATCATGTTATACATATATTGGAACTTCTTAGATTGTTTAGTTGAGCATATTTAATGTTTAAAATAGACCCCAAGATCCTTGGCTCTTATTTCTTGGGTAATAAACTAAAAAATAATATTTTGTATAGTAGTCAGGGTTCTCCAGAGAAACAGAATGAGTAGAGTATACATTAATAACTAGAAAGAGGTTTAGTATGAAGGACTGGCTCAATGATTGCAGGGGCTGAGAAATCCCATGATCTGCTGTCTGTAAGCTGAAGGTCAAGGAAGGCCAGTGGTATAATTCTAATTAAAACTCAAAAGCATGAGAACCAGAAATCGATGGTGTACAAAGTCCTGGTCCATATCTGAAGACCTGAAAACAAGGAGCACTGATGTCCCAAGGCAAGAAAAGGTGTGCACCCCAACCCAAGCAGAGAACAAATTTGCCCTTCTTCTTTATTTTTGTACTATTCAGGTCCTCAACAGATTTGATGATGGTCATCCACATTAGTGAGGGTATTAATTTACAAATTAGCCCTACTGCATGGAGGGCAAGGAGATGAATAAAGAGGCAGGCCACTCCAGATTGGTAGGTAGCAGTTTTAACAAGCCAGAGAGGGAACTTACTGGAACAACTTCACGATGAGTAGATCTCTGCACCCACATGCCAGAATGTTAAAAGTTAAATAGAAGGCTTAACTGGGTTTACTCACATACACTGTCCACATGGTGTCAACAACATGGTACTCACTCAAGACAGCTGTGGTGCAGTCCTTAAGGCAGTTTCTGGTGCAGGGAAGACAAGCAGAATGCACATTTCGAGAATGGGGAGGGATGAGGACCTCCAATTGCCCAGGTGCAGGTGCAGCTGTCAAGTCCTCTCAGTAACCTCCTCCAGAGGAGGATCATCTTCTTTCCTTGGTCTTCTGATTCAAATGCTAATCTCTTCCAGAAACAGTCTCACATACACACCCAAAAATAATGTTTTACCAGCTGTCTGGACATCCTTTAGCCCAGCCAAGTTGACACATAAATTTAACCACTACACACTATAAGAGGTGCTCAAAATACCTTTTAAAATTATTTTAATATAACCATATTTGAAAAGATGCTTTGTATGAGAAAGAGGAGAGAGCATGGAGAATGACTTTTTTTTTTTTTTTTTTTTTTTTTTGCCATCATAAGATTTGTGGTAGATGTCCATCATTTTTGCCTGCCTAGGACTTCATCCAAATTTTCCTTATGAAATCATCCCTTCTTTTCTCATTTCATATGATTTGATTGGAGCTTATCCTGCCCTAGTGCAAGGTGAGCCTTGGCCTGAGCCAATAAACATATGCATCCTGTTAGCTACAATGATTGATTCAGGAATGAGCAACTGAACCAATTTTGAACAACACAAATTAGGTTCAAGATTTCTGTGGAACTGCAGGGAAAGAAATAAGCCTTTTTTTTTTTTTTATAAGGACACTAAGAAGATAAAAGCCATGAATGGAGCTACTAGCAGCCATTCTGTCAACACAAGGAGAAAGTCTGTCTGAGTTTGAAACCATTACAGAAGAATAATGGAAAGAATGAGATCAAGTCAGAATATATACTCTAAACCCCCTGCTTTTAGCCATGACCAACAGATTGGGCCATTTTGATCTGTGAACAAATCATTCTCTAATTTAGCCAAGGTTTTGGGGTTTTGTTTTGTTTGGTCTCTTATAACTAAAAGAATTTGACTAAAGCAACATTTATAATTTTTCTTTCAGATAACAATGGATATCTGTCTTCTCCGTGAGGCTGAAGACTGAAGGAATCACATCTGTCTTTTGATTTTTAAATCCCCAGTGTCTAGCAGAGCGCTTGATATGTGGTAGAAGCTCATTATGTATTGGTTGAGTAAATGCATGAAAAAAAAAAAATAGAATACCCATACTCAAGGATGTTTTGGCTTAGAATTGATTCACTATCTCAAATGCAGCTGGATTGTTGCCATTGATTTCTAGGGATATTTTAGCCTGATGAGTGAAAAAGCTTGAGGGGGCACTTGTTTACAAAAAAGATCTAATTTATCCTCTTCCCTTCCATTCCTGACCAGTTTGCAACTTCTTTTTACCATATGCAATCCTTATTAAATTTAAAAAGTCTCAGAATTTCCTAGTAGCTTGATACTTTCAAATATAACTCCTATCATAGGAAATATTAGAAAAATTATAGAATGTACCCCTGCCCTCCCCCCACCACCTTCTTTTGAGACCTACTACCTTTCTTCTTTAGGTTGCAATCTGGATTTCTCAAAAGTCTGCTAAGGTTTTATTTGGCCTATAGTTTGCATGGAACCTCCCCACATGTTTTCTACCCCACCCTTAAATAAGGCCAACACAGGTTGACTTTTGCTTAAGCTAATTTTCATCTCTGTGCAACAATTAAAATTTATTCACCAGAGATTATGACCAATAAACACCACTAACTTTAAACCATATCCTTACTCCTGTCCAATACATCCCAAAGTTTGTTGAGTTGATGAGTATTAATTTATTCATTCATGTTCCCACCTGTGCATCTAAATTTAGACACATTTATTTGGTCATAGGAAAATTATAGTGAGAGAAAGGTTAGGGTGTAATGGATTAAACATGCAACATTTAGGTTTTAAGGAAATTCTTCAAATACTAACCCAACCAAGAACTCAAGCACAGGATCAGTGTCATTAGTTAGAATGAGCTAATAGACAATGAGCTGACCAATTATAAAGATTATTCTTGAATTTTATAATGAAATAGTCTTTTCTTCTTGTCCATATCCTTAGTAAAATTGTACAGAGACTGCAGAGCAGGTGCTCAACAGGTATGCTCTTAAAAAGTGTTGATTGCCATATCGATCACTATAACTATTTAGGCTTAGTCCTGAAAGCTATTCATTCCTTTGTTTATTAGTTCTAATCAGCACCATTCTGAGTGCTATTATACTGCCTTGTAAACAATATTGTTTTGCAACCTTAAAGTCAGTAATTCTGTAGAAATTAAATTGGGTTTACAGTAAATCTATGATTACCATATAATCTGTGGAGTCTAAATAATGATGTACTTAGCTGTAGAATTGCATGTAAAACACAGAGCGATGATTACATGGCTATTTGAGGCCTAGGAAAGTAAGCAATGCCAAATGTTTTGATGGTTGAAGAGCTGAGAAATCTTTTTGTTTTTAATGTTTCAATTTAAATATTATCTTTAAACATCTTGATACTACCCTAGATGCCTTAAAAATGGCTTTAAAATCTACTACTAAATATTATGCCTTACATTGTATGTTGCAAGCTGTTTAATAAATTAAGACTTGTTACAAATAGAAAATCCATCTGATTTAAGGTGACAATAGAAAAAACTAAGCAGGCTTGCCTTTAGCAAATAATTCATCTCTGTTTTAAGGGGATCTTTCATGAAAGTGTTTAGTTTAAGCTTTAAGCAATGTTTTTAGACAAAAGAACAATTAGTCAAATGAGCATTTCATCCAAGGGCTCTTGCCTTGCAGTTTTTCTAAAGGTCTCAGTCATGACTAGACATGCTCTTAATTAAGTTAAATCAATGTATATTGCTCTCCTAATACAGCCCAAGCTCTGAGCCATGGTAATTACTGAATCTTGCAGAGTGGCCCACAGAGATATCTACAGAGGTGATATGATTGGTCAAAGTCATACTATTGCTTCATGGCAGAGTTTCGTCTAAAACTGATATGTCTTACCTCCTAATCCAGAGTCTTCCACACTACATCAAGCCCTGTAGAGAAACCACCATAAATTAGATGTAGACCCCACTCTTAAGGGGCTGAAAATTTAGTAGAGAATATGAGACAAGAAGAGCCAAAATATCACAATAACTAAAGAGCAAGAAAGCTATCACAGAGGTGTTATTGGGTAATAACGAGTAGCATGGGACTGGCATTTCAGTAGCCCAGAGATTAAGCCAACTACAGGAAGATGTGATCTCCACTAAGACACTTACTAATTCTAACCTTAATTCTTTTTCTGTAAAATTAACAAGTAGGATTGTTGTGAGGATGAAGTGTAATAATCTGTGTAAGTTAAATTCTTAGCACAGTGGTTGGTACATGGGAAGAATTCAGTAAATTTTAATTATTATTAATGGAGGGGGAAATTATGAGAGTGTCATTAGTGGGAAGGGACCACCAAATTAGTACAACTGGGAAAGGCTATGAGGAAATAGCATTTGTGAAGCAGGAAGGACAACCATGGGCCTCAGAGTTGAAAGAGAAGGAGACGGTGACATCTTCAGCAAGATTGTAGTATGTAAATATGGGAAAGTAACAAGGAAGAAAAATGAGAGGCATAGAAATAGCATGCAAGGGGCGCCTGGGTGGCTCAGTTGGTTAAGCGTCCAACTTCAGCTCAGGTCATGATCTCGCAGTCGGTGAGTTCAAGCCCTGCATCCGGCTCTGGGCTGATGGCTCAGAGCCTGGAGCCTGCTTCCGATTCTGTGTCTCCCTCTCTCTCTGCCCCTCCCCCATTCATGCTCTGTCTCTCTCTGTCTCAAAAATAAATAAAACGTTAAAAGAAACAGCATGCAAAACTTCCATTTGGGCTGAATTCATATTTAAGAAATAATAGTAACTCTATTAACCATTGATTCATAGGACTGAGATGACAAAGACATGGGAGACCACAATAATATGCAGGTGAGTTAGACCCTTCTCATGGGGAGTTTTGAGTCCACAGATGGGCATGTCAAATGTTGAGGGATGACTGAAAACTTGGAACAGTAGAGGTATGGCATAGTTGGACCTGGATTTCTGAAAAATGACTTTGGCAGTGGTGGGAAGGATACACTGCAAAAGGAAAGAATACTTTGCAGCCACAGCAGAGAAAAGCCCACCACAACAGTTCAAGTGATGGAGACAAAAGTCTGAAATAGATGGTGGCTATACAGAGGATATAATGGAGAGGGACAAGAAATGTGGTAGATTATCTTCCCAAGGGCTACCATAACAAATACCACAAACCAAGTAGTTTAAACCAATAGAAATTTATTCTCTCCTAGCTCTGAGGGTAGAAATCCAAAATCAAGGTGTCAGTAGGTCTGTGCTTCCTCTGAATGTTCTAGAGAAGCATCCTTCCTTGACTGTCTCCTAGTTTCTGGTTGTTGTCAGCAATCCTTGGTATTCTGTAGCTTATATCTTGCATCACTAATAATCCCTGACTCCATCTTCATGTAGTCTGTCCCTTTGTCCAAATCTCCATCTTCTTCCTTTTATAAAAGTTCCAGTCATTGGATTTAGGGCTCACTCTACTCCAGCATGAACCCATCTTAGTTAACTATATAAACAATTCTGTTTCCAAATAAGACCACAGTCACAGGTACTGGAGTTAGAACTTGTACAGTTCAACCTACTATATGTGGTAACCACAAACTTGAAACATGCTAAGATGTGGGAAACCAGAAAGGGGTCACTTCCATTCTCCTGCTTCTATGATTTTTTTCTAGTAAAAAGAATAAAAGAAGAAGTAGTCTTTTTGGTCCTTTGATTGGATTAGTTGAGCTTATTGAATAGGCCACATATGAGCAGACTTCTATAAACTGCCCTTCACTGAGGTTAAGCTAATGTGTACTTTCCTGTTCTGACAGCTTCCCTGGCTCTCAGCTGAAGGAGAGATCTCCTCAGGAAGAGGTTTAACACCTGGGGAAAAAAGAGGATGTGGATCCAAACTGAATACCAGGCTTTATATACCTGTCTGAGCCTCAGTGTCATAACCTATAAAATGAACATATTGAGTTGATGTAACAAATAAATGCTCTTATCTCAGTACTTACTGTATATTTAAACACTATGACTTGGTGCCATTATAATGATTATTATTCCTTTTGTTAATAATAGCCTGGGGCACCGGGTTCTCTCAGTCTATTGGGTGTTCAAATCTTGATTTTTGGCTCCAGTCATGATCTCACAGGTTTGTGGGGTCAAGCCACATGTCAGGATCTGTGCTGACAGTGTGGAGCCTGCTTGGGATTCTCTCTCTCTCTCTCTCTCTCTCTCTCTCTCTCTCTCCCTCCCTCCCTCTTTCTCCCTCCCTCTCTCTCTCTCCCTCTCTCTGCTACTCCTTCCCCATCCCTCACTCTCTCAAAATAAATAAACTTAAAAAAAATAGCCATCTTTTGATTGTTTCTTTCATCAGACTGCCTCTCAGCTTATATGACTTAACTTGCACTCCTGAATTGATCTCTGTAGGGGACTGTGCCACATTTGTCACTGGTATGCCAATTTTGAATGATTGTCTTTTTAAAAAAAAATGTTTTGTTTTTTTGTATTTATTTCTGAGACAGAGAGAAACAGAGCATGAGTGGGGGAGGGACAGATAGAGAGGGAGACACAGAATCCAAAGCAGGCTCCAGGCTCAGAGGTGTCAGCATAGAGCCCAACCGGGGACTCGAACTCAGAAACCATGAGATCATGACCTGAGTCAAGGTTGGTCGTTCAACTGACTGAGCCATCCAGGTGCCCCTTGAATGATTGTCTTAAGGCCACAGTCCGAAGGTAAATAGAGAAGATGTATGTCCCTTAACCCCTAGGTCATTTTATGCTTCCAACATAGCTTATATTTCCCTTTTCCATTCTCTCTAGGAAATTATTTATAAGTAAAATATCTAAACCACTGGGCATATTTTTTAAATTCATAGATCAAATCCTATTATGACAAACTCCAGGGGACATTTGAAACACATTTATTGTACTGAAATTTTGTTGTACTAAATATTGTTTGAAACCTAAACTGTGGCTGAGAAATATTTTCCTGAATAGATTTTTATAAAAACAGTTGCTGTAATGGAGGATTGTTTCATAAACATCACATGAAAAAATTATCATTGCTTCCTCCTCCCACCTAGTATATTTCTTGATGTGATTCATATGCCTTTAGTTTTAAAAGCCACCCAAAGACAGTGTCCTTGACACTATGAAAAGCTTCAGGTAGCTCAGTAGGTTGGTTGGTACTCCTCAAGGACAGGGGATGCTTGTCATTCATTCTTGTACCCCCAGGTCCCTGCCTGGTACTTGGAGAGTAACCAAAATAGTATTTGATAAATGGATGAATAACTAAATAACTGAATTCATTAGCATCAAATTAGAAGAACCCTCTTGAGACTGTGCCCCTTATCAGTTTATTTATAAACATTTACCAAAAATATTTTACATGTATTTAGTATCAAAGCAAAATTGGGGGTCTCACAAGAACAGAATGAGCTCCAAAGAATCATCTGAGTACCACCTGCAGGCCAATCAAAATATTGTTTCTAATTGGCATTCCTACAAGTGGTTAATTTTTCCCCTATGCCTGACTTGAAAGCACTCAGGTGCAAAATTTGTTCCTCTCTTTGAGACTATCTTAATAATCACTCCCTGTCTGAATCTTGGAACCAGAATCCCCCACTGATGGGTACAAATGAGGGAGAAATATTGTCAGCACACATGGGCACTGGCTCGTGGCAATGAAGATTTATTTGATCCAGTCAGCCAAGTGATCACCAGAAGCAAGTAATCAAGAGAATGAAATTCTAGGATGGGTTCCGCCAGTACCTCTTTTGTTCAACAATATGCCTCTGCCCATCTACACAGAGCTCAGTCCAGGGAATAGTGCATTTGTTAACTCAAATCTTGTTTGAAGATATTGACCCTAAAAATATTGAGACTTTGGAGCTCAATTTTTGTTCTTAAATGACTTTAAACTTTTGTTTGTAGCTCAGTCGATGTCACTGGGATTTATTTGGCTGCTGGCTCTGAGTCGGTATTTGAAAAGAGCAGCACCATATGCAGCACATGCATATTCAATGGTGCAGTTCTTTTTCTAGGGGGAGGGGGGAGTGCCAGGACTCATAGCTCACAATATGAATTTGCATTCCACTTTGCATAAATTTGCATGTAGACTTCATAAGCCTCTAATTTCAAGTATGTAAAATGAAACAAATCAATGCAATCTATGGCGATTGTTTTCCAAGGCATTAATCACATGAAATACATACCAGCTTTCCTTAACCAATTAATTTAATCATACCCAAGGTTAGGAGAGACAGGGAAGTGGTGAATAATGGCTGTTAAGTGCTTGGCCTAAGGCTGGAAGGATATGCAGACTAAACATTGCTCCAATATGTCTTCTTTCTAACCCCTATGTCTCCTGTGGAGATTATGTTATTGTTTGCCCACTATTTCACTTCTTCTCTCTTCAGTGAGTGGCCATAAGACTTTGAGCAATGAAATGTGGGCAAAAGCAATGCATGTCCCCTCAAAGCAGCAGCTTTAAGACCCCACACGTGGTTCAATATCTCTCATTTTCTGCCATGATATAAGCACTATGCCATCTAGAGAATGCTGTATTTGCTTGAATCCCAGGGTGCAATAAGTTGATGATATTTTCATTTGTTGTTGCTGCAGCATATTCTAGTCTATTCTGACTGATGATGCTTTTGTAGAATTATTACAATGAACTTTAGCTTCAGAGGTTTGTGTCAGTTTTGAGTACATAAGAATATGTGTGCAGTGTTGGGGTGGAGACAAAATATTAAATGATATGGTTCATGTGGTTAATAAATATATGAAGCAACTGGAGAAATAATCCATACATTCAAGATCAACTAAATGTCACCACAATGAAGAATAATAGAAGACATATTTTATCCTCCCTAATTAAGTGAGATGGAATAGACTATTTATAATACTTAAGATTGGCAAATTCATAAAATTTGGTCTGTATTTGAGACACATGCCAACTTTCTCTTTGGAAGTGCCTTGGAATTCTTCAGGTTCCATTTGGGGAAAAGTCTCAATTAAATGTCAATTTTTAAACACCTTTTGTTAGTATCTTTCAATCCACTATTAATTTAAGAGTAGAGGAATTTGAAACCAAAGGAAAGTACATAGTGAATTTTCAAACATGAAATCTTAAATCTTGAATCTGGAAAACTAGATCTTTATGTTTTTCCAAAGTGCAAAAGTTTGTGTGGCAGGAACTGAAAATAATATAGGAATACAGATTATAGAAATACATGGTAAAACTTGCCTTCCAGCCAACTAAATCTAGTGGCTTTTCTTCTACTTCCACAATGCTGTCCTACAAACTCCAGGGTTAAGCAGTCCAACACTGACCCAAGGATGCAGAATGTCAAGGGAAGAAGAAACATGCAATACCAAAGATTATTTTTATTCTCATAAGGAAAAGATTAGAAATGTAAATAAGATAGCTCCTAACAGAAATGAAGGAATCATAAATCACAAGTGTGTGGGTTCTTCTTCTTTCCCCAGGCCACATAGCCAAAAAATGGTTGTGCATTTTGCAAACTCTTCTGCACTAAGTACATTACTATTTATGCTGTCTGGATTACATGGTAATCACCCTTGAATAGAATCTGCTTCCTTCCCAGTATAATCTCTACATAATTAGTCGTTTGAAGGTTGCCTAAGAACTTTAACAGACCTCCAGAAGAATGAATTTTCTCTAAAGAAAGAAAAAAGTATTTACACAAATTTTATGCTATATGAAACAAACCTCAAGGAAAAAAAGTAAACACTTAAAGTGCTAAAACACGGGGAAAACAAAACAAAAAGAGAGAGAGAGATGGCAGTCTATCAAAGGATGGGAAGGTTATTTTACTTCCCCCCAGTTGCCCAGAAGTGTACTTGCATCTTTGATACTTTTTGGACAAAGAGATCTTCCAGCAGAGTGAGACTCTCCTGGTAGTTCTTATATTACAAATGCCACAGAATGGTTTTTCTTCACTAAATCAATTTCTTGCCCATAGCCAGAAACAGTATGTATGATTAGACGACTGGTTTTGAAAATCGTTTTCTGAGCTCTTTCCCATCTCAAATGTTTCAGAATTAGCCAGAAGTGGACTTGAACTTTTAAAAGTGGATTGATTCCTAGAGTAATAAATACCTGCTAACTCAGCTTTTGAATGAAAACTGATCTTCCAGTTTAAGAGGCATTTAAATCAAGCCCAGCGATTAATTTTATGACTATTATTCTAAATTCACTTTCTGTTATATTATTTAAATCCTTTTTGATCAGTTCATTAGCTGTTGTTATTTCCTGGAGATTCTTCTGAGGGGGATTCTTCTGCTTGGTCATTTTGGATAGTCCCTGGAGTGGTGAGGACCTTCAGGGCACTTCCCCTGTGCTGTGGTGTATAACTGGAGTTGGTGGGCTGGGCCGCAGTCCGACCTGTTGTCTGCCCCCAGCCCAGGGCTGGGGCCACAGTCAGACTGGTGTGTGCCTTCTCTTCCCCTCTCCTAGGGGCGGGATTCACTGTGGGGCGGCGTGGCCCATCTGGGCTACTTGCACACTGCCAGGCTTGTGATGCTGGGGATCTGGCGTCTTAGCTGGGGTGGGTAGGCAAGGTGCACGGGGGCAGGAGGGGCAGGCTTAGCTTGCTTCTCCTTAGGTGATCCACTTCAGGAGGGGCCCCTCTTCCGTGGGCCTCTCGTCTGCGCTGGGCTCTGGAGACTCCGTTCTGCTAATCCTCTGGCGGTTTTCTGAGTTATTTAGGCAGGTGTAGGTGGAATCTAAGTGATCAGCAGGACGCGGTGAGCCCAGCGTCCTCCTACGCCGCCATCTTCCCTCTCTCCTCGCCAAAATAATTTCATTGAAACGAGGATTATTTTCAGTTCCCCATATAGGGCGATCTGGAGAGGAGAGCTTGATCCAGCGAGACCAGATAGAATGTTCTAACAAAACCTCCAGAGTAATTAACAGGCGTTATCTACCCAAGGAATGGAACAAATAGGAAGTTCAGGTTCTAAGGAGCTGCCTTGTTTGTGCCAGTGGCCCCACGCTAGCTCTTTATTAATTGCACCACCTGGGATGCTGATAGCGAACTGAACTTTGGAACATTTCAGGCCTGGCATGGAATGCAGTTTTTACACAAGTGTCTTGTGGTTCAGAAATCCGATTTCACAGCTTATCTTCCGTTAGATGAAAGTGTTTACGGTGTGTCTGGAGCTGGAGTAAGTTCCTGCGGGTGCCCAAGAGCAGGGACCTCCTCTCTCCTCTCATTAATTTGCTGATGCCTAACTGCCCTGACTCAGCGGTGAGATACCGGGGAGAGAGGAGGAGGCATTTAAATCAGAGAAGGGGTGAGGTAGGGACATCATATAGAATACAGTCTTTCAAAAATGAGTGTTAATTAAAAAAAAAAAAAGTTACAGGTCTTGTGATAAGATTGTGTTCACTGGCAACCAAGTGGACCCTATCTCCATAGGGATATTTCCTGATAGTGCTCCAGCAATTCTGAGTTCTAAAACTTTCCTTCAAGAGAATGAGACTTTCCTATAGCTGTCTCTTAAATTTGTCAATTGTCTGAGCCTTGGCCATGCAGTGGTTTGAACAGGGAACTACAAGGTTGTCTGATCTTTTATGGAAGGGGTGGAGGGGCTTGGGGATTAAGGTCTGATTCATGATTTATGATTAACCTGACACGTTCTCTTTTGAGAGAGTAGAAGACACAGTATTCAATCTCATCCTCTCGCAGGAGTTTCTTCAGCTGCATATTTCTATTTGAAAGCAGGACTTTAGTCAGGTTCAGAGGAAAAAATAAGTTAGGCAGAAACGTTGAGACTGAGCAAAAATGCTGGATCATTCAAGTCTTCCAGCCCCCTTGGATCCACCTAGTCTTCCTCATTTCTCCCCCTAGTTAAATGTATATAAATTTCCCCACTGCTCTCTATGTCTTTCAAGACTTTCCTATAGCTTTGCAGTCAAATTGGTAGTAATTTTCCACTGGTATGAAAGGAAGCTTCAGATGTGACCTATGGTCTCAATGTCACCATAATTTAGCCATCCCTAATATGCCCATTCTTTGGAACACCAACTTTTATTGCTATAATAATTCTCACATTATTTATAAATAATATAGTGCTATAAATACTGACCTTCAGGGCCAGCACAAGATCTTTTTAATCAGGCTTTTGCCTGGTTGAAGTAAGACTCCAACTCTTCATAACATTTTATTGCAGATAGCTATGTTAAATTTTCTAAAAATGTCTAGAACATATAGGGACATAGATATTGTGCACCCATAGAGTGACATTGTAGGGTTCAGAAACAAGCACAGTGGAACCCCATTGTGACTCCAATGTTCTATGATAAGGAAAACATTGTCAGACTTTACACTAAGGAAATAAAGTGGGGTCTTGTTTCAACAGTGGATTTTATTTCTAGGGAGGCACTAATTTGATCCTCCAAAGGAACAAACCCATGCTACTTTTAAGGAGGTACTACTTTACTTTATTTTCCCCTGTGAAACAGGTGAGATTATTTCCCTATATACAAAGGAAAACAAGTAAACAAATGATCTTGAGATTTAAAAACATGGGTGACTCTGGTACTGGAACAAAATGAAAAATGAAATAATCATGGTTTCAGGGAAGCTCTCTATTCAGGAGGTCGTGAAAAGGAAATTGTCCTCAGTTAGGGTAACATCAGGAAATAGACTTATACACAGATGGTTGAGTTGAAGAGGTTTTGATGAGGGGACTATTCATATTAAGAGTGGGTGATTTAAACTGACCAGTGAAGAGGTTGAGGCACCCAGAAGTTAGCAAGAGTGGAGAGTCATTATTGCTCCTACATATGATGGGGCAAAGGAAGAAAAGTGTGTTACTGAAGTCCAGTGAGACTTCATATACCGGTCCCTATCTATAGTATCTATAGTAATGAAAAGGTATAGACCTTACCAGAACCATAGCATGGAACAGGAAGCAGCAAGAAAGAAATGCCCCAACTTCTTTGCCCTCCAAAGCTAAAATCTCCTGCTGGTGCCTTCAATGGCTGAACCCAATGAGAAGAGAGTTCAAAGGAGCCTGGATGATGTGCCCCATAGGTTCAGTCTGCAGGAGCTCAGGTTATAGCAGAACATGAATCAGGGGGATGTGGGAGGACAAAAAAAGGAAACAGACAGTATGCTGAGGCAGGCTATTGTCCACCAAATGTTCTTTTTCCTGTCTTCAGCAGGATCGTATTTTGGTTTTAAGCAACACTGAGGCCTACACCAGCAAACTGCAGTGGAAATGTAAAACCCCATGCTTGTCAAGGGACTATTTGCCACAACTCCAAGTGTCTCAGTCTTAACTTATCTAGCTTTGCCTAACATAAAATCATGGAAGCTTTTCTTTTTCCAAGGTGCCTATTTATGATCTTTCTTCATCCCACTATTCTGTTTCTCTCCCCTTATACTTGATTATCCAAATTTATATTCTGCCTCTTTGTATATTACCTATATCAGATAACATTACAAAAGTGTCATCTTTACCAGATTTATTTGTAACAGACACCAGCATTTGAAATTAATGGCCAAGGGAACAATCCAGTTTTCCAAGTGTATGGGAGACCATGATATTTTGGGGTGAAGTGTGTTGTGGATAGACTAGGTTTGCCATAGTAATATTGCAAAGGCCTTCTCTGCCAAACATTCTGTCTCTATCAAACATTACAAGCTCATGAAAAGAAAGAATGAAAGAAAAGATTTGAGTCAATGAGGAACTCAGAGAACAGGAGGATGACTTTGAAGTGGAGGGGATACTGAAGGCAGACAGGAAACTTCCAAGTAGGAGGAAAATGGCATGAACAGAAGAAGTAGGACCCATAGTTGTACATCTGCTCCCAGGTATCAGGAAATTCTCTGAAAGCTACTTGATGGTGACCCATGAGGGAAATGCACTCTTTGCCTTGGAGGCAGCACAGAAAGGAAAACCGTTCTTTGTGGGGTTTATAATAGTCTAGGCCTCATGTAATATCTGGCTCTTCTCTTTCAAATCTGTGAGACTTTGTGTAAACTATTTTGCTCTTCCACATCCAAAATATGGGGAAAATACCTAACCTTTACAAATTATTAGAAGTAAATATGATGGCATGCATAAGGCATTAGACATATAGTAGGTATCCAAAGGATATTAATGTCCTTCTCTTCTTTTTAAAGTTTAAAATAATCCTGCTTTCTTTACCACATAATTTTGATATACTCAAATAGAGACTAACAATGGTTTCCCCTAAGTCAGAGGGGAAATTAATTTAGACTCTGCATTCCTCATGTTTATGTTTTCCATTTCAAAGCTCCCTTTTGTTGCTAACCCAACACATGTCATAAAAATAATTAAAAGAGAAAAATATGCTCACTTAAAAAGAAAAAAACAAAGCTCACAATATATGTCAGTGTAAGGAAACCTTATGCTAAGAGGCTAAATTTATTAGCAGAGAGGGAAAAGAAAGATCTAGAAAAAAGGGAGGGAGCAAAGCAAAACTGAGATTTTTACAAATCTTGTAAGCATGTCATTTTATAAGTCAAAGTGAGGACAAGAATAAGCGCTATTATGGCAATTTTCAGTCTGTTTGCTATTTTGATTGCTGTGAATATGCTGGGGAATGGCATCCACTTTCTGAAATGGCATGTATTTATGTACTGATAAATAAAGCAGCAAGCAAATCTGGGAGCCTCAAAACCAACAGGGCATTTCACTCCAGAGTAAGGTCTATGGAGCAGTTAAGCAGATTTGAGGCCTTGTGTAGGTATCTTCCTAACAAGGGCAGGGTGTAACTATCATCAGGTTACATCAGCTGTGTATTAGTTCCTATGACTGCTGTAACAAATTGCCAAAACTAAATATTTGCTAATAATTACCACTTAGTGGTTTAAAACAATGTAAATTTATTATCTCACAGCTCTGGAGGTCACAAGTCCAAAATACGTTGACAGGACTTCATTTATCCTGGAGACTCTAGGAGAGAAATCTGTTCCCTTGCTTTTTCCAGCTTCTCAAGACTGCTTCTATTCCTCAGCTCATGGCCCCTCTGCTCATCACTCTGACCTCTGCTTCTGTTATCCATAACCTTTTCTTACTCTGATCCTCCTGCCTCCAGTTTATAAGAACCTTTGTGATTATTTTAAGATCATCTGTATAATCCAAGGTAATCTCCCCATCTCAATATCTTTAATTTAATTACCATTGTAAAGTCCCTTTTGCCATGTAAGGTAATTCATTCACAGGTTTAAGGCATTAGGATATAGAGATCTTTGGGGGGCCATTATTTGGTCTGCCACAAGCTGTTTCCCCACAGGCTCATTTATCATAAATGCTACTAGTATGGTGCAACAGTGAGAAGCATGGCACTGTGGTCAAACTTCCTTGGCAAAAATCCTGCCTCCCCCCATCAATGGCTAGATGCCCTTGAGTAAGTTATACAGTCTTTCTGAGGATAATTCTAGTGACTACTTCTCAGATTGCTATGACTTTTAAACAAAAAAGAAGGCTTGCACAATGCCCAGTTAGGGTTAACTCATTATTTTTGTTGTTATTATTGTTACAAATGAAGAGACACACACTGTGGCTGGCCTGAGACTTTGCGGTGTTTCAGGCCTGTAAGGACGTGAGCTGAGCTGTATCCCGAATCAGGGAAGCCGGCTGGGAAATAGCCAACTCTGAACCTGCGCGGGCCGCTGTGTTGCGCTAGTTCTTCCGTCCGGACAGGCTGTCAGGTGGGCTTCCCTGAGGTTAGCCCTGCAGCGGTGCGCTTGCACCCTTGTCCCGGGCCCGCGCACTTATTACAGGGACTCAGTGGCCACACTGGGTACCCAGCCGGACTCAGGTTCTGCCATCTACCAGGAAAACTATGAACAGATGAAACTACTTGTAAATCAGCTCCATGAACAAGCACAGAAAATAAGATTAGGAAGCAGTGAGAAAGCCCGAGAACGCCACATATCAAGAGGAAAACCTTTAGCCAGAGAAAGAGTGGACAGTCTTATAGTCCCAGCGTCTCCATTTCTGGAATTATCCGTTTGCAGGTTACCAGTTATATGCTAATGAGGAGGTGCGTGCCAGTGGCATTATTACAGGCATTGGGAGAGTATCAGGAGTAGAATTATAATTGTTGCCAATGATGCCACCATCAAAGGAGGGACCCACTATCCCGTGACTGTGAAGAAGCATTTGTGGGCACAAGAAATTGCAATGCAAAACAGGCTCCCCTGCATCTACTTGGTTGATTCAGGAGGCGCAAACTTACATTGGCAAGCGGAAATATTTCCAGATCGAGATCACTTTGGCCGTATATTCTATAATCAGGCAATTATGTCTTCTCAAAATATTGCACAGATAGCGGTGGTCATGTGCTCCTGTATGGCAGGTAGTGCTTATGTGCCTGCAATGGCTGATGAAAACATCATTGTACGCAAGCAGCGTACCATTTTCTTGGGAGGACCCCAGTTGGTTAAAGCCGCAACTGGAGAAGAGGTCTCAGCTGAGGATCTTGGAGGTGCCAATCTGCACTGCAGAAAGTCTGGAGTAACTAACTACTATGCTTTGGATGATCCTCATGCCCTTCACATAACTAGGAAAATTGTGAGGAATCTAAATTATCAGAAGAAATTGGATGTTTCCATTGAGTCTTCTAAAGAGCCTTTGCTTCCTGCTAATGAATTGTATGGAATAGTTGGCACTAACCTTAAGAGGAACTTTGATATCCAAGACGTCATTGCTAGAATCATGGATGGAAGTAGATTCAAAAGCCTTATATGGAGACACATTAGTTACAGGATTTGCTAGAATATTTGGATACCCTATAGGTATCATCGGAAATAACGGAGTTCTCTTTTCTGAATCTGCAAAAAAGGGTGCTCACTTCATCCAGTTATGCTGCCAAAGGAATATTCCTCTGCTGTTCCTTCAAAATATTGCCAGATTTAGGTTGGTAGAGACTATGAGGCAGAAGGAATTGCCAAGGATGGTGCCAAGATGGTGGCTGCTGTAGCCGGTGCCAATGTGCCTAAGATAACTGTCATCATTGGGGGAATCCTATGAGGCTGGAAACTATGGGATGTGTGGCAGAGCATATAGCCCAAGATTCCTCTACCTGTGGCGAAACGCTCATGTCTCAGTGATGGGAGGAGAGCAGGCAGCCAATGTGTTGGCCACAGTAGCAAAGGACCAAAGAGCACGTGAAGGAAAACAATTCTCCAGTGCAGATGAAGCAGCTTTAAAAGAGCCAATCATTAAGAAGTTTGAAGAGGAAGGAAACCCTTACTATTCCAGTGCAAGGCTGTAGGATGACAGGATTATTGATCCAGTGGACACCAGACTGGTCCTGGGTCTCAGTATTAGTCCAGCCTTCAACGCACCAATCCAGAAGACTGACTTCAGTATCTTGAGGATGTTACTGGAGTGTGAAGCATCTTCCATTGGACATGTGCCAAAATTAATATACGAGTAGCCTTAAAATTTTAGACTTTTCCAACATGTGACTATTATGGCAAAATTGTTTTCTTAACACAGTGCATCATACTTTTCTGCATTAAACAAAAATCAATGAAGATATTTATTTATAAACTTCAATTCCTTGTCTATTTCTTCCAGAAACTTTTCTGTGGTTCAGCTTTCCCACCCATAAAAAAAAAAAGAATAACTTTCGGTTATCCTTTCTAACCCACAAGTAGCATGAAAAGTCCCATAACCTATACACTGCAGGTATGATTGAGATTATTAACAGAAAGTCATTTTTCTTCTGAAATGATTGCTTTGCTGATTATGCATGGTGATATTTTACCACACACAATTTTTAAAAGCATCTATTACTCATCTTTTTAGCCACTACTCCTTCCCTTAACAGTCAGACTTGTTGTCTGCATTCAGGGGTCTATTTCCTACCAATTATCTCTCCATCCCTCTCCTCATTGCCTTCCCCTGCCAATAGCCCTCTCCAAGGTTTACCTCCATGTTGCTCGGTGGGTTCTTTTCTGATTTTATCTGACTGAATTCTCTGAGGCATTCAGTGCAGTTGAATACTTCCTTCCTGCCATGCTGTCCTTAGCTTCCAGACCGAAACTTTAGGTTTCCTGCCAACCTCTTTGGCCCTTCTTGTTACATCTCCCTTGGCCTGCCCCTGTTCCTCTGATGATTTCTCTCCTACTCCCTTTACTATTTGTCCTGATTTTTCATTAGCAAAACATACATAGATCGTTATTCTAAAAGATACAAAGATACCATGAAAGTATCCCTTCGTTCTGTTTTTAAAAAATTGTGTTAAAATATATAGAACATAAAATGTATCATTTTAACCATTTTTAGGTGTACAGTTCTGTGGCATTAAGTCCATTCACATCGTTGTGCTACCATCACCACCATCCATATCCAGAACTTTTCATCATTCCAAACAGAACTCTGTTATTGAATAGTAACTCTGCATGCCCTCTTTCCCCTCCTCTGGCACTTTGCTCATTCTTTTTTTTTTTTTTTTTTTTTTTTAGTTTTTTTTTTTTTAATGTTTTTATTTTTGAGAGACAGCACTTGAGTAGGGGAGGGGCAGAGAGAGAGGGAGACACAGAATCTGAAGCAGGCTCCAAGCTCTGAGCTGTCAGCACAGAGCCTGAAGTGGGGCTCAAACTCATGAACCATGAGATCATGACCTGAGCCGAAGTTGGATGCTTAACCAACTAAGCCACCCGGGCTCATTCTTAAATGTATATGTTACTCATGGTTAGGTTTATTCCCTCTTGGTCATTTCAGCCCTTCTTATGGCTTCAGAAACCATCTAAATGCAGATGATTACTGTGTCGACATTGTTCTTCCTGAGCTCTAGACCTGTGTATCTTTTGGGTCTACTGGATATCTGCACTGGTGGTCTTTTAGGAACCTCAGATTCAGTCATCAAGGTTGATTGATTTTGCCTCCTCACTATCTCTTAAATTCCCCATTATCTTTGTCTTTCACCTCCAAAGGACTTAGAAGTGATCTACCTGCTTCTAGTCTTAGCTAGTCTTGCCTCTCCATCACTGTGAGGTAGGATGACCGTTCTAAGTGCACACCTGGTCATGCTGCTCCCTTGCTTCAGTGTCACATGGGTTCCCTGTAGAAGTACCAGACCCCTCATGCCCTCCATAATTGTGACCATCACATCCCCTCTTCTGTCTCATCTCCTTGACTCTTCCCCACACTCAGTGCTCCATCTGTTCTAGACTTCTAGCTCCTCAAACCTACACAGTCCTTCCCACTTTAGGGTCCACCACCTAACATTCCCTCTGCCTGTACTTTCTCTGAAACACTTACTTTTTGTCTCTGTGACTTCTATGGGCTGGGTTAGACACTATGTGCTCTTGAAAAGCACCAACCATTTTCTCTGTCTTATGTATTTATGAGAAACATAAATATGTCTTTAATATTGCTTCCCTGCTAGACTGTAAGCTCCCTGAGAGCAAGGATCTTAGCCTGAATCTCCATTCCCTAGCACTTGGAGATGCTCACATGTTTATGGAATCAATGAAAAATCCATATTTTAATTGATGTCCTCAGGCCACATTAAAATTAAGTGACTGATTAAATGATCTAATACAACTATCAAACGGTTTCCTAATAAAATTAATATTCCAAAAAATGAAGAGACATAAAAATATGTATGATTCATGTGAAGATCAGGGAGAAGCTGTTTACTTATTTATTTTTTATTGCATAGTTATCTTGGGACCCACTGAAAGTTTATCAAGACTTAGATATGCAGATGTTAGCTTTGCAAGTCACAAAAAAAATCCCGTTTTCATCAAAACTTCTATTGAAGAATTTATTCATCCATCCATTCAATAACTCTTTATTGAGGCAACAGATGTTCTGCCTTAGATGTAACTTTCTGTTTTCATATAAAAGTCATTCATTCATTCATTCATAGCTTTATTGATTCTGAAAAGTTTTCTGAGAAAAACAAACAAACCAACAAAACAACCTTTAAATTTACCTCCACACATAAAGCATTTTATTCATGCAAACATGTATATCCATATGTTTATCCATTCAGCATACCTGTATAAAGCACTTCTGCTCCAGGTTCTGTCAATAGACACACTCAGTGATGGAGGAAGCATAGCCAGCAGCCTAAGAGCCCACAGTTTTGCAAAGGAAACACATATACACATATATGCAATAGCTGCAAGACTCACAATACATATCCTTTCAAAGGGTCTCTGACCTCCTGTCTACTCACAACAGGTTGTACATGGAACTCAAGGATACTGAAGTGAAACCGAAGGTGTTCTGCCTTTCTTCTGTGACCCTTCAGATGCCTAAAGTGAAGTACAGGCAGTCTTGTTAGTTATCCATAGCACTTCCTAGGAAATCCCCCAGAGTTTCTACTGAAAAGAAGCAATGGTGATTTTCCTTCCATTGAAGAGCTTTGGTGTTGAAACAATTCTCAGAGCACAGGTGTAAGAAGGTGTAAAACTGTGTCAGGCAGTTGGAGATCATTGATAATCCGATGACAGCTCTATCAAATGAGCAGGTCAATATCATGATAATCATATCAATTTTACCTGAGTCCTTTGTAACTCCACTGGGCTCTTCTCTTCACTCTCTGTTATCAGGGTTGGCATAACCATAGCTGTGGACTCTGAGACAGGTACTGCCCCTCTCCTGCTGGATTCCTTTACTCTAGATGTTCATACCAGCAGATGGACCTGCTTAAGATCAGATTCATGGGAAATTCACCCTGGAAGGGAACTTAACAATCAACACATCCACAATCTTTGTCTACAGATAAAATTTACAGACAATCAGTGATGGGCCAAAGTGACACAGCCATGCATGCTAAGAACAGTACTCAGGTTTATATGTCTGCTGATTTTCAGTTAGACTCTTTCACCTATCTATGTCATGCATTGACAGAGAGTTCGAAGTACTAGAGCGATTTCTATCCAATGAGTTTTTAATGGTCTGCCATTTTTGATTATTCACATCAATACTTTCATGGATGACAATAATAGAAAGTCACATACGCTCCTTTGAAGGGCAAAAAAAGATTTCTTACAAATAATAAAATTACTTCCCTTATCTCTCAAATGTACATTTGGGATGCCTCTGAGACTGAAAGAATGTCTTGAAGGTACATGTTCTAAAACAGTGGTTCTCAAATTGTAGTTCCCAAACCAGCAGCATCAGCATCACCTGGGAACTTCTTACAAATGTCAATTCTTAAGCCTATCTTGACCTGTTGAGTCAGAAACTCCCAGACATCTATGTGTCAATAACCACCCCCCCCATGTGATTATGATGCAGGCTAAAGTTTGAGAACCACTAGCCTAGAGAAATCAGTATTTTCAAAGGTAGACCTAGACTTTGGCTTGGAAATGGTCAACAGGCATTATATAGTTGTAATAAAACAGAGTGAATTTTTTTTTATCCCTCTAAAGTGTGAGCAATTCTTTCTTAAGCAGCAACTTACTTACAGTCAAAATCTGATGTATATGTGTGAAATGTATATGTATGAAATGCAGCAGTTAGCAAAAGCCTGACTAGATTTCTTTCCCATGACAGGACAGGCTTGCTGAGCCACTAACAAGCACACTGGGTGGTTTGAAACTTAAAAAAAAAAATAAAGGTTTATTAATTTTGAAACTAATTAGGGTACAAAAATATAGTATTCCAAACTGTATAAGACACAGGAATAAAGCAGCCCATAAACACCAGATTGGGGACAAAAGCTGTAAGAATACCAGATATCACATTTTCACACCACCCCCTCTCATTATCAAATCCCCAGCAGGATACTACAGAAAAAATTGCCTGTCAACAGACTGAAATGAATAGTATGTGATCCCTGGTATAATTCCCTTGGAATTCAATTTACACTAAATGCAGAAAGAACCAAGGAAGAGGGTGGAATTGGAGAAAAGACTGGTCATGCACATTAGAAAAATTAAAATTCTGCAGCTTCCAAAAGGGAATCATTCATGGCCCAGTCCCTCATGGCAGAAGTGTCTCTGGCTGCAATTCCTAGTGTGCAATTCTAACTCCTCAGTAATGAAGATACCAAGTTGCTGTTCCATTCCACTGCAGGCTCAGGCTTAGACTAAGGACAAATCACCAGGCTTTCTCTGCCTCAGCCAAAACTGCCTGTTTCACCATTTACCTCCAAAATGATCCTTGTAAGGAGGTGTGAAAGTCTCATTGCAAATTAGAATATGTTTATTTCTCTAATTTCCAGCAATGTAACTGTGGCAGACAATGTTGTTGGTCTATCCAAGAGTCATGTGCGTTTATTCCTTGCTAAGAAAATCTGATTTTGCACATATTATAAGAAAAAATTGAAAGACTTTTAAATGTACCAAAAGATTCTAAGATGTCTTCAAATGAAAATTATGTATTTTTTATTTTTTTAACGTTTATTTATTTTTGAGACAGAGAGAGACAGAGTATGAACAGGGGAGGGGCAGAGAGAGAGGGAGGCACAGAATCTGAAATGGGCTCCAGGCTCTGAGCTGTCAGCACAGAGCCCGACGCGGGGCTCGAACTCACAGACTGTGAGATCATGACCTGAGCTGAAGTCGGACACTTAACCGACTAAGCCACCCAGGAGCCCCACATTATGTATTTTTTAGAGCCCACTCTCCCAAGGCATCTGATTTTATGTTGTGACTTTCATTTTCTTTGAGCTATCTTACAAGCCTGGAGAGATAGAAGTTAACTCGTAGAAAACTGATGGTAAAACAAATTACAGTAAAGCCTTGATTTGTGAGCATAATTCATTCTGGAAACATGCTTGTAATCCAAAGCATTTGGATATCAAAGCGAATTTCAAGAACTATTGGCTCAGTTGTGGTCATGTGACATTCAGCATCACATACCACTTGCATTGCAAGACATCGCTTGTTTATGAAGTTAAAATTTATTAGAAACATTTGCCCATCTTGCAGAACACTCACAGAACAAGTTACCCTTAGTCCAAAATTTTATTCCTTTCTATAGATATTCAAATAAATTCTGTTCCATGGAGGTTCAATTGACTTTTCTCCCCTACAGTGGAAGAAACTAGTTTTGCACTGATTAAATAAATTCACTTCAGCAATTATGATGATCTTATATATTTGTTTGGTCCTTGGAATCTCTTTGGAACTGATTGTAACTTCTTTTCTGGTTTCCTTCTTAATTCATGTGTTAAATGAAATATTTGACATCTATCCATTTTATATCTTTACGAGAGTATTGTTAAAGTTTAAAAAAAAAAAAACTATCTTAGTGGCATTTGGATGGCTCAGTTGGTTAAGCGTCCCACTTTGGTCCAGGTCATGATCTCATGGTTCATGAGTTTGAACCCTACGTTGGGCTCTGCACTGACAGCCTTGAGCCAGGACTCTGCTTCAGATTCTGTCTCCCTCTCTCTCTGCCCCTCCCCTGCTTGTGCTCTGTCTCTCTCTATCTCTCAAAAATAAATAAATGTTAAAAATTTTTTAAATAAATAAAAAACAACTCTCCTTTAACAATATATTCTGCAACAATATATACAAAGAATATTGCCTTTCTATTCTGGTAAATAAATCATGAGAAATCTAATCTGACTATGATAACAATAATCTTATTCCCCTTTGCCTCTGATTGGTTTGGAAGTAATCATGTGGCCACATGCTAGTCAATTGTGAAATAAAGGAAGAGGTTGTGAGAGAAATTAATCTCTCTGATAAGTAAACAAAAGGGTGTAAGGGGCTAGAAGTGGGAGTAGGAAGTAACCCTTCTCTCTTGCCTCTGGATGTCTTTTAACTGTGATGTTTGGAAATGAAAGCTACAATTTTGCAATAACAGTATAGGAGGGAGCATGAGGGGGGACCAAAGAGAATCTCAGAACAGCCATCTCTGAGCACTGACATCATTTATTGAGTGTCCAAATCAATCAACTCGGGAATCATTTCCTCCAGAGTTATTATATAAGATATAATTCCTCAGTTGTAAGCCATTTCAGTTGATTATATAGTTACATGTATCTATAAGCATTCTAATAAATACAATCACAGATTCAGAAAGAAAAAGTACCCGGGATATCTAACATAGAGTGAGAAGTTCTATAGTAAGCCATGTGTGCAATGGTGACAGTGCTGGAAAGAAAAAAAGGTGGTTGTGGCGAACTGGGAAAGGGATAGGTATTGAGGAACAATATAGTAGGGTGGTATGTGATAGGACTAGTGGTAAAAGAATTATATGATGCAGAAATTAACAAAGAAATATTGTCCACTTTTCCACTGTTGTGGCTAAACTACTCCTAGTCCTTCTAGTCCCAATTCCCTGCCTCACATGACATTACAGCTGAGCTAGCCTAGAATCCAGGTCCCCTATTCCCCATTAGACATTTTCCTCAACTGTAAGGGACAGTTAAATATTATACATTGTCAGTGGCCCATGTTTAATCATTATCAACTTCATTCCCATTTATTAAATATTTACTACATAAGTATTTGATCAACATAGTATGTACATTATAGTATTTAATTTATTCAACAACACCATGGTTGGATGTGGTAGATTGTTGTAGTCCCAGTGTGTGTGTGTGTGTGTGTGTGTGTGTGTGTGTGTGTGTTTTCTCCCTCTATCCATGGCCTTGGGTAATCAACTCTCACACTAATTCTGAGCTTGGCCAATGAAACAATGTGACTTGTATTGGCCAGTGAGATAACATGAGACAAAAAGGGGCTTGTAAATCACTTAAGCATTGAGTCTTGCCCTATCTATATACTCTTGGGAATCTTGGGATTGTCACCATCTGAATACACCCAAACTAATTCGCTAGATACATATGGTCCATTCATCCCCATGCCAGCACAAATTACCAGATATGCGGTCAGTATAGACATTAGCTAATCCTATAACTGAATATAGCCATATGCATGAATTCAGGTGAGGCCAACAGGAAAACTCTTTAACTGAGTACAATTGAAATTGTCAACTCTTAGAACCATGACCTAATAAATAATTTTTAAGCCATTAAACTATGGGCAACAAAGCATGACTGATATACTGGAGTATATAATAGCAATGTCCCAGTTTTACAGACAAGGAACACCAAGACACAAAAATCACCCTGTAGAGCTGGCAAGGGCTACATCTAGGATTCAAACCCAAGTCTATCTGACTTCAAAGTCCATGTCTTTGACAGCATCTCCAAATAATATATTCTGAGCAAACCATTAAATTGCAAGGGACCAGAGATGTACCTCTAGAACCTTTCTACATTGTACATTTCTCAACCTTGAATTTATCTCTTTAACCTACTGGTAAGTGTGCATATCACTACCCTATACCACCTCTTAAAGAAAAAAAAAGTTTTGTAAATTTATGATCCACTATGAAATGTTGGATTAATTGATGTTTTTTTTATTTTTGTCATCAATTTATATTTTTCAGACTTGTAAAGCTGGCCAATTTTTATTAAAAATTCTATGAAAAATTCTATATTCTCTATGACTTTGTGATTTCACCATGCCCTTCTGTATACCTGTCACTTGCCTAGGATGTTTCTCCTATTTGGAATATCTCCTTCAAATCCCCAGTGTCCACAACCTCACATAAAAAGACTCTCATTTTGGTTTAGCTCCAATCCCAGACTCCCCAAGCAGCATTATTTCCTCTCCTTTGTATTTTATGGCATTTTGTACACACCTCTATTATTGTGCTTACAACGCTTACACTCATAATTCTCTTCTCCAATAGACACATTTCTTATTGAATCCTCAACATTTAGTACAGTATCTGCATATAGCAGGTGCTAAATACATTTTGGTGAATGAATGAATGAAACAAGCAATCCATCAATCAAAAGTAAAAGTCTTCTCAACCTACTTCTTTAATTTTATCTCAATGATTTCTTATCTCCCATCCTCTATTTCTTTTTATTTAATTTAATTTTATTTTATTAATATAATTTACTGTCAAATTGGCTAACATACAGTGTGTAAAGTGTGCTCTTGGTTTTTGGGGTAGATTCCCATGGTTCATCACTTCCATACAACACCCAGTGCTCATCCTACCAAGTGCCCTCCTCAATGCTCATCACCCACTTTCTCCTCTCCCCCACACCCCATCTACCCTCAGTTTGTTCTCAGTATCCAAGAGTCTCTTATGGTTTGCCTCCCTCCCTCTCTGTAATGTTTTATCCCCTTCTCTTCCCCCATGGTCTTCTGTTAAGTTTCTCAAGATCCACATATGAGTGAAAACATAGGATATCTGTCTTTCTCTGACTGACTTATTTCATTCAGCATAATACCTTCCAGTTCCATCCACATTACTGCAAATGAAATGATTTCACTCTTGCGCATTGCCAAGTAGTATCCCATTGTACATATAAACCACATCTTCTTTATCTATTCATCAGTTGATGGACATTTAGGCTCTTTCCATAATTTAGCTGTCGTTGAAAGTGCTGCTATAAACATTGCGGTACATGTGCCCCTATGAATCAGCCCTCCTGTATCCTTTGGACAAATTCCTAGTAGTGCTATTGCTGGGTCGTAGAGTAATTCCATTTTTAATTTTTGGGGTAACCTCCACACTGTTTTCCAGAGCGGCTCCACCAGTTTGCATTCCCACCTACAGTGCAAAAGGATTCCCTTTTCTCCACATCCTTGTCAGCATCTGTTGTTTCCTGAGTTGTTAATTTTAGCCACTCTGACCTGTGTGAGGTGGTATCTCAGTGTGATTTTGATTTGTAATTCCCTGATGAGGAGTGATGTTGAGCATCTTTTCATGTGTCTGTTGGCCACTTGGATGTCTTCTTTGGAAAAGTGTGTATTCATGTCTTCTGCCATTTCTTCACTGGATTATTTTTTGGGGGGCACTGGTGTTGAGTTTGGTAAGTTATTTACAGATTTTGGACACTAACCCTTTATCTGATATGTCATTTGAAAATATCTTTCCCATCCCATCAGTTGCCTTTAGTTTTGTTGATTGTTTCATTTGCAGGGCAGAAGCTTTTTATCTTGATGAGGTCCCAATAGTTCATTTTTTTCATTTAATTCCTTTGCCTTTGGAGATGTGTTGAGTAAGAAATCACTGCGGCTGAAGTCAAAGAGATTGTTTCCTGCTTTCTCCTCTAGGGTTTTGATGGTTTCGTGTCTCACATTTAGGTCTTTCATCCATTTTGAGTTTATTTTATGTATGGTGTAAGAAATTGGTCTAGTTTCATTCTTCTGCATGTTGCTGTCCAGTTCTCCAGGCACCATTTGCTAAAGACACTGTCGTTTTTCCATTGCATACCCTTTCCTGCTTTGTCCAAATTAGTTGGTCATACATTTGTAGGTCCAATTCTGGGTTCTTTATTCTATTCCATTGGTATATGTGTCTGTTTTTGAGCCAACACCATACTGTCTTGAGGATTACAGCTTTGTTGTTGAGGCTAAAAGTCTGAGATTGTGATGCCTCCCACTTTGATTTTCTTTGTCAGTATTACTTTGGCTATTCAGGGTCTTTTGTGGTTTCAGTATAAATTTTAGGATTGTTTCTTCTAGCTTTGAGAAGAATGCCAGTGCAATTTTCGTTGGAATTTCATTGAATGTGTAGATTGCTTTCGGTAGTATTGACATTTTAACAAGATTTATTCTTTCAATCCATGAGCATGGAATTTTTTTCCATTTCTTTGTGTCTTCTTCAATTTCTTTTGTAAATTTTCTATAGTTTTCAGCATACAGATCTTTTATATGTTTGGTTAGGTTTAGTCTTAGGTATTTTATGATTCTTGGTGCAATTGTAAATGGGATAAGTTTCTTTATTTGTCTTTCTGTTGCTTCATTATTAGTGTATAAGAATGCAACCAATTTCTGTACATTGATTTTGTACACTGTGACTTTGCTGAATTCATGTATCAGTTCTAGTAGACTTTTGGTGGAGTCTGTCGGGTTTTACATGTACAATATCATGTCATCTGCAAAAAGTGAAAGCTTGACTTCATCTTTGCCAATTTTGATGCCTTTGATTTCCTTTTGTTGTCTGATTGCTGATGCTAGCACTTCCAACCCTACATTAAACAACAGTGGTGAGATTGGACATCTCTGTCGTGTTACTGATCTCAGGGGGAAAGCTCTCAGTTTTTCCCCATTGAGGATGATATTAGCTGTGGGCTTTTCATATATGGTTGTTATGATGTTTAGGTATATTTCTTCTGTCCTGAATTTTTTGAGAAAAAGAAAGGATGCTGTATTTTGTCAAATGCTTTTTCTGCATCTATTGACAGGATCATATGGTTTTTATCCTTTCTTTTATTAATGTGATGTATCATATTGATCTATTTGTGAATATTGAACTAGCCCTGCAGCCCAGGAATGAATCACAGTTGATCATGGTGAATAATTCTTTTTATATGCTATTGAATTTGATTTGCTAGTATCTTATTGATAACTTGTACATCCATGTTCATCAGGGATATTGGTCTATAATTCTCCTTTTTAGTGGGGTCGGTGTGGGGATCAAGGTAAATAAAGCTGGCTTCAAAGAATAAGTCTGGAAGTTTTCCTTCCCTTTCTATTATTTGAAACAGCTTGAGAAGGATAGGTATTAACTCTGCTTTGAGTAGAATTTGAGTCTGGTAGAATTCCCCTGGGAAGCCATCTGGCCCAAGACTCTTATTTGTTAGGAGATTTTTGATAACTGATTCAATTTCTTCATTAGTTATGGGTCTTCTTAAATTTTCTATTTTGGTAGTGTGTGGGTGTCTAGGAATTTGTCCATTTCCTCCAGGTTGTCCAGTTTGTTGGCATATAATTTTTGATAGTATTCTCTGATAATTACTTGTATTTCTGAGACATTGGTTGTAATAAATCCACTTTCATTCATGATTTTATCATTTGGGTCCTCTCTTTTCTCTTTTTGAGAAGTCTCGCTAGGGGTTTATCAATTTTGTTTATTTTTTTTCAAAAAAACAGCTCTTAGTTTTATTGATCTCTTCTACTATTTTTTTATTCTATATTGTTTATTTATGCTCTGATATTTATTATTTCTCTTCTTCTGCTGCCCTTGGGTTTTCTTTGTTTTCTGCTTCTAGTTCCTTTAGGTGTGCTGTTAGGTTTTATATTTGGGATTTTTTCTTGTTTCTTGAGATAGGCCTGGATTGCAACGTATTTTCCTCTTAGCTGAATCCCAAAGGGTTTGGATTGTTGTGTTTTCATTTTCATTTGTTTCCATATAGTTTTTAAATTCTTCTTGAATTGCCTGGTTGACCAATTCATTTAGTAGGATCTACTTTAACCTCCATGCATTTGGAGGTTTTCCAAATATTTTTCCTGTGGTTGATTTCAAGTTTTAGAACATTGGGATCTGAAAATGTGCATGGTATGATCTCAGATATTTTATATTTATTGAGGGCTGTTTTGTGACCCAGTATGTGATCTATCTTGGAGAATTCCCATGTGTACTCAAGAAGAATGTGTATTCCGATGCTTTATGATGAAAAGTGCTGAATATACCCGTCAAGCACATCTGGTCCAACATATCATTCAGGGCCATTGTTTCTTTATTGATTTTCTGTCTGGATGATCTGTGCATTTCTGTAAGTAGATTATTAAAGTCCCCTGAAATTACCAAATTCTTACCAATAAGATTGCTTATGTTTGTGATTAATTGTTTTAAATATTTTGGAGCTTTCTAATTCAGTGCATAGACATTTATAATTGTTAGCTCTTCTTCATGGATAAGCCCCATAATTATGATTAGTGCCCTTCTTCATCTCTCATTATGGCCTTTAACTTAAAGTCTAGTTTGTCTGATATAAGTATGGCTACTCCAGATTTCTTTTGACTTCTAGTAGCATGATAGGTATTTCTTTGACTCCTCACTTTCAATCTGAAGGTAACCTCTGGTGTAAAATGGGTCTCTTGTAGAAAGAAAATAGATGGGTCTTGTTTTTTTATCCATTCTGAAACCCTATGTCTTTTGGTTGGAGCATTTAGTCCATTTACATTCAGTGTTATTACTGAAAGATGTGGATTTAGAGTCATTGTGTTATCTGTAGGTTTCATGCTTGTAGTGATGTCTCTGGTTTTTGTGGTCTTTGCAATATTCCACTCACAGAGTACCCCTTGGGATCTCTTGTAGAGCTGGTTTAGTGGTGATGAATTCCTTCAGTTTTTGTTCGTCTGGGAAAACCTTTATCTTTCCTTCTATTCTGAATGACAGACTTGCTGGATAAAGGATTCTTGGTGGCATATTTTTTCTATTCAGCACATTGAAAATTTTCTGCCACTCCTCTCTGGCCTGCCAAGTTTCAGTAGATAGGTCTGCTACTACCCTTATATGTCTGCCCTTGTAGGTTAAGGCTCATTTATCCCGAGCTGCTTTCAGAATTCTCTCTTTATCTTTGTATTTTGCCAGTTTCACTATGATATGTCATTCAGAAGATCAATTCAAGTTACATCTGAAGGGAGTTCTCTGTGCCTTTTGGATTTCAATGTCTGTTTCCCTCCCCAGGTTGGAAAGTTCTCAGCTAGGATTTGTTCAAGTATACCTTCCACCCCTTTCTCTCTCTCCTTCTTGAACTTCTATGATATGGATATTATTCCATTTCATTGAATCACTTAGTTCTCTAATTCTCCCCTCATGGGCCAGAAATTTTTTTTTATCTCTCTTTTTCTCAGCTTCATCTTTTTCCATAATTTTATCTTCTATTTCACCTATTTTTCCCTCTGCCTCTTCAATCCACGCTGTCACTCCCTCTAGTTTACTTTGCAGCTCATTTACAGCACTTTTTAATTCATCATGACTATTTTTTAGTTCCTCGATCTCTGAAACAATAGATTCTCTGCTGTCTTCTATGCTTTCTTCAACCCCAGCAATTAATCTTATGACTATTCTAAATTCTTGTTCAGTTATATTGTTTATATCCCTGTTGTTCAATTCTTTAGCTGTCATTTCTTCCTGGAATTTCTTTTGAGGAGAATTCTTCCATTTTGTCATTTTGTCTAGTTTTCTGTCCCTTGTGTGTTTTAAAAGCTTGTTATGTGTCCTGGACCTGCAAGCACTACTATATTAAAGAGGGGTCATACATTGACCAGGGCCTGGCCCTTCAGGAGGTGTTTTTTGAATTGTGTTACTTGCTGTCTGTTGTTATGACTCTTGTTGCCTTATCTCCCTGTTTGTAATGATGCTTTGGACTCCACCAGGTGTGCTTTGATTTGTTCACTGAAGTAACCATGGAAAAGAAAGCAAACAAATAAACAACAACAAAAAAAAGAAAAAAGAAAAGAAAACCACAAAAGTATCAGCTACAGAAAAACAACAGAGTGGTGGTGTTGTGGACGGAAGAGGCCTTATCCCATACAAAAAGAGATATAACAGGAGTGAGGAAAGAGAAAAGAACAAAAAATTGACCAGAGAAACTCTTCCAGAGACAGAGAAGGGAAAACAAACAAGTAGATATAGAACAGGTATAAAGAGAATAAATATGTCTGCTTAAGCAAACTAACAACCAGAATAACCAGACCATCTATATATCTATATATCTATATATCTATATATCTATATATAGATATGTATATATATATATATGTATATATATATACATATATATATATACATATATATATATGTTTATATGTAAAATAAAATTGTCCAAGAATTAAATCAGAAAAAGCAAAACCGCTGGAGGAGGGGCTGTCTGGTTCATCAGCATCAGTTCTGCTCCAGTAGATATGCAGTTACCAGGCACAGAGGGGTGTATTTTGGTGTAGACGGGCCCTGCCTCCACTGTGGGGCCACTGTCCATTCACTGAGCCCCCACCTTGTTGTTGATGGGAAGGAAAATGGTGACACCCCAGTCTCTCCTCCACACACCAGGTGTCCCAAACCACTCTGTTCAGGCCATCCTCGCAGTGCCACAGGCACGAACAAGACAGCTTGTCCCGTCCTGCCAACTCTGGCCCCTCCCTGGCATTTGGCTGGGATTTAAACCTTGATGTCTTAAAAGATTGTGCTCTGTGCGCCCCAGTTCCAGGGAAGAGCCACTCTGCATTGCCTCACAGTGCCACGTGCACGGTTTGTCCTACTCTGCTGACTCTCATGCCTCCCTGACACTCAACTGGGATTTAAACCCCAGTGTCTTAAAGGGCCCTTCTCCATGCACTCCAGTCCTGGAGAAGTGCCACTCTATGCCCCAACATATGGCCTCTGGCTGGCAGGCGCAGGCAGTCTTTGTCCTTTGAATGGCTATATACCTTCTTCCCACAGCACTCCAGGGAGGGTATTGCTTTCTACCACTGTGGACTATGCCTCTGAACTAGTTACCAAGGCTGGAGCTGGTTTCCCTCCTCCCCAGGTGCACGAACTGGACAGCTGGCCTCAGTCCGGAGGAAGCACCAAGTTAGAGATTTTATCTTTGTCTGTCCTGGTCCAGTGGCTTTTCTCTTGTCCAGATACAGTCATACACACTTCCTCAGCCTCTCTTTCTCATCCCTTTGTCTCTCAACAGAAGGGGATCCCTTCCATCCATGCCTACGTAGCCTGTTTTATCTCTCCCAATTCGCAATCATGCACCTATGGCCTACCAGGTTGCCCCGTGGATTCGAGGAGACATCTTTGTTACTATGCAGCCCGGACTCTTGGAATTCACAGTCCTTTGGCCTCAACACTTCTGTGTTTGAGGGATGAGGGAACTTCAGGTCCTTCTACTTCTCCATCATGTTTGCATACCAACCCATCCTCTATTTCAACCAAATTGAATTACTTCTCCATTTAGACTTCCCTGCCAGTGGAAGAGATAAGGTAGTTATTCATTCATCAAACCCATTTTCTTTTTGTTGTTATTACTGAACTACATTTCCCAGTATCCTTTACAGTTGTGTGGCCACATGACTAGGTTATAGTTAATGGAATATAAATACAACTAACGTACAACTTCCAGACCTGACCCCAAAAAATCTCCTAACCATTTCTTTCCATTATTTTTATACTCTTATTAGCTGAATATAGGTAAGTAAGTACAGCAACCTTGGAGATGCAAGAGTAGGTGAGGTCAAAAGATTAAAAGAACCTGGTCATTAAATCATCACTTATCAGTCACCCACAGAATAGGAATGTCCATTTTGGAAGCAAGGATTAAATTTCTATATACTGTGAAGCCACTGAGATTTTGTGATTTATCTGTTACACCAGCAAACTTTTCCTTAACTAATATACTGACATAAATTTGTTTCCTATAGTCCCTCTATATCATATGCCCTTGTCTGTAATATAAACGCATTTGACTGCATTCATCATTTGAGATACAACTTTATCAATTATTGCCTCCTTGATCCTTCCAATTGGATTGTTCCTCCCTTGAAATACTCTAACGCATTATTGACACACCTATTAAACATGTGCAGTGTTCTGCTTGCACTACTGATGTTTAAGTTATTTTTCTAAAGTTAAGCACACCAAAATGTACACCCTCCATGACATGAATTTTGTCTTATTCATCTCTGTTCCCCCAGAGCACTCCACATAGATCCTTACACTGAGCAGACATATAAGATGTTCTATCAAATAAGAATCTGTGTTTGTTACATTCATCATGTTTTCAATTTCAAGTATATCTAATTTTATCTTTCTAGGCAAGAACATTGATTCATTTTTGTTTTATTTTAATGTCAGTTTTCTTTATTTTTCTTGCTTTTTCTTCTCCTTAGTTACTTTCCCTTGCCATCCCCTAAGTTGTTTTCAGTGCCATTTGATCTCTCTTGAGGGTCCATGACCAGAAAAACCCCACATCCAATATTCCCAATGTGGGTCTTCCATTATTTACTGAACAACACTAATCACTGGTTTTTTTATGGATCTTTATAGGAGATAACACAGTGATTGCACATTTCTTCCCAAACCCAAAAAAGTCTGTCATTTTGGAAAAAGTTAAATTATCTATTTTTGATTGATGGAGTATAAATTAAGAATTTTATAGAATAGAACCACTTCTGAGAGTTGGCTTCATCTACTTCATTTGGGCCACAGAGCCCTAATAGGAGTGATTTGAGGCTGGAAAAGCTAAAGGTAATAGGTTCGGGATTTCCTGAATTACACTGAAGACTGTAACATTTAGAAACAGAACTCAGAGTATTAAATTCTCCAGAAGGAAGAAGATTTAAATTCCTTTAGAGCATTTCATTTTCCTTTTTGACATTTTAATCCCTTAAATGGGAATGAATTTATGGCAGTCTGTGCCCAGTGGACACTGGATTTTAGTTTTCAATAATCTATACACCTAAGCCTTGCAAAGCTTTTATGATATTAGGTCATGAGAAGAAAGAATAATAAACTCTTTATATCTAAACAACACAAAAATCCTATTAAAACCAAGAGAGTTTCTTTTTCATTTATGTGCCCTCCTGTCTTCCCAGTCCCCAGCCTGGCTCTACCAGGTTCTGGGACAGAGATGCTATGGGATGGGAAACACAGAGGGGAACACATGACTGTCAGCAGGCCATAGAAAGCAATGAAGTAGTCCAGTCAGACTCAGTAAGAGGTAGGTGGTGAGAAAGGTTGCATGCTGGTAGAGTTCAATAAGTCTCAAGGCAGACAATATGCAGTGGAACTACTTGATAAATGGAAAAGGGATGGAGAATAATGATTAAGAAATAGTACCATGGTTATGGTAGAAAAATCCCAAAGCCTTCAGCTGAACCATATACAGCTGAGAAAGGAAAAGAGAAGTGGAATATTGCTGGAAGAATACATGATCTATCAAAGCGAGAGCAACCTCTGAAGGTTTCTTTCAGGGAAAACCAAGTTCAGAAATCTTAACCTCTTTTTTCTCTTTCTTGGTTCATTTCCCTATCACTCTTGCTTTCTAATAGCAATTAGCTCAAAGCACTGCTTTGAAGAATACACTATAGTGAAAGTGTTGTCATCTGGACTGATTTTAATTCCACCTCTGCTACTTAATCATCAGCTCCATGACCTTGGACCAAACTCTCACAACTCTGGACCTCAGTGTCCCAAAAGTTAGTTAGGTTGGTTGATCCCTAAAGTCCTTCCTGGTTCTCAAGTTCTTGTATTCTCTGATTCTGGACTTCAAAGTCTTTTTCTACCCTCACTTACATTTTTACATGTCTGTTTATCACAGGTGCAGCCCAGATGGATTTCTCAGATCTGCCAGTCCTCAGAACTCACCACAAAATAGAGAAAGCTTGCTTATGAGTCAGGAATCCATATAGACCTATTGCTGTAGTGACCTAACTTGGGAAGAGTTGATATGAATTTTTTAAATGGTCTCTGCCTCTTGGTGAGCTGAACCCTCAAAGCACCTCAGTGTTGCCTAGGAACTAGAAATATAAGAGAGTTAATACTTTTAGGTGAGACTCAGAGCCAATGGATTATTTATTATTTTCAGTAGACATAGATTCAGCAAGATTTGGTGTTTTACTTATAATAAAATAACATTTGTGGTCCAGGTGGCACAGGAGAGGGAAGTTGGTTTCACTGGATGGAATTTTCCTGGTTTACTAACCACGTCCACATGAGACCTCTCATTGGTCCACAGTGATCGAGTTGAAACCTTGTAGGCTCAAAAATGTGAGTTGGCAACAAACCTAGAATATATCTAAGTCTCTACATGGATATTAACCAGATTCTCAGAGATGACTACATAAATTTGGATGTCAATTTTATTAATTTGCAGTAATTTATATGTTCTGGCCATTCAGGTAGCATGACTGTGAGTTATTTTCAAGATAAGCATTAGTAAATAATAGGACAGCATATATTACAATGGCAGAAATCAGTCAGAGATACAATATACAACTAACTTATGGGAAATGCAGACTTGGAGAGTGAACCTACATTCATTACTCAGGGCATTCTCTCTCTTTCTCTCTTTTTTTCATTATTTATATTTGAGAGACAGAGCACAAGTGGGAGAGGGGCAGAGAAAGGGAGAAAGAATTTGAAGCAGGTTCCAGGCTCTCAGCTATCAGCACAGAGCCCAACGCAGGGCTCAAACTCACAAATGGTGAGATCATGACCTGAGTTGAAGTCGGAGGCTTAACTGACTGAGCCACCCAGACATCCTGGGCATTCTCATTTTTAATACAAGACCTCATTTAAACTTTATAACAGTGCTATGAAGTTTATGCTCTCAATTTCAATTTTAGAGATGAGAACACTGGCAGAATTCTATACCATTGGGTATTTGGTAATATCTCAGAATCTAACATTATCAGGGAGCCTGGGTGGCTCACTTGGTTAAGCGTCTGACTCTTGGTTTCAACTCAGGTCATGGTCGCATGGTTCATGAGTTTGAGTCCCACATTGGGCTCTGCACTGGCAGCATGGAGCCTGATTGGGGTCTTTTCTCTCCCTCTCTCTCTCTGCCTCTCCCCTGCTCTCTCACTCTCTCTCCCAAAATAAATAAATAAACAAAAAATGTGTTGACACTCGATAAGAATATTCTATCATGGAAATCACTCGACATATTCAAGATGATTTCCTATATTTTTGTCCTTATTCATCAAGTGTTGATTTTCACCTTCTAACACTCAAGGCACATTCATATTTTCAATTTCTTATAGGACAACTCAATATGTCTTCCACGGACTGGATGTTTTAATCTCACCTAAATCAGTTGCTTATCTAAGGCAGATTAATAATGGCAGAACTCCAAGCAAATTTCCACACTTGCAGTTCTCTCAGTGGATAATAATAACCTATCACAACAATATCCAGTATAATGACCATTTAATGCTTTATTTTGGTAATAAGACCTTGTTACTGAGCTGAGGCTTTGCATGCAATACAAGAAGACTGGCTGTTAAGAATTAAAGTCATCAATAAGTTTGACCTTATGGTGTTGGAAACCTTTGGGGTGACTTACTTTAATTGGGAATGAGACACTGCTGACATAAATCCAAACAAACTTACTTAAAGGCAAATCATTAAAATATTGAAATAACCCCAGTGCTTATATCCACAAACAAAATAATCTAGGGACAAATAATTCTTCACTAAAGGGTAATAAACATTTAAAAAAAGTTGTATACACACACACACACACACACACACACACACACAGAGATGGCAGAAACAATTTGTCCAAAAGATAGAATTGGCAAGTGAGCTTATAAAAGAAAACAATGATGAAGAAGTCAACTGTAAAATAGGAAATAAGATTGAAATAAAGATAAAAATTAAATAGGTAATTTTCTTTTTCTCCAATGTCTTTATTAATCTTTATTGTTTGATATATAAAATCTATACTGCAGCTGACTTTCAGATAACATTACTGAGAGTAATAAAATGGCATATACCATTCTGGGCAAGTGTCTTAATCCACTGGACTCATCCATAAAAGTGAATAGTATAGTATCAATAGTATGGTAGCAGTAGGAAAATATGATTTAATCAGGTGACCAGAAAACGGGAATCTAATACCAATTTATCACTAGGTTACTGTACTAAAATGGTGAGTCATTATCTATATTTCCACATATGTACTCACTACTTGTATATATGTGTATATATATGTATATTATATATATTATTGTTCCTACCTTAACTACATCAGACTCTAAAGTAAGAGTGACTTTTTCTTCAGATCACTATTAGGAATATATCATCATTATTAATAAACAAATTATATATTATTTATTATCATATATTATTATGTATAAAATATGTCTAAAACTGCCTTGGGGTAGTGACTCAGGTTAGGTTTGGAAGAAAGATGTTAAAAAGACAAAGCAGCTATCTAAGTTAACTGCTCAGTGTATTCTCTTCACGGATGCCCCAATCCTGTGAGAATACAGTGTGTTTAGCTTAGAGCCAGAGTCAAGGGAGCAAGACGATTTTGTCTTTTTGAGATTTCAGGCCAGACACACCCATTTCCAGTCTAAGTAGGTAAAGGTTAAGTGGATGCCTGTGCTAGTTGAACAGAATGTTCTGTTTTGGACAAGACTGGAGATACAGAGGCTTATTCTTCCTTTCCATTTTGCTCTTTTCTAGTTTCCATGAAGACTGCCACCCTTTAGTTACCATTAGCTTTGCTGCTTCAGCCAGGCAAGGAGCAACATTATTACTAGGTTCTGTTTCTGAAATTATACATAACCCTAGGGACACATGTTGGCCAGAGTAATCCGCATAGTCTCTGCAGCAGAATAACTATAAACCATCTGAAAATGAGGCACTTCCACATGTGAAACATACACCCTACATGTGTGTTCCTCCCTCTCTTGGGGACTCACCTTTTCCTGATCTTTCCCCTAAATTCTGACAATACCTCAAAGAAGTTTCCTGTGTATCTATCAAAGAGCTAAATAAATATTGACTGGAATAATCTGTTTAGCTCTGTTCTCAACATGTAACGATTTGAGGAAGTACACTTTGCAAAATTCTTCTAGTAATATGTAGGGACTATAGCTCCTGAGCATCTTGGAGAATTTTAGTGGAAATTGGAAGCATCAAGCTCTCCACTGATACCACCTAGGAAACACTATGGGGAAGCACTGAACTTGCACTTGAAAGTTCCTAGTTTATAGAAGATGCTGTTTGTGTGTAGGCTGTGGGCCTGCCACAAGCAGCAGAAGCATCCCCCAGGATCTATTGTGAACTGTTCTGTTAACTTCCATTCACTGCTGTGCTGAAACCTCAAAGATTCTCAGGACTAGGACTGCCTAGAACCAAATGGTTTTAAAGCACCCTCAGGATCTTTGGTTGGGCAATGAACTTTATCTTTGATTCCAAAGAGTGGTTCTTCATCAGCACTGCTGAGCTAATTCTCCTTTGCTGCCTGAGGAAGTGGAGATGAACCTGTGGAGTCAAGATTCCATGTGTGAGGTGTGTGAGGTGTGTGAGGACTTCCCCAATAAGGGCAGATGTGTTGTTACCTTAGTCACCACAACAATGGGAGAAAAAAGTTAAAAAATCTTCACTTCCCTTCTAGAAATGTCTTTTGTAGCAACCTATTTTGAAGTTGTCCATGAATCTGTTGACTTCTTCCACCAGAAAGGGGATTCCTTCTCCTTTCCAGATTCATCCCCTACCATTTTCTCCTAATTTTTCTCACAAACAGCCACACTGTTCATATCTCCTGTAGATCTCATGCTTGTTATTCTATATAGCATTTATCATGGCTCTCTCTCTCTCTCTCTCTGTCTATACACACACACACCCACACACACACACACACACACACACACATGCTTAGAGTGTAAGTTTCATAAGAGCAGGGGTTTTATCCGTGTTATTTCCTGCTCTATTTTAAGCATTCAGAACAGTACGTAGTATATAGTCAGCATTCAAGAAATATTTGTTGCAAGAAACAATGAATGAATCTCAGTCTGAGTTTCCAATGTGGTGCATTGATCAACATCAGCAGTTCCTTAATCTAGGTATCCATTAGAGTCACTTGGAAGACCTTAGATTCCCGGCTCTACCTCGGATATACTATTGGAAGATACCAGATTCCAAGGCTCTACCCCAGATATGCTGTATCAAAATATCAGAGGGAAGAATGTTCGGGAATCTATACTTTTGTTAAGCCTGCTAATGTGTCTTATGTGCAGTCAGGCCTGGGAACCAGTGCTCTAGGCCACAGTTTCAGGAATACTGGAAGAAACATAAGGTTAGCATGTGGATAACATGACATGAGGTCAGCTTGGATTTGATGCCCAAATTTTCCATTTACTTGCTATTTAGATTACTAAATCTTTCTGAGTCTCAGCTTCCTCACACTTAAAATAAGCAAATACCAGTATCATAAAATATCAGAAATTCCAAGTTCTTGAGCCATGTAAGAGTCAGAAAAACAGCTTAGCTTTCTCATAGGGATATCTCATGGAAGCTGTAGGTATAGAATTGACTACAGAACATTGGCACTAGCATTGCTGTATAGTTCCAGAGCATCAGCCAAGGGGTGGGGCACAGATTATCCTTGAACTCCTTTGTTTAACAATATGAGAACCATTATGTACTTGTCCAAATGTCTTCCCATTGATAATACGGAGGGCAGAAATCTTACCAGTGGATGGAGTTAGGTCTGAATCAGCGACTTAACAGTTGAACCATATGGATGGCTCTTCCTCATGGACTACTCAAACTATGGAATAAGATTCTCTGACATACTTGCCCATGGCTGTGTTATTTTAGCTGGAACATGATGCAGGAAATGAACATTGCTTCAGGCTTAATTCACAATCCCAACATATCTTTCTCCCTAGTTGTAAAGCCTCAGGAAGCATTTCATTTTTTATTACTACTTGATAGAAAGTCTCTATGAAACTTTTTCAGCAGATTATTGGTGGTGTGAGCACCCCTGTTTAGCCAGTAATGGTAACAGCATTAAGTGTAACTAATGCATTTGGTATTAGTGAATATAACACCAATGTAATTACATAGCAATACTCATATTCTTTTCTATTAAAATTCCATTGAATTTCCATCTATCAAGCCTTAGTACAGTCTCACAGGTACCTATGTTATAGATAATATTTATTTATACAAATATACTGAGTTGAAAAGAGTCTGACTTGCTTCCTTCTATCGTTTTTACTCATTATTAATCTTGTGTGCTACATATTGCAATTCGCATTTGTGCAGTGAGCTCTTTCTGGTTCATTGGTTTTCCTAAGGAGTTGGGGGGGGAGAGGAAATGCCATTTGAGAAAGGGTGAGTATGTCCTGTTACAAAGTAGACTACAGTAGTGCATCAGTTGCACCATGGTCATTTGTTAGCAACTGTATTAACCGTGTCCTATATGGTTTGCCTTTTCTCCCACTGCAATGTAGCTCAACTGCACAAGGGGCACCTAGAAATATACTCTGATTTTTTTTAAGTGTGTCTAGATGAGAAATTACTAGAGATCAGAAAAATACATTTCTAGTGACCCAATTTGAGGCCAGCAATTAATTAACTATGCATAGAAATGTCACTTAAAGAATAGCCTTTGTCAATATGCTGAAATTTCTTTTATAGATTTGTGATTAAGTGCTAATTATAGACTAATTACCCTCTTTGTTATCATGGAGCATCTTGAGCGTTGACGCAGAATCTATAAATGATGCCAAAGAGACAAGTGTGGATATAATGTGCTCCCGTGTTGTCTAATGTGCTTCCTTTACCACATGAGAAAGATAAAAGGAGGAAGACTGTTCCTGTGTTATTCCAAGAGCAAAGCTGGCAGCCTAAGAATCCTGGTGTGAAAATGCAGGGATGGAATTTTCAGCAACCAGGGAAATGACTCTGATGAACTTCTGATTTTACTTCAAAGAGAAGTTTAAGGTGATTGATAAGAGGGAGAAAATGGGCTTTGTTTCTAGATAACAGCTTTGAGATGAATCACAGAAGCAGCTGGCTTGAAGCAGTGTGTGTGTGTGTGTGTGTGTGTGTGTGTGTGTATGTGAGAGAGACCAAGACAGAGAGAGAGAGACAGAGACATATAGAAAATGCCTGTGTGTGTTTGAGAATCTTCCAGTGAAAGAGAGAATATTTTGTTTCCTCAGAAAATGAAATGGAAAAGAAGACAATAGAACAGAAGACAGTGTTATTGCTACTGAGAGAAGGATTCAATCATATTTGGTGGCTGCTTTCTAGTTACTTGCATGCTACCTTGATAGATCTAATATCACTACTCTACAGATATACTTCCTTTTCTATAGTAAATAATACCATCAGTCCCTTCTGCTCAAGTTTTATTATCACTATAAACCTGAAAGTCACTTCTTTTGTCATTTATGTCAATGAGAGAAACAAAGTACCCAACCAAATTGTGTTTGACCCAAGAAAGAAAAAGACCTTCAACTCTCCTGGATCTCAGAACAATGTGTTGAAAACTTCTGGTAAAGGATATATACGTATTCACTGATGTAGTGGGGTGGCAAGTCAGGTGCCATCCACCAGAATTTAAGTTTTCACAATGGTAGGACTTTTCATAAAGTCTATTTTATATGCTGCTGTATGTCCAATACCTAGTTCAGGGACTTGTACATATTAGATGCTCAATAAATATTTTTTGAATAAATTCACTGCCATGTTTTTGTGATCTGATGTTTCTGCTGAGTTCAATCATGCAAGGCAATTTTTGTTTTGTCTACAATAAAATTTTTTATTTTTTCTCTCTCTGTTTCTCTGTTTCTCTCTGTGTGTCTATCTTCTCTCTCTCTCTCTCCCTCTTCCTCCTCCTCTCTTTCTCTCTCTCTCTCCTTACATTTCCTTACATTTCCTTGTATGTTTAGAAACCAAAAGTATCTTCATAATGGGAACAGGAAGATGACCAGTACTTGGGTTACCCAAGATTTTATAACCTAAAGTTAGATAATCTTATATTTCACTGACTTTTCCATCCCTCTTTTATTTTTCTAGGGATTAAGAACACATCATCTGGATATTTTATAAATATTCAAGGGAAATTTAGCTGCAATCTCGGACATGGTCTGAAGTTCCCTTAATTCCCGGGCTTATCTCAGATCTTCCTTGTCTCTATTATTTGTTTACTCATTTTATTTCTACAAAAATTAGAGAGCATAAATTTTGCCATTTTAAGATAAAAGGCAGGAGCATTTGGAGGTATAAACTGATGTTTTTATGAGACTATTAATGATCATAAGCAATAATTATTCAAGGATACTGTTTAAGAGATGGAATGTACAGTCTGTTGTAGGCCTAAATGAATGAGCCTTACTTGCCTCTCTAATGAAGGTAAATGATATAATTCCTACTGAAGTTTTAAAAAAATGTGCTGGGATGGGGCACCTGGGTGGTTCAGTTGGTTGAATGTCTGACTTCGGCTCAGGTCATGATCTCACAGTTCGTGGATTCAAGCCCCATGTCAGGCTCTGTGCTGACAGCTCAGAGCCTGGAGCCTGCTTTGGATTCTGTGTCTCCCTCTCTGTCTGACCCTCCCTTGTTCATGTTCTGTCTCTGTCTCAAAAATAAAAACATTAAAAAAAATGTTTTAAAAACAGTGCTGGGTAAGTCAAGGATTTTTCCAGGAGAACCATATATAAAGTTGGTGAGGTCGTCACATTTCAGATTACACCTCCAGTCTGAACTTCTCTGCATTTCTGAGTTGACCAGGTTGGCTCACATAGACAAACTCACAAGAGACATTTTACTAGAACACTAACTTTCTCTGGGCTGACATTTGGAGGCTCTACCCTGCACATCTCTCTGTAGGCAACTCCCACAGGAAGCCTAATTACAACCACAGAGTTGTTTGATAAGCATGGAGTCAGCTGAAGGGAAGCTAGTTATCTAATTCAAACGAGACAATTTTGTGCTCTCTTCTTTCCTCAAACCTTCCACTAACCTATTTTACTTTCATACTCAGTTGATGACTTTTCATAAATTCATTGAAAAATAAAAGCCATTAAGTGATTACAGCAACATCTTCCTATCATTGACACTTGCACTTCTCCCCTGCCTCATCACTGTCCTTGCTAGTGAAGGTCAAGCTCATGTCCTTCCCTGTCTTCTCAAAAACATTGCTTTTCTAGCTACCCACTTTCTGTCATGCATCAAAAATCTCTCTCCACCCATTTGCTTATTCTCCTCACCACGTAAACAGTTTAAATATCTGACATCTTCCTTTAAGTAACCGATCTACAGCAACCTTCTCCCTTCACCTCACCCCCCATACACCCTATGAGCTATCTCAGTCTTTGTTTCCTTTCTTTAGTAACATTTAGCACAATTTGCAATTCTTTTGACACACATGTTAAATGTATTTACTTGTGTTGTCCTATCTCTATCACCAGAATTTTAATTGAATGGGGGAAGGAACTGTATCTGACCTGTTCACTTACTATTGCATTCCCGTAAGAGTGTTTGAGTCATGCAAAGTTCTCAAAAATAAATTTATTGAATTAATAAATGAATGACTATCTTTAAATGTAGCTCCAAGATGTTCCCACATATTTACTACAATAACAATGTTGTATTTATTTATTTATTTTGCAATAACAATATTTTAAGGGATGCATTTTTAAATGGAAAAAACTATACAGGAGATTTGGAGTCCAAACCTAGGCCTCCATTAGATGAGGCTTCCAGATTCTCCAAAATTCTCTGTGTTTGTACCTGGGAGAGACAGGAAAGACACATGAAGAAGGATGTTTGGAAAATGGTGGAAAAAATACAACCTTCTCAAGGAAGGCATACAGTTTCCAGTTTAGGAGACAGTTACAGAGGATCTACCTTTCCTCAGAAAAGCTCTTATTTCACCCAATGTTTCATTTGCTTTTCTCCTCCCCCTTTTCTCTCTCCTTCATGTAGCTCCCAAGTTAGTGGCCACAGAAAAAGCAATCAAACAGTGGAAACAGACCCGCTAAATCATCTAGGGGAGAAATAGCATACAGGTCGAAGATAAGAATTCAAAAGAAAATCAACACGAGGATTGCAAAAGGCAGCAAGGTATAGAGAGAGGAAAGAGCATGTGCATGTCCCCTATGGCTGCTATAACAAATTATCACAAACTTAAAAGCAATGCAAATTTTTACATTACATTTTTTCACAATGGGGTTCACTGAGCTAAATTCAAGGTGTTGACAGGGCTGCGTTCTTTCTGAAGACTCTAGAGAAGAATTAGGTCTTTGCCTTTTCCATCTATTAGAGGTTTCCTGAATTTCTTGTGGCTGTATCACTTTGAGCTCCCCTTCATCACCACATTTCCTTCTCTGACACTGACCTTTGTATTTCCCTCTTGAAAGGATCCATGTCCTTACCTTGGGTCTACCCAGATAATTGGGGATAATCTGTCTATTTGAAGAGCCTTAACTTAATTACATCTGAAAAATCCCTTTTGACATTGACAAGTTCTGGGGATTAGAATATGGATATCTTTGGGGGACCACAATCCATTGTTCCACAGCTAGGTTCCAATTTTACTTTTGTTCACCTGTGATAGGCATTATGCCAGGCACTTTACATATTCTTTCATTTAATCTTCATGAAATCCCCAAAAGAGAGGTACTATCATTTGTATTTTATATATGAAGAAACTATGGTTTGGAAATGTGAAGCTTCTGGTCTTATAATCCTATGTTGGCAGAGCAAAAATGTAAACCCATGTCTGCTGAACACCGAAGAGTTATGTACCTGGCTGCTGTGTTGATCAAGCTCCTGCACTGAAAGGTTTGAACAAACAGAAAATGCTCAATAAATGGTAGCCATTACTGTTTGTACAGTAAGTCTTAACCTCAGAGTTATGTGACTCTTTTGAGTTTTTTATTCCTCATAGGACTATGCATTCATTCCTTCATTTGGCAAATATTTATGAAGGTCTAATACTCTGGTAGACCCTGTACTAAGAGTTGGACACTAAACTAAATATTCTCAGGTAGTTTAAAAGAAACAGGGAATTTTCTCAGGATTCAAACACATAGAAGATACAATTAAATGCTAGTTCTCATCTCTCTTTTCTTCTTTAGATTATAAACTCCTTGATTCTTGATATGATTTGTCTGTGTTTCTTTCACTGCAGTTTAGCACTAATTCCATAAAGCATTTGGATTAGTTGGATTAGTTGGATTAGTTTCTATTTGGATTATATCTGACCTATGGCAAGGCAATGATTTTGAATTCCATTCTTCTAATGGGATGTTAGTGGTTTAATTACAATCTGTCGAAGCCCAAGAATCATAGTCTTCAAGAAACAACTGGATTCCCAAACTGAGGTGATCTTTCCATGGTGACATACGTAACCCTATTTTCCAATATGTAGAAACAGTGTCTATGTATGAATATGTGGGAGTGGGTGAGGAGGTGGAGGATGGATAAGTAAATGAATCCTACAGTCTGTTAAAGGAATGCCAAAGTAGGGCAAAGGACTCTTTAAAGCTTGGTGGAGAAGTAGCTCTGAGGATCATTTACAGATGGAAACATATATGCAAAGGAGGAAAGGAAGATTCCACATGAATAAACTCACATGTGGCTGTAAATGTTTCCTGTACTTTATGACATAAAGTTTTTCATCAGTTTCCTGTCATTTATTCCTTAACCCGTTTTTATTCCTTTCTCCTCTGTATCACCATTTCTTCCTTCCTTTCTTTCTTCTTTCTTTCTTTCTTTCTTTCTTTTTCTTTCTTTCTTTCCTTCTTTTCTTTCTTTGGAAACAGAGAGAGAATGTGTGCCAGCCAGGGAGATGAGCAGAGAGAGTGAGAGAGAGAGAGAGAGGGAGAGAGAGAGAATGTTAAGTGAGATCCACGCTCAGCATAGAGCCTGACTCAGGGCTCAATCCCAGAACCCTGGGTCATGACCTGCGCTAAACTCAGGAGTTGGATGCTCAACCGACTGAGCCACTCAGGTGTCCCTGTATCACCATTTCTTATCTTTCCCTTTATTCCTTATCTTGCTGTATCATATTATCCACTTTAAGCAATTTTCACTATAGCAAATAAGATATAATAAAGATATATTGGGTATCTTCCTTTTCTCCAAAAGAAATGTCTGTGAAACAAAAGTTGCTTAACCAAAATCTCTGAAATAAATCTTTGCACTGGGTGCTGGTGAAGTAACAATCCCTTGCCAGAGCCAAATTAGGCTAATAAAGTAACAACATCAGCCTCTGTTGAAACACCATGGTGCCACTGATGGACCACTTGATAACTTGGCACCACTTGTCAAAAAATAATTGAGGTCCTGTGAATTTTATCTAAAAATTTCATAATGTAAAGAACTGCTGTGGAAAGGGGTAACAAGACAAGCAAAGTACAGTCTTCTTTGAACCATATCATTGCTAAATGCAAGAGTAGATTGGAGAAGGAGGTTATATTGAAAAGTAGAAACTGAAATTTCTTAGTATTGATGAATATCCTCTCTAAGGATTGAATACATTGGCAGTGTTTTAGGTTTTAACATTACAATCATTAATGTTAAATGACTAAATCTAAAAAAAATGTTACACAACTTGGTCACAAATAAATGCCTTAATGAAACTGAAGAGAAACTGGAATGTCTTTAAATGAAATTCCTAACAACCTGTCATTGTTACAGCAAGTACTCGGTGCCCAGGAAAAGATAAGCAACAAGCACTCAGGGAATCAGAAAAGACTATTTTGCACCGGTGTTGGCCTGGAAGAGTCACGTCCAAAAGCTGAGCATCCAGCTCAGATTTTACCGATCTTTTATACATATGTGCTTCCGGATTGGGTGGGACTAGTATAGTCAAGCTTCTGGTTCCTGGCAGCTGGCTGATGGAAGAGGCAAGCAAGACTGCAGAAGCCAAAAGCATGTAAAGGGAGTATCCAGCCTCAGACATTTGGCTCGCCCTTTTTATTTGCATTTACCAGCTTTCCTTCTCATCATCACTGTTTTCTACTTTGTTTTACAACTGAATTTCACATAATTCTGGGTTTAGGGAAGTAACACAAGACACAGTTCACTGGACTAGGTAGACATTAGAAGACCTGATTTTTGCTTTTTATCTGCCAATAACTAGTTGTGTGATGTTAGAAAGGATATGTAATTACTGTGACTTATTTTCCTTTTCTGCTAAATGAATGGGTTAAACTAGATAAATTTAAGAGTACTTCAGACTGTAAAACATTAAAAATGTGTGGCCAAATATGTGGCTCTATAAAAGGTTTTTTTCTCATTTATTTTTTAGAATGCTCCTTCTGTTGGATGTTAACAGGAGTTACATGGGGGAAAAAAAGTTGTTTGGTTCAAACAAATGTGGGAAATCTATAGGTAAACAAAGTTAATAACATTGTTTTTGGAGGAGAGGCCAAGATGGTGGAACAGCATGCAAGATTTTTTTGTGTTTCTCATCCCTGAAATATAGCCAGATCAACACTAAACCATCCTGCACACCTAGAAAACTGATTTATACAACTGATTAATACAACAATCTGCACAACCTGAACCAGCGAACTCAGCAGGCATGTGGTGTGGGGAGGTAAACTGTGGGAGAAAGCCATGGAGGACAGGGAGCTATTTTTGCATGCAGAGAGAAGATGTAGACAGGGGGAAGAATACAGAAAGCATCGCCCCCCACCCAAAAGCAGCTGGAGAGAAACTAAAGAGTATGCAAGGTACTGAACAAAAAAGGGAGAAAGGAGAGGATTTAAATTCCATTAAGACTCCATAAACAGGGGGAGTGCAGCATCTGAAACTCTACAGCTCGATACGTGGCAGTGCTCTGGTGGGAAGGGTGAATCCTCAGGAGCAGAGAGCAAGGTCCACAGGGTCATTGGGCCACACATGGAGAGGCAGTTCCCTTGTTGGGAGGACATTTGGTAGAAGCTGTTTGACCTCCCCACAGGCAAAGGTCCCAGTGGACCCCAGAGAACAACCACATTCTCAGGTGCTGGAACAAGGATATTAAGGAGGAAGGCTGGTGCCAGATGTGTGTTGTGATTTTCCATAATCCCTGAAATGCTGCTACATGATCAGCATGAACTTTTTCTGGGGCAGGCTGGCACCCAGCCACAGTCTCTGGGCACCAGCAGCAGAGCGCTCTCCTGAACATTCCTGGGGGCAGGCTGGCACCTGGTCTTTTCTCAGTAAGACCCTCCCCAAGAAAGTCTGAGCAAGTCAAAGTCACAGCCCCTCAGAAGTGAGGTGTTGGGAAAAACAGCTGCATCTGAGATAAAACTCACAAGGGAGGTGCTGCCTGATAACCTGTTGGTTTGGTCACAGACAGTGTAAATGCAGGGAGTGGATGGAAGCTGGAGACAAAGGAGGGGTGCACGATTGCTGGTTGGGGAGGGCACAGAGTTCTGATACTAGAGACTGAGTAGCTTGGTGATGTCATTTTCACCCTCCTGCACATGTGCATACACACCTACAGGAGTCACAACAATCCACCCCAGTAAGCTAAACAGAGCCATCTAGTGGAGAATGGAGCCATTACAATAAGCCCCATCGAACTGGGCCAACACCACTCTTCAGGAACAACACAAGTCTCTCTGCCTGCTGGGTTTATGGAATATAAAGTGCTTCATAGTTTGACTTCTAGGGGAATCCAATATAATTTCAATTGTATATCAGTCTGTTTGCTCATCCATCTATTCAATTTTCTTCTTTTCTTTTCTTATTCTTGAATACAGAAAGAGAAAAACTTAATTTTTATTTTCCATTTCTATTAAAATATTTTCTTTAATTTTTTCTACAATAGTTTTTACTTTTTTGTACATTTTCTAAATTCTATTTTTTTACTTCCATCATTTAATTTTATTTTATTTCATTGTATTCATTTTTTTCAAGTTTTCAAACATTTTCCTTTTTTTTCTTTTCTTATTTTTACCTTTTTTCTCTAAACTATCAAGCTCCTTTCAACAACCAGACCAGAACACACCTAAGATCTAGCATCCTCTATTTGATTTTTGTGTTGTTTTTAATTTTTAATTTTAATTTTTTTTTTACCTTATTCCCTTTTTGTCCTTCAAAATGACAAAATGAAGGAATGCACCCCAAAAGAAAGAACAGGAAGAAATGACATCCAGGGTCTTAGTTAACACAGATACAAACAAGATGTCTGAACCAGAATTTAGAATCACAACAATAAGAATACTAGCTGGGGTTGAAAAAAGATTAGAATCCCTTTCTGTGGAGATAAAAGCTAGTCAGAATAAAATTTAAAAAAATGCTATACCTGAGCTGCAATCTCTAATGGATGCCACAGAGGCGAGGATGGATGAGACAGAGAAGTGAATCAGTGATACAGAAAACAAACTAACTTATGGAGAACAATGAAGCAAAAAGACAGAGAGAGAGAGAGAGAGAGAGAGAGAGAGACTAAGGCAAAAGAACATAATTTAAGAAGTAGAGAAATCAGTGACTCATTAAAAAGGAAAAACATCAGAATCATAGGGGTCCAAGAAGATGAAGAAAGAGAAAAAGGGGTAGAAGGGTTATGTGAGCAAATCATAGTGAAAAGCTTTCCTTAACTGGGGAAAGACACAGACATCAAAATCCAGGAAGCGCAGAGGACTCCCATTAGATTCAACAAAAACCGACCATCAACAAGGCTTATCATAGTCAAATCTGCAAAATACTCAGTCAAGGAAGAATCATGAAAGCAGCAAGGGAAAAAAAAGTCCTTAACCTACAAAGGAAGACATATTAGGTTTGCAGCAGATCTATCCATAGAAATTTGGCAGGCCAGAAAGGAGTAGGAGGATATATTCAGTGTGCTGAATTGGAAAAATATGCAGCCAAGAATTCTTTATCCAAGAAGGCTGTCATTCAAAATAGAAGGAGAGAGGGAGGGAGGGAAGATGGTGGCGTAGGAGGACGCTGGGCTCACTGCGCGTCCTGCTGATCACTTAGATTCCACCGATACCTGCCTAAATAGCCCAGAAAACCACCAGAGGATTAGCAGAACGGAGTCGCCGGAGCCAAGCGCAGACGAGAGGCCCACGGAAGAGGGTAGGAAGGGCGGCGAGGCGGAGCGCGCTCCACGGACTGGCGGGAGGGAGCCGGGGCGGAGGGGCGGCTCGCCGGCCTAGCAGAGCCCCCAAGTCTGGCTTGCAAAAAGCGGAGGGGCCTGACGGACTGTGTTCCGACAGCAAGCGCGACTTAGCGGCTGGGAGGTCATAAGTTAACAGCTCTGCTCAGAAAGCGGGAAGGCTGGAGGACAAAGGGAAGGAAAGCTGCTGAGCCCCCGGACAACAGAGCTCAGTTTGGTGGGGAACAAAGGCGCTCGCCAGCGCCATCTTCCCCACCCATCCCCCAGCCAAAATCCCAAAGAGAACCAGTTCCTGCCAGGGAACTTGCTCGCTCCTCGCAAACACGCAACTCTGCGCTTCTGCGGAGCCAAAACTCCGGCAGCGGATCTGACTCCCTCCTGCTGCCACAGGGCCCCTCCTGAAGTGGATCACCTAAGGAGAAGCAAGCTAAGCCTGCCCCTCCTGCCCCTGTGCACCTTGCCTACCCACCCCAGCTAAGACGCCAGATCCCCAGCATCACAAGCCTGGCAGTGTGCAAGTAGCCCAGAGAGGCCACCCCACCCCACAGTGAATCCCGCCCCTAGGAGAGGGGAAGAGAAGGCACGCACCAGTCTGACTGTGGCCCCAGCGGTGGGCTGGGGGCAGACATCAGGTCTGACTGCGGCTCCGCCCACCAACTCCAGTTATACACCACAGCACAGGGGAAGTGCCCTGCAGGTCCTCACCATGCCAGGGACTATCCAAAATGACCAAGCGGAAGAATTCCCCTCAGAAGAATCTCCAGGAAATAACAACAGCTAATGAGCTGATCAAAAAGGATTTAAATAATATAACAGAAAGTGAATTTAGAATAATAGTCATAAAATTAATCGCTGGGCTTGAAAACAGTATAGCTGACAGCAGAGAATCTCTTGCTACAGAGATCAAGGGACTAAGGAACAGTCACGAGGAGCTGAAAAACGCTTTAAACGAAATGCATAACAAAATGGAAACCACCACGGCTCAGATTGAAGAGGCAGAGGAGAGAATAGGTGAACTAGAAGATAAAGTTATGGAAAAAGAGGAAGCTGAGAAAAAGAGAGATAAAAAAATCCAGGAGTATGAGGGGAAAATTAGAGAACTAAGTGATACACTAAAAAGAAATAATATACGCATCATTGGTATCCCAGAGGAGGAAGAGAGAGGGAAAGGTGCTGAAGGGGTACTTGAAGAAATAATAGCTGAGAACTTCCCTGAAGTGGGGAAGGAAAAAGGCATTGAAATCCAAGAGGCACAGAGAACTCCCTTCAGACGTAACTTGAATCGATCTTCTGCACGACATATCATAGTGAAACTGGCAAAATACAAGGATAAAGAGAAAATTCTGAAAGCAGCAAGGGGTAAACGTGCCCTCACATATAAAGGGAGACCTATAAGACTCGTGACTGATCTCTCTTTTGAAACTTGGCAGGCCAGAAAGAGTTGGCACGAGATTTTCAGTTTGCTAGACAGAAAAAATATGCAGCCGAGAATCCTTTATCCAGCAAGCCTATCATTTAGAATAGAAGGAGAGATAAAGGTCTTCCCAAACAAACAAAAACTGGAGGAATTTGTCACCACTAAACCAGCCCTACAAGAGATCCTAAGGGGGACCCTGTGAGACAAAGTACCAGAGACATCACTACAAGCATAAAACATACAGACATCACAATGACTCTAAACCCATATCTTTCTATAATAACACTGAATGTAAATGGATTAAATGCGCCAACCAAAAGACATAGGGTATCAGATTGGATAAAAAAACAAGACCCATCTATTTGCTGTCTACAAGAGACTCATTTTAGACCTGAGGACACCTTTAGATTGAGAGTGAGGGGATGGAGAACTATTTATCATGCTACTGGAAGCCAAAAGAAAGCTGGAGTAGCCATACTTATATCAGACAAACTAGACTTTAAATTAAAGGCTGTAACAAGAGATGAAGAAGGACATTATATAATAGTGATAGGGTCTATCCATCAGGAAGAGCTAACAATTATAAATGTCTATGCGCCGAATACTGGAGCGCCCAAATATATAAAACAATTACTCATAAACACAAGCAACCTTATTGATAAGAATGTGGTAATTGCAGGGGACTTTAACACCCCACTTACAGAAATGGATAGATCATCTAGACACACGGTCAATAAAGAAACAAAGGCCCTGAATGAGACATTGGATCAGATGGACTTGACAGATATATTTAGAACTCTGCATCCCAAAGAAACAGAATATACTTTCTTCTCGAGTGCACATGGAACATTCTCCAAGATAGATCATATACTGGGTCACAAAACAGCCCTTCATAAGTTTACAAGAATTGAAATCATACCATGCATACTTTCAGACCACAATGCTATGAAGCTTGAAATCAACCACAGAAAAAAGTCTGGAAAACCTCCAAAAGCATGGAGGTTAAAGAACACCCTACTGACGAATGAGTGGGTCAACCAGGCAATTCGAGAAGAAATTAAAAAATATATGGAAACAAACGAAAATGAAAATACAACAATCCAAACGCTTTGGGACGCAGCGAAGGCAGTCCTGAGAGGAAAATACATTGCAATCCAGGCCTATCTCAAGAAACAAGAAAAAGCCCAAATACAAAATCTAACAGCACACCTAAAGGAAATAGAAGCAGAACAGCAAAGGCAGCCTAAACCCAGCAGAAGAAGAGAAATCATAAAGATCAGAGCAGAAATAAACAATATAGAATCTAAAAAAACTGTAGAGCAGATCAACGAAACCAAGAGTTGGTTTTTTGAAAAAATAAACAAAATTGACAAACCTCTAGCCAGGCTTCTCAAAAAGAAA
>NW_024412469.1:1750497-1752571 GCF_014898765.1 Herpailurus yagouaroundi | reverse complement strand
CAACAAATTGGACAACCTGGAAGAAATGGACAAATTCCTGAACACCCACACTCTTCCAAAACTCAATCAGGAGGAAATAGAAAGCTTGAACAGACCCATCACCAGCGAAGAAATTGAATCGGTTATCCAAAATCTCCCAACAAATAAGAGTCCAGGACCAGATGGCTTCCCAGGGGAGTTCTACCAGACGTTTAAAGCAGAGATAATACCTATCCTTCTCAAGCTATTCCAAGAAATAGAAAGGGAAGGAAAACTTCCAGACTCATTCTATGAAGCCAGTATTACTTTGATTCCTAAACCAGACAGAGACCCAGTAAAAAAAGAGAACTACAGGCCAATATCCCTGATGAATACGGATGCCAAAATTCTCAATAAGATACTAGCAAATCGAATTCAATGGCATATAAAAAGAATTGTTCACCATGATCAAGTGGGATTCATTCCTGGGATGCAGGGCTGGTTCAACATTCGCAAATCAATCAACGTGATACATCACATTAACAAAAAAAAAGAGAAAAACCATATGATCCTGTCAATCGATGCAGAAAAGGCCTTTGACAAAATCCAGCACCCTTTCTTAATAAAAACCCTTGAGAAAGTCGGGATAGAAGGAACATACTTAAAGATCATAAAAGCCATTTATGAAAAGCCCACAGCTAACATCATCCTCAACAGGGAAAAACTGAGAGCTTTTTCCCTGAGATCAGGAACACGACAGGGATGCCCACTCTCACCGCTGTTGTTTAACATAGTGCTGGAAGTTCTAGCATCAGCAATCAGACAACAAAAGGAAATCAAAGGCATCAAAATTGGCAAAGATGAAGTCAAGCTTTCGCTTTTTGCAGATGACATGATATTATACATGGAAAATCCGACAGACTCCACCAAAACTCTGCTAGAACTGATCCATGAATTCAGCAAAGTTGCAGGATACAAAATCAATGTACAGAAATCAGTTGCATTCTTATACACTAACAATGAAGCAACAGAAAGACAAATAAGGAAAACTGATCCCATTCACAATTGCACCAAGAAGCATAAAATACCTAGGAATAATTCTAACCAAAGATGTAAAGGATCTGTATGCTGAAAACTATCGAAAGCTTATGAAGGTAATTGAAGAAGATTTAAAGAAATGGAAAGACATTCCCTGCTCATGGATTGGAAGAATAAATATTGTCAAAATGTCAATACTACCCAAAGCTATCTACACATTCAATGCAATCCCAATCAAAATTGCACCAGCATTCTTCTCGAAACTAGAACAAGCAATCCTAAAATTCATATGGAACCACAAAAGGCCCCGAATAGCCAAAGTAATTTTGAAGAAGAAGACCAAAGCAGGAGGCATCACAATCCCAGACTTTAGCCTCTACTACAAAGCTGTCATCATCAAGACAGCATGGTATTGGCACAAAAACAGACACATAGACCAATGGAATAGAATAGAAACCCCAGAACTAGACCCACAAACGTATGGCCAACTCATCTTTGACAAAGCAGGAAAGAACATCCAATGGAAAAAAGACAGTCTCTTTAACAAATGGTGCTGGGAGAACTGGACAGCAACATGCAGAAGGTTGAAACTAGACCACTTTCTCACACCATTCACAAAAATCAACTCAAAATGGATAAAGGACCTGAATGTGAGACAGGAAACCATCAAAACCCTAGAGGAGAAAGCAGGAAAAGACCTCTCTGACCTCAGCCGTAGCAATCTCTTACTCGACACATCCCCAAAGGCAAGGGAATTAAAAGCAAAAGTGAATGACTGGGACCTTATGAAGATAAAAAGCTTCTGCACAGCAAAGGAAACAACCAACAAAACTAAAAGACAACCAACGGAATGGGAAAAGATATTTGCAAATGACATATCGGACAAAGGGCTAGTATCCAAAATCTATAAAGAGCTCACCAAACTCCACACCCGAAAAGCAAATAACCCAGTGAAGAAATGGGCAGAAAACATGAATAGACACTTCTCTAAAGAAGACATCCGGATGGCCAACAGGCACATGAAAAGATGTTCAGCGTCGCTCCTTATCAGGGAAATACAAATCAAAACCACACTCAG
>NW_024412469.1:1615492-1750487 GCF_014898765.1 Herpailurus yagouaroundi | reverse complement strand
GAAATAAGCCATACAGAGAAAGACAGATACCATATGTTTTCACTCATATGTGGATCCTGAGAAACTTAACAGAAACCCATGGAGGAAGGGAAGGAAAAAAAAAAAAGAGGCTAGAGTGAGAGAGAGCCAAAGCATAAGAGACTGTTAAAAACTGAGAGCAAACTGAGGGTTGATGGGGGGTGGGAGGGAGGAGAGGGTGGGTGATGGGTATTGAGGAGGGCACCTTTTGGGATGAGCACTGGGTGTTGTATGGAAACCAATTTGACAATAAATTTCATATATAAATAAATAAAAAAAAATAGAAGGAGAGATAAAAAGTTTCCCAGAGAAACAAAAATTAAAGGAGTTCATGACCACTAAACCATCCCTGCAAGAAATTTTAAGGGGGACTCTCTGAGGGGAAAAGAGACAGAAGAAAAAAAAATACCAAAAGCAACAAAGACTAGAAAGGACCAGAGAACATCACTAGAAACTCCAACTCTACAGGCAACCCAATGGCAATAAATTCATATAGTTCAGTACTCACTCTAAATGTCAATGGACTAAATGATCCAATCAAATACATAGGGTAACAGAATGGATAAGAAAACAAGATCCATCTATATTCTGTTTACAAGAGACCCATTTTAGACCTAAAGACAACTTCAGATTGAAAGTAAGGGGGTGGAGAACCGTATATCATGCTAATGGTCACCAAAAGAAATCCAGAGTACCCATACTTATATCATAAAATCTTGACTTTAAAATAAAGCTTGTAACAAGAGATGAAGAAGGGCATTATGTCATAATTAAGGGGTCTATCCACCAAGATCTAACAATTGTAAACATTTATGCTCCAAATGTGAAAGCACCCAAATATATAAATCAATTAATCACAAAAATAAAGAAACTCATTGATAATACCATAATAGTAGGGGACTTCAACAACCCACTTACAACAATGGAAAGATCATCTAAACAGAAAATCAACAAGGAAACAATGGTTTGAGTGACACACTGGACCAGATGGACTTAACAGATATCTTCTTACATATTCTATTTCATCCTAAAGAGCAGAATACATATTCTTCTCCAGTACATATAGAATGTTCTCCAGAATAGATCACATACTGGGACACAAATCAGCCCTCAACAAGTACAAAACGATCAAGATCATACCATGCATAGTTTTAGGCCACAGCACTATTAAACTTGAAATTAAACACAAGAAAAAATGTGGAAAGATAACAAATACTTGGAAACTAAAGACCATCCCACTAAAGAATGAATGAGCAAAGAAGTTAAAGTAGAAATTAAAAAGTACATAGAAGTCAATGAAAATAATAACACCACAGCCCAAAACCTCAGGGACACAGCAAAGGCAGTCATAAGAGGGAAGTATATAGCAATCCAAGCCTTCCTAAAGAAGGAATAAAGGTCACAGATACACAACCTAACCTTACACCTTAAAGATCTGGAAAAAAAAATAAAACAGCAAATAAAATCCCAAACCAGCAGACGACAGGAAATAATAAAGGTTAGAGCATAAATCAATGATATCTAAACCAAAACAAAAAACAAAAAACAAAACAAAACAAAACAAAACAAAAATAGTAGAACAGATCAATGAAACCAGAAGCTGGTTCTTTGAAAGAATTAACAAAATAGATAAACCCCTAGCAATTTTGATCAAAAAGAAAAATGAAAGGACCCAAATAAATAAAATCAAGAATGAAAGAGGAGAGATCACAACCAACACAGCAGAAATAAAAACAATAATAAGAGAATATATCGAGCAATTATATACCAATAAAATGGGCAATCTGGAAGAAATGGAAAAATTCCTAGAAACATGTACACTACCAAAACTGAAACAGGAAGAGATAGAAAATTTGAACAGACCCATAACCAGTAAAGAAATCAGATTAGTAATCAAAAATCTCCCAAAAAAACGAGAGTCCAGGGCCATATGGCTTTCCAGGGGAATTCTACCAAACTTTTAAAGAAGAATTAATACCTTTTCTCTTGAAGCTGTTCCAAAAAATAGAAATTGAAGAAAAACTTCCAAACTCTTTCTATGAAGCCAGCATTACCTTGATTCCAAAACCAGACAAAGACTCCACTAAAAGGACAATTATAGACCAGTTTCCCTGATGAACACGGACACAAAAATCCTCAACAAGATACTAGTCAAATGGATCCAACAATACATTAAAAAAATTATTCACCACGATCAAGTGGGATTTATACCTGGGATGTATGGCTAGTTCAATATCCGAAAAACAATCAATGTGATACATCACATCAATAAAAGAAAGGCAAGAACCACATGATCCTCTCAATGGATGCAGAGAAAACATTTGACAACATACAGCATCCTTTCTTGATTAAAAAAAAAAAACCCTCAAGAAAGTAGGGATAGAAGGATCATAACTCAAGATCATAAAAGCCATATATGAAAGACCCACCACTAATGTCATCCTCAATGGGAAAAAACTGAGAGCTTTCCCCTTAAGTTTAGGAACAAGACAGGGATGTCCATTCTTGCCACTGTTATTCAACCAAGTATTGGCAGTCTTAGCATCAGCAATCAGACAAAACAAAGAAATAAAAGACATCCAAATTGGCTGGGAGGAAGTCAAACTTTCACTTTTTGCAGGTGACACTATACTCTATATGGAAAACCCAAAAGATTCCACCAAAAAACTGCTAGAACTGATCCATGAATTCAGCAAAGTCGCAGGATATAAAATCAATGCACAGAAATCAGTTGCATTCCTATACACCAACAACAAAGCAACAGAAAGAGAAATCAAGGAATTGATCCCATTTACAACTGCACAAAAAAGACATAAAATACCTAATAAATCTAAGCAAAGTGGTGAAAAATCTATACACTGAAAACTATAGAAAGCTTTTGAAAGAAACTGAAGAAGACACAAAAAAAAATGGAAAAAAATATTCCATTCTCCTGGATAGGAAGAACAAATATTGTTAAAATGTCAATGCTACCCAAAGAAATCTACATATTCAATGCAATCCCTATCAAAGTAACATCAGCATTCCCCACAGAGCTAGAACAAACAATCCTAAAATTTGCATAGAACCAGAAAAGACCTCGAATAGCCAAAGCAATCTTGAAAAAGGAATCCAAAGCTGGAGGCATCACAATTCCGGACTTCAAGATATATTACAAAGTTGTAATCATCAAGATGGTATGCTACTAGCACAAAAACAGACACTGAGATCAATGGAACAGAATAGAGAACCCAGAAATGGACCCAGAAATGTATAATCAACTAATCTTTGACCAGAGCAGGAAAGAATACCCAATGGAATAAAGACAGTCTCTTCAGCAAATGGTGCTTGGAAAACTGAACAGCGACATGTAGAGAAAAGAACCTGGACCACTTTCTTATACCATACACAAAAATAAACTCAAAATGGATGAAAGACCTAAATGTAAGACAGGAAGCCATCAAAATCCTCAAGGAGAAAGCAGGCAAAAACCTCTTTGATCTTGGCCTCAGTAACTTATTACTCAACATGTCTCTGGAGGCAAGGGAAACAAAAGCAAAAATGAACTATTGGAACTTCATCAAAATAAAACGCTTCTGCACAGTGAAGGAAACAATCAGCAAAACTAAAAGGCGACTGACAGAATGGGAGAAGATATTTGCAAATGACATATCAGATAAAGGGTTAGTATTCAAAATCTATAAAGAACTATCAAACTCAACACCCCAAAAAAACAAATAATCCAGTGAGGAAATGGGTAAAAGACATGAACAGACACTCCTCCAAAGAAGACATCCAGATGGTCAACCGACACATGAAAAAATGCTAAACATCACTCATCATCAGGGAAATACAAATCAAAATCACAATGAGATACCACCTCACACCTGTCAGAATGGCTAACATTCACAACTCAGGCAACAATAGATGTTGGTGAGGATGTGGAGAAAGAGGATCTCTTTTGCACTGCTAGTAGGAATGCAAACTGGTGCAGCCACTCTGGCAAACAGTATATAGGTTCCTCAAAAAATTAAAAATAGAACTACCCTACAACCCAGCAATAGTACTACTAGGTATTTACCCAAAGGATACAGGTGTGCTGTTTTGAAGGGACACATGCAACCCAATGTTTATAGCTGCACTATCGACAATAACCAAAGTATGGAAAGAGCCCAAATGTCCATCAATAGATGAATGGATAAAGAAGATGTGGTATATACATACAATAGAGTATTACTCTGCAATCAAAAAGAATGAAATCTTGCCATTTGCAACTACATGGATGGAACTAGAGGGTATTACACTAAGTGAAATTAGTCAGTCAGAGAAAGACAAATATCAGATGACTTCACTCATATGAGGACTTCAAGATACAAAACAGATGAACATAAGGGAAAGGAAGCAAAAATAATATAAAAACAGGGAGGAGGACAAACATAAGAGACTCTTAAATATAGAGAACAAACAGAAGGTTGCTGGAGGGGTTGTGTGAGAGGGGATGGACTAAGTGGGTAAGGGGTTTAAGGAATCTACTTCTGAAATCATTTTGCACCATGTGCTAAATTACTTGGATGTAAATTATAAAAAGCAAATAAATTATAGAAAGAAAAAAATAATAAAAAATAAAAGATAAAAAATAAGATGTTTTTACTACAGGGTATTTCTGAGCTATTAATATGTAAATATTCCTCCTGTGTTCATTCATTCCATAAACAGCTATTTATTAAGTTCCTACCATGTATTAGATACTAAAAATACTCTGTTGAGTACAAATAGGCATAGTGCTTATCCTTATAGAGTTTGCAATCTAGTGATAAAGATAGACATTTATCACATAAATTATACAAACAAAACATAAAATGATCATTGTAGTACTGCTTTGGAGAGGTACACAAGTACGCAAGTATGCACAAGAGGAGACTTCAGCCTGGTCAGGGATGGTCAGGAGAAATAATGGCATCAAGAATAAAAGACAACTTTAAGTGAGAAGGAAAGGAGAAGAGATTTCTGGACAAAAGAACATGCTTAAGGTCCCTGTGGTGGCCAGAAGCATATGAGGAATTGGAAAAATACATCTCTAAAATTGAGATACAATATACAATGTTTCTATCATTATTTTCTCTTGAAACTCTTCCTCCTCTCCCCTCCTCTTCCCCTTCCCCTTCCTCCTCCTCCACCTTCTTTTTCTTTTTTTTTTCTTTTTGAAAATGCCCTAAGGAAATCATGTTCCTTGAAACAAACTTTGTATTACACTTCTTTAGAGTAATTTAATATGGGTTGTCTTTGGTTTGGACCCAAATATATATATTTATTTATCTCAACACACTCATTTCATCTTCTTTGGGTATATATCCAGATGGATTTCTCGATTATATGGTAGTTCATTTTTTTTTTTTTTGAGGAACTGCTTACATAATGCCTACACTAATGTACATTCCCACTAACAATATATCAGGGTTCCTTTTTCTCCACATTTTCACCAACACTTATCTTATTTCTTTTTGATAGCAGCAATCTAAACAGGTGTGAGATCATATCTCATTTTGGTTTTGATTTGCTTTCCCCTGACGATCAGTGATTTTTGAGCACCTTTTCATATGCCTTTTGGCTATTTGTATGTCTTCTTAGGAAAAAATGATTATTTAGTTCCCCTGCCCATTTTTAATTGGATTATTGTTGTATTTTGTTTTGCTGTCTTGTTTTTGTTGTTGAGTTGTATGATTTCCTTATCTATTTTGGATAGTAACCTCTTATCAGATATATAGTTTGCAAATGTTTTGGAGATATGGGAAAATTTGTTAGGAGACTGGAAAATGCCAATGAAGATTTTTACATACCACATATTTTTGGTGTAAAGGGTGTTTTATTTCTCAAACTATGAATGGAGTATATATGTGAGGGATTGAGGAAGATGAGGTAGTAAAGGGAAAAGGCTTATTTCAAAGATGATAGCACTTTTTCCTCTTTCTTCAGGGGTGCAGAACAATCTACTTTCAGACCAAAGTTCTAAGGACAAACTTGTTCATCAATTTGAAGGGGAAATATGAAATTTTTAATAAAGCCAAGATTCTCTTCCGAAATGGAGACATTTGCAATAATGAGGAACTAAATAGGTCATGTAGTATAAAAGGCAATTATCATTGTAGTTAGCATTGAAATGGTATTAACTTTATAGGGAGAATAGCTTGAGATTGGGAATACTTTCAGTAACCAATATACAATAGTACAAAGAAAAGGTACAGTGGCTTAAAAATAAGAGTTCATTTTTCTCCCATCAAAATAAGACTGGGAGTCGGCAAATTCTGACTTTGGTCTAGCGACCTGACAATGTTTCTGTAATTTTCTTTTCCTTCTCTCATAGTCAAAAGATGGTTGCCACAAATCCAGTTATTCAATTATCATATCTATATTCAAGATAGGAAAGTAAAAGCTTTTTTTCAGAGACCCTCCACCACAAATTTCCCTTTACATCTCAATTGTCCAGAATTTGGTAATATTACTACCCCTAGCTGTAAAAAAAGAGGCTAAGAAAGAGGTGCAGGATAGTAAAAAGTGACTTGGACCAATCGTAATTCATTATCAGAAGCTAAGCACCTGGTTGCTTAACAAAATGGGGTTCCATTAGGAAGGAAGAAAAGGGAAATGGGATGGTAGGCAAATAATAGTTTTCTCCAAAGGGTGATTTTAGAAATTTTGTTATTCCTGCCACTGGTGTTACTGTTCATTTTGTTTGTTTGCTACTTTAGTCTAGTCCTGGAGAAGTTGGAGGCTCAGACTCTAAGTCAGAAAGAATCAAATCATTCTTTTTGGTTACATGCAAACCGGACTCTGCAACATGGCACTAGGGTGTAAGTTCCCATACAATTCCTTTCCAGTGTTCCAATAGAGAAACCACTTTATAAATACTTCTTAGAGAGTTTATTAAAATATACCTTTAGTGGGGCGCCTGGGTGGTGCAGTCGGTTAAGCGTCCGACTTCAGCCAGGTCACGATTTCGCGGTCCGTGAGTTGAGCCCCGCGTCGGGCTCTGGGCTGATGGCTCAGAGCCTGGACCCTGTTTCTGATTCTGTGTCTCCCTCTCTCTCTGCCCCTCCCCCGTTCATGCTCTGTCTCTCTCTGTCCCCCCAAAAAAAATAAATAAACGTTAAAAAAAAATTAAAATATACCTTTATCATCCCCCACTCTCAGAGATTCTGATTCACTAGGTTTGGGTTTAACAGGGAACTACATAAATCCCAGGTGATGTTTCTGCACAGACCAGTTGGAAAGCCTAGCATTTGGGGAAGATTGGGCCTGGGGATTATGAAAACTAATGAGCATGTAAGCCCTTCCTCCACCCCACCACCACATTAAAATCATTTTCTATTGTCCCTAAACCTTTATGGTAATCTTCTCAGAGCTTGGTCTTTGCCATGCTAAGGGAATAAAAGGATAGTCCTGGGCCAAGATTTGGGAAATGGCAGTGTAGGGATGAAGAGCTAGACCTTGGGGGAGACAGTTATACAACAGCAAGGGGGGTTTGCAGAGGATCAGAGCAATAGTCTAGTGCCAGATAGCTGGTTAAGGTGACAAAAACAGCCAGGATAGATTTGTGAAATGTATACACATCCTCAGGGATTCTCAAAAAAAAAAAAAAAGAAAAGAAAAAAAAGAAAAAAAAAAACAACTCAGGAGTAAAATCAAGAAAAACACTGGACTTCTTGGATTAGATAGGATGGAGGCTTGGATTATTGCTGATTGGGCATTAAGAGAAAATGTCACCCTTGAGGACTGGAGATGTATGGATACCTGGAATGTGGAAATATTCATTGACTATGTATTTTAAAAAAATGAGAAGCATTGAATGAAAGTCCATTTTGTCAAATACGCTTTCACGGTTACTGTGAAAGACAGGTATCATTGCACCCATTGGTGTTAATAAAGAATCTGGGCTTAGATTAAATAGATATTTATAGCCACAATGCTGGGTAAATGGTAGAGACTGTTTTTGAGACAAGATCATTTATTCCAAATCCTTTGTCTTTCTCGTGACAACATTTGCCTGTCTACATATATATCATTTTCTCTCAAATTAGAAAGTGATGCTGGTGAATTGTTGGATTCTAAGAATGAGCTCTTCACCACCTGTTGCTGTCACTCATTGAGATTTGTTCTATTTTTACCTGCTAATGGTGAAAGCACCTTCCCTAATGTCTTTCCCATTGTAGTCAAGCCTGTGATGGATATATTTTAAAGGATCCTGAGAGATTCTTCTGCTCATAGAAAAAAATGAGGGGGATTCAAGATAACGCATGAGGAAGTGGCTCTGGGATTTCATGACCCAACCAGACCTGCACAGATTATTACAGTTTCAAGTGACTTGACCGTGACATGGAGCCTCCAGAGAACAACAAGATCATTGTCACCATTGTCCCAGTGGAGGAAGCTGAATGACTCAAATAGTCTCCAGCTCTCAGAGAAAATGAAAGGGGAAAGAAAGCAAATGGTGTTTATTTGCCTGGGCCACTGGGCCAACTCAGCCATTGTGAATTCTCTAAGGCATCATTGCTGTGGATATGTTTGCACACATATATTTGCTTTCTGGAATAGCCTAGAATCCCAGAACAGATGTCCGAGTTGCTCTTATGGAGGAACAGGTAAGCCATTAAAAGCAAGGCACTATTCATTCCCCCCTATACACTGTCTCACCTATTCACTATCTCAATTATTTACACTGTTTAAATAAACATATAAGTTCAGTACATACCAATGGCAAACATAACAGCCTAGGTTATGCTGCTGTAACAAATAACTCTAAGTTCCAGCAGCTTATAACAACCAAGGTCTTGTTCTTGCCCCTGCTATGCATCCATTGCAAGTTGGCAGTGGCCTTTGATCCATGTCATCCTCACACAAGAAGCACAGATGATGGAGGTACCACCATCTGGAATTCCACAGGTCAATGAGGCAGATGGAGGGAGAGATGAAGAATCATGCGTATTTAAGTTTCATTTCACTTAAATTTCACTGGCCAAAGAAAATCAAATGGCCTGAGCTAACTTCAAAGGTTAGGGGGAGTGTGTAATACTTTCTTGTGCCCAGAAGGAAAGCGAAACAGTCTATCAGTGAAAAATAACAATGTCTGCTACAAAAAAATAATACGCTACTACAAAAAAAAGTCTGTCCATTAATTTGACCCATTGCATCACAAACTGGAAATGACCTCAGATATTGTATATTTATTTACAAATTAAGTTTTTCCTTGGTACAAGGACAAGTCCTGGGCTTGAAGACAAAATTTGAAAGGGACACTCTGTAACTCCCTGATGCTAGAGAAAATTCTTGTCAACATGGATGCATTGACATTTCTCCACCACCATTCCTCTCATGCCTAATTTGAATTGAAACACGGCAGCCATGTGAAAGTGCAAAATCACTGTTTTTTATTATAATTAATATTTTTAAGGACTCCCTCTAATTTTTTTCATCCTAAGCTCATACCTGAACTTTACTCCATCCTGGTACATTCTCCAAAAAATGGGGCTCAATGATGCTCTGAGGCTCCGGGGCAGAGTAGGAGCACTTATTTTATAATATTTGGTGATTTAAAAAAGAATTCGAGGAGTACCTGGGTGACTCAGCTGGTTAGGCATTGGACTCTTGATTTCAGCTCAGGTCATGATCTTGCAGTTCCTGAGTTTGAGCCCGGCATCGGCTCTGCACTGACAGTGCAGAACCTCTTGGGATTCTCTCTTTCCCTCTCTTTCTGCCCCTTCCCCACTCTCTCTCTCTCAAAATAAATAAATCAACTTTTAAAAAAAAAATTGAAGTTTTATTGCTTGTGTCTAATTAAAAAAAATCCAAGCCAGAGTAGATGAGTCAAAATAACTTCATTTTAAGGACTTATTGGCTATTTCTGCACAGGATTATGTGCCTCCCCTTACCTTCAGCCAGTGAGAGGTTTGGATGGGACTAGAGTTGCAGTGAATTAGGAGATGAGGTTGAACCATGGCATACCTTATCTCCCATATTTACAGGTTGAGGAGCATAAAGATCTATCTGTGAAAGCTACTAGGTGGTTCTTAACCCTAGGAGTTCCAGGGGTTGATGCCAACAAGTTCACAAATCCCTGTCATGGAATCCAGGATTGTTGGCATTTATGCATGTATCTGTTTTTCTCCAAAGGAGCTTCATAGTTTTCATCAAATTCTTAAAGGGGTCATGACCCATAAAATATCAAGAATCTCAGTATTAAGATAAATAAGAAACTCTGTGCTATCCAGAAATTTATATAGACCTGGAGTTTATATTTATATTTTTTTAATTTTTTAAATTATTTTATTTTTTTTAATTTTTATTTTTTTAATATTTTAACATTTTTTATAGACCTGGAGTTTCTGAATGATATGTGCAAGTTGCTTTACATAACAGATGTATTTCTAAAAGTCAAATATGAATCACATAACATTTAAATTATGGTGGTACTTATGTAAACTAAATAATCCTTCAGTAAGATGATCATGGTCTATTTTATTAATTTTATATAAGTTCAAAATTTTAATAAGGAAATATATAAGGTATTTCAGATAAATACATGTTAAAATTCATAGAACACAAACATATGCATGCATGCACACATACACACATACACATATGCACACACACACACATACACACAAACACACACACTTCATATTTCCAAACTTACAGGTCACAGAGGTCAGGTCAAAACACTGCTTACATTATACTGTTCTTCTTCTATGCTCATGCCATTCCCTTGTGCCACCCTCTCTTCCATACTTCCATAGTCTGGGATATTCTGACAATTTTCTTACCACTTCTCTCAATGACAGGGCCCCTCATTCAACACTATGACAAGTATAATATCATGCATAAGTATAGTTTAATTTCTACATAATAGAAGATAGAAATGTATGAACTTAAATAATAAATACTTCATCCCTCTTTTCACAGATATCTTACCCAAGATGTTATTTTTAATTTTCTTTTAGAAGTTTAAATGTAATGATCATAGACCACCAAAAAGAATACAAGATTTACAGTCAAGAGACCTGGGTTTTATTCCTAGTTCTGCCCTTTATCTGCTCCATGTGACCAAATCACTTATCTTTTCTGAACCTGTTTCCCTATCTGTAGAATGAGAACATAGTACCTCACTATAGTGTAAAGTTACATGAGAAGTTACCATTAAATAAATAAAATATTGTATGAGTAATAATGAATGAACCTAGCATGTGGGCTGGTAACTAGAAAATGTTCAGGTACTTAATAAATGTTACTTGAATCTGATCACAGTAAGTGAATCCAACCAAAAGATGGAATATTTCACATTACATTGGTTTCCTAATATTTCCATTCGGGTCTAGAAACAGAACACCTGAAGAACCTATTTTCAGAATTTCCTAAAACTTTTTTTGAGACTACATTTGAATACCTTACAGGGTTAAAGAACTAAAACAAGTTAAAAGTCTTAATTGTTTGAATCCTATTAGCTGTGCATAGCCATGATCTTATATGAAAAAGATATTTTTCATATTGCATTTTAAAAAAATTGAGTTCATCAGTTACCTAAAATGACATAATAAAAATATGTAAACTATTCCTAAAACCTTTTTTGTTTCTCTGATGACCAGAAAGTTGAGGAGTCCTTGAAAGCTCTATTATGATCACCATACAGTATTGGCATTTCACATGGTTTGACAAAATACATTAGTGTACTACGTGTACAGTTTTGAAATAGGCATTTATGATTCCAGATACTACCAAATTTTTTTAAATTTTTTTTTCCAACGTTTATTTATTTTTGGGACAGAGAGAGACAGAGCATGAACAGGGGAGGGTCAGAGAGAGGGAGACACAGAATCGGAAACAGGCTCCAGTCTCTGAGCCATCAGCCCAGAGCCTGACGCGGGGCTCGAACTCACGGACCGCGAGATCGTGACCTGGCTGAAACCGACTGCACCACCCAGGCGCCCCCAGATACTACCAAATTAATTGTGACATTGAAATACTCTATTCTCAGCACTTTCCACAAAACTAGATGAATGAAAGCCACTTCTCCCACACCCATGCATGTTGTCCTTGATCTCCACTTCCCTCCCTTACCTTATCCATAGGTACTGCATCCGCCAACATGTTGTAACTGCCTTCTCAGACTCCGGGCTCTGGTTCAGCAAGTCCTCCTTGCCTCTACATTTCTATCCACATCAGTGACATCACAGACAAGGTTGGTAACATTTTCTACCATCTTCTCCTCATGGTTCCTTAATTTCTTCAACTCCAACACAACTAAACCTTTTCTATTTCAGATACCAACACTTTGGACTCCATTATCGAAAAATAATTGCTTTGTGTCATGTGTCTGAAAATCTGAAATGTCCCTCTCTGACCACAACATTTCATATCTTTATTCTACTCTTTCATTACCACTGGATCTGTCCCTTGCTCCCTTTTAATCCAATGATTCCTCCAAATCAGGTAGTCAGACGCCAAAATTAGACCAACTTTTTAGCTTTTTGCAAAACTCTGTAAAATTGAACTGTGATTGGTCCTTCAACAATGATCTCACCAACCCTCAATAATCCTCTTGATCTGCTGCTTTTTCCATTACCAACACTGGGGCATTTATACCACCTGCTTTTTCCATATCCCACTTTCAGCAAAAGGAGAATTTCTGTTGAATCCATGATTTTGGATCTAATAGTCTTTTAATTCAAAAGAAAGTTAAGACTTTAAAAAAAATTATTTCTCTTCCATTTTAAAATTCTTTAAGAGTAGCAATAAGCTCTTATAGTCTCATAATTAGTAGTTATTTGAATTTAAGTAGCGACTTTACTGGATTTGTTGCTCACTATTATTTTCCTATAACACATATTTTTTTTCTTTCATAGATTATTGATTCATTATGATAGCATAGCAAAATAAAATTTACTTTTTTAACTATTTTTTATTGTGTACACTTCGATGGCAGTAAGTATATTAGTGTTGTTGTGCAACCATCACCACCATCCATCTTCAGAACTTTTTCTTCTTCCCAAACTAAAACTCCATATTCATTAAACAATAACTTCCCATTCCCCTTACCGGCAGTGCCTGGAAACCACCATTCTACTTTGTTTTTATGAATTTGACTAATCTAGGTATATCATATTAGCTAGAGTCACACAGTTTTTATCCTTTTGTGACTGGCTTATTTCACTTATCATAACATCTTCACATTTCATGCATTTGCAGCATATGACAGTATTTCCTTCCTTTTTTAAGATTGAATAATATTCTATTGTTTGTATATACTGGATTTTACTAATCCATTCACCTCATCTTTTATTTTAATAAACACCACTTGAAAACCTTTTTCAACAAATGACCCATATGAGTCATATATTTCTGAATATGAATATTTATTTCTATCTTCTTCTGTCACTCCTTCTGGGTCATTTATGAAACAGATATTGGATCTTACCATTGTCCTAACATTTGCTTTCTGATTTCTGTCCTTTTGCCAAATTGGCTTTATATTAAGGGTGACTTCTATTTTTTCATGTGATTCACTATGTGCAGGTTTTTCTGGAAGTTCCTTTTTAATAATATCTTTTTCTTATTTCTTGAATAAAGTACCTTCTCAAGTTTATAAGTGTATTAATTAATTTATTTTTTGTTTTGTTTTGTTTTTCTGTTTCCTACATTGTCTCAGTATTCTAGCTTTCTTACTTTATTGTATACATTTTAGCTTGTGGTGTTCATGTTGCTTGTTTTCTTCAAAAGTTTGACAGTTGTTCCTTCCTGTTCATATTTAAGAGTGAAACACTGACAACTTAGCAAATGTCTGGTGGACCTTCACTGAAGGATGTTGAGATAGTGAGCAATCTTCTTCAAGGGACTTCCATAGTTTTCACTATCTGCACATCTTTTCCCCTGGACCAATTGGTTACTCTGGAGAGAAGTCCTCTAATCTGCGTGGGCACATGTAAGTCAAAAGTTGAGGGGTGGTGATGGGAGCAGAAACATGGTCAGTCAGTCTGGATGCCAACATTCTGGAAGCTGATGAGAAGAAGGACTGATGTTTTTATATACATCTTACATATTCCTCTGGCTTTCTAGATGGCTCACCCTTGTCCCCAGGTACTTAGAGATCCTCAGGTCAGAGCTTGTCTGGGTCAGTTTCTCATGAAATTAAACCTCTTTCATCTTATTAGGAAAATACAAATCCCCACTACCAAGAACAGAAAAGTGTATTTAGGGTTCCAATTCCTTCTACAGACTTTTTAGCAATCCTGTTTTCAACCCTACTGTTCAATCCAGCCTTCAGAGATTTCCAGTGACTGTCTTTCTGAACATTTCCAGAGTTCTATGGACACAAACTGGCTTCTTTCTTGTTCACTGTTCACTCTGTGAGCTTCAGTTTCTGCTTTCTTTACTTGGCTTGTACCACTGGCCGATCTGGTTCTCATCCCCAAAACTTTGTTGATATCTCCCTTCTACCATCCTTCCCTTTGCTGCTGTCTTTGTCTTTGTGGGGTTTATTTTTTATTTGGTTATGGTCATTTTGAAAGGAAGCTGTAATAAATGCTTGTGTTCTTTCCTCCTAATTTAACTGAAACCATTGATACAACTTCTTCCCACCTCCAGAATTTCCCTTTGGTCAGGAGATTTTCAATATTAATGCCAAGGAAAACAAATTGTCTCTTTTCATGTATTTTTTCCAGCCCATCTCAAATATTTAACTTCATTCATTTCATTAGATTTTAGTTCTACAGAGGCGTGGAATTTTAGAACTGGAAGGACCTTGAAATAGCCAAATTAAGCCCCTCCTTAAATACATGGTCTCTCTATTGACCTAAGTACATAAGGTTACCTGTATTTAAAATCAACACTTGACTGGGGCACCTGGGTGGCTCAGTTGGTTAAGCATCTGGCTTCGGCTCAGGTCATGATCTCATGGTTTGTGAGTTCAAGCCCCACGGTGGGCTCTGTGCTGACAACTCAAAGCCTGGAGCCTGCTTCAGATTCTGTGTCTCTCCATCTCTCAGCCTTTCCCCTGCTTATGCTCTGTTTCTCTCTGTCTCTCAATAATAAACATTTTTTAAAAAATTTAAAAAAAAAATAAAAAAATAAAATCAACATCTCACAAAAAATATATATTTCTCTGTGGATTTCATTCTAAACTCTTGCCTTTTGCTCACAATCTACATCCCAAATCTGCCCAGTCCTATTATTTTGAACTCATAAATGTTCCTTGAATGAAGATGATCTCCCCACTCCTGCCTCCACCATCATTTTGTCCTCCTTCTTTACCTAGAAAACAGCTGCTCATCTTCCAAAACGCAGTTTACAGAGTCATTTTTTTCTATAAAATCTTGGGGCACCTGGGTGGCTCAGTCAGTTGAGCTTCTGACTTCAGCTCAGGTCATGATGTCATGGTTCGCGGGTTCAAGCCCCGCATCGGGCTCTGTGCTGACAGCTCAGAGCCTGGAGCCTGCTTCTGATTATGTGTCTCACTTTCTCTCTCTCTGCCCCTCCCCTGCTCATGCTGTCTCTCAAAAATAAATACATGTAAAAAAAAATTTTTTTTTAAATAAAAAAAATCTTCTTGCTACTACCTTCTTTGCCTTTCATGGATTTTTTCCATTGTTTTTGTAACTTTTATCACATGTTACCATGAATATTTGTTTTCATGTGATCTCCTTTCCCCAGTAAGACCACAGCTTCTTCCCAGGTAAGGGGATGAGGGATGAGGGTCAGACTTGCAGAAGCACTTTGTGAATATGTGCTGTGTGCCTGGTAAAGGATATCCATGACATGACAAGGAAAAAAAATGTAATATTTGTTAACAAGGATAAAATAGTAACAGAAAGAGGTTATTTAAAGGGATGACTTTCAAGTAATCCTTGCAGCTGATCATATACATCTAGATGAATACAACTGTATATATATATATATAATATATATGTAATATATGTATATGTATAAATATGTATAAATATATAAATATGTATATATATAAATATGTATATATTTACATAGATTTTATCTACATAGATTTTATTCTTATAATCTTTTCTATACATATCAAGGGCAATATTAGTACAAATCTTAATAACTTGGACTTTTAATTACATGAATATTTTTTATTAAGTGCAACTTCAGAAGACAGGCTTATACATATGAATAAAAAAGAAATTTGGATTAAGAAAAAAGGGGTTATAGGTGGTGACAGCTTTGGGTGTAATTAGATGTTAGATGTCATTACTCTGCCCTATTAAAATTGAAATAACATTAGCTTAAACTTCCATTTCATGTTTTATGGCAGGTATGTTCTCCTTAGGATTTCTTTACATTTCCTAACATGGGAAAGTACAAGGCTATTGTGTTCCCAAAGTCATCCATAGCTTTGATTTTTCTGCTTTAACAAAATTCTTGTACTCTATAGAGTTGAATTTTATTGAATTTTGTGGGTTATCAAAGTAAGTTTTCATTCTGTAGTAGTCAGAGTTCTCCAGACACAAGAGACAGACATGGGAGGCAGGGAGGAGATTGACTATTGATTGATTGATTTTAATTAATTGGCTCATACAGTTATAGAGGCTGGGAAGTCCAAAATCTGCTGGCAGAATTTTTGCTTCCTCAGGAGAGATGGGTCTTTTTCTCTTAAGACCTTCAACTGATTGGATCGTTGGATGAGATCCACCCACATTATGGAGAATAATCTGTTGGAGGACAGTCTACTGATTTAAATGTTAATGTCATCTTAAAAGTACCTTCTCAGCAACATCCAGACTAGCTGTTGACCGAGTATCTTGGTACCATGGCCTAACCAAGTTGACACATAAAATGAACCATCACACACTCCAGCATAGGCTCTGGAGCCAGGTTTCCTAGGTTCTTTATTCTGGCTTCATTCAAAGTCACACAGCCATTTTTGAGTTTGGGCAAATATTTAACCTCTCTGTATCTAAAATTCCTCATCTGTAAAATGGAGATAAGTAAGTGTACTTACCTTATGCTCATAAGATGTTTATAAGGGTTACATGAGTTAATGTATGCAAAATGTATTCAACAGTGCTTGATGCTCTCTTAAACATGCAAGAAATGTTAGCTATAATTACTTTTATTAGTAGTACTTTTTTCAGATACCTCTCATCTAAAATGGTTTATTGTTCATATTACTAAAAGGATAATAAATCACTTATTACCCTACCCCATGTTGAAACCCACTTCTTACCATCCAGCTTGCTCCTCATTCCCCTTCTCCATCCTAGGATATCCCTAACTCTGAACAAAATTCATAATCACAGTGTTAGTCAAGTGTCATTCCTGAATCATCTGCCTCAGAATGACCTAGATGCTTATTTAAAATATGAATCCCTGCATATCCCCTTTACTAAATCAAAGTGTTCATATGGTGCAGGAATCACCTTTCTTAACAAGCACCCCCAAGAAATCTTCATTCCAAATAAGCTTGGAATATCCCCGTTCTAGTTGCCTGAGTAAAACAACTCCAGCTCCACCCAGACATAAACTCAGGATGTCAACATCTTTGAGCAAGACTTGAGCCTTCTCATGCTTATAAACCACTCCAGGTGATGCTCATTCTCAAGATTGAGAACTACTGATTCATTGACAAATTGCCCATTTAGGTCTATCTTTATAGATATCAAACCTTCCAAAGTAGATAGATCATCTATTCTTTTACCAGCAAAAGGATGGACAAGATTCATTGTCTTTAAATAGAAGTTGAGGGACGCCTGGGTGGCTCAGTTGGTTGAGCATCCAACTTCGGCTCAGGTCATGAACTTGTGGTTCCTGGGTTCCAGCCCTGCATCGGGTTCTGAGCTGACAGCTCAGAGCCTAGAGCTTGTTTCAGACTGTGGGTCTCCTTCTTTGTCTGCCCCTCCCCCGCTCACACTCTGTCTCTGTCTCCAAAATAAATAAACATTAAAATTTTTTTTAATAAAAATAAATAAATAAATAAATAGAATAAATAGAATAAATAGAAGTTGAATTTTAAATAGCATTTTCTCTCCCTCTTACCTGTTTCTTCTTTCACGTGTAAATTGTTTTAAGACCTTCTCAGGATTTCTTCCCTAGAGGCACACAGTCCTACAGCACTGCCCCCACCATTTGACTAATAAGTGGCAGAAGTTGCCTCTCTAATGATTCATGAGCTTTGTCCAGCATCAAGTGAGGTCTGGTTTGGGCCCATCCGATCTCCTCTGCAGCTGAGAGTGCAGAGCAGAGGCATCAATCATACACTTAATCCACACCAACCAACTGCAGAGGTTTGTTTCCAGTGGAAAATACAGCTCTCCTTTGGGAACTGGAGATTGACAGGCCAGGTGTTGAAAAGGAATTCACTGTTTTGTATTGTTTTTTGTTTCTGTTTTTGTTTTTTATAACTCCACTAGGTCAAACACTTTAGCAACCTCACAATCCTCACATACTTATGTTGAGCCAAAGGAACTGGCACTATTTTTTTATAAATATGAACTGTAGCTTTTCAAGTACATTGTTTTGTGGATGATGATTTTTTTTTTAGTGCCTGCATTTTCTTTCTTTCTTTTTTTGAAATATATGAGAGTTTTTAGAACTTAAGACTGTAATTTTCCAGTGTGATAAGCAGTTTTCTAAACAGGAAGATCCATCAGAGGTGTGAGAAAGAAATCAACCTACAAACCTCATTCTGGGTTCCTCAGTCTCTGTCCTCCTTCAGCCCATCACACAAATCATGAGGCAGGATACAAAGCCAGGAGAGAATTTCATCTGCCAGCACTGCTTTGCACTGTTCAACAGTTTGCGGAAGGGAACCTGGAAAAAGGCACTGAAGTCTAGAAAAAGTTTGCGGAAGGGAACCTGGAAAAAGGCACTGAAGTCTAGAAAGGTCAATGCCAGCCTGCCTAATTTCAACCAGTTAATTACAGATTCAAGGCTTGATTCAAGAACTCCATTCCCTATGTATCATTATCCATTTTATTATCTGTGTACTAACTGCTCCGTGCTCAACCTGTCTTCTGAGTGCAAGATGCAAATTTCCATTTGTCTGTTAAACATCTCTGTTGAGCTACACCCCAGGTCCCCTATTCCTGACATGCCCCAAATCAGATGGAGTTTTCTCTTTCAACTGTTGAGTTCCTCACCCTCTTGAGTTCTCTAACCTATTCAATAACAGTATTGGCTTATTCGCAAAATCTACAACCCTCTGAATCTTCTCTGAGTCTTCTTTCTTCTTCATCCTCCACTTCCAAAGAATACTTAATTTATCAATTTGACCCCATAAAAAAGTTTTTGAAACCTCCTATTACTGCTTTACACCCTTCACCCAACACACAGCCCCTGCAACTTACTAAGCCTCCTATCTTTGGCCACCTCCTCTTCTAAGCCTCCTTCTAATTCGATGGCCAAGAATGGTTTTGTCAATCTTGCCCAAACTGGAGAGAGCCTACTCTTTGGACTAAACCCAAATTGTGATTCTTTTCATTGTAATGAAATGAATGTAATGTAATGTAATGTAATGAAATGAAATGAAATGAAATTCCAGAACATTAAGGAATAGTAACCAGTCAACAGATTTAATCAAACCTTTTTTTTCTTATTAAATGCAATGTCTGGTGTATAATGAGATATTCCCCAAATTGCTTTCAGCCTTTTGCTGGAAGGTGAAAAATTCGTGTCCACATTCCCCCTGAACACATGCAGTCTAGCATAGATCAAATATTGAATAACATAAAGTTTATGACCAGAACTAGTCCCTGGGGCTAAGTCCTTTCAGTCTTTAGCAAGGACTAAAATCTCCTAAGAGAAGAGGATTTGCAGATGTTCTTATTCTCCATGGGGCAAAAAATGCAGGTTATCCTGCATGAACAAACACAAAACAGTTTGACAAATCTCACTTAGAAAAAATAGTCAAAATATAATACTAGTCCCCATTATTATAAGGAGGGAAATTGTTATAACACAGGGTGATAAATGATTCAGGCCCCTCTGTAGGGATTTCACAAGAATTGTCCCAGAACATATTGCCTATAACAAAGTCTAAATTTTATCACCTGGAACCTTCACAATTATTACAGCAAAATATCTTATCTCCTATCAGCACTTACCCTTTTCACAATGGTCTACTAATTAATGGCAGAAATTCACTATGTATTTTATGATTTTTGTTCCTTTGTACAGGCTGCTCCCTCTACATAAGTGCCCTTCCCATCACATTTAGAAATCCTGTTTATTGTTTAAATCCCTTCATCTTACATAACACTCATTCCTGATGAAAGAAAGAAAGAAAGAAAGAAAGAAAGAAAGAAAGAAAGAAATCTCCTTCCTTTATGTTTGGGTAGTACTTTGTTTATACCAGTGGTTTAGCACTTAGCTCTTTGCATCGAACTTGTCTGCAATACACTGGGAGTTCCTAAGAGACAAAGTCTGCTGCTTCTTTGTCTCTGAGTATACAGTACTTGGCACACAGGAGCCAGTCAGTTTATGGAACTGAGCTGTATTATCAGTTATCCCCTGTTTCTCAGGTATCATGGCCTTAATAACACTAATGAGCTCAGATCTGGAAGTCTGCTGCAATGTACACACATTGAATATGAACACTGGTAGCCCCACAGTATATAAACATAAAAGCAAAACAGAAAGACTTTATGGACAAGAAGCAAAATGAACAAGAAAACAAAGATGTAATTTTTATCAAAATCACCCTAAAACTATGACCTCTATTCTTAAACAGCAGAAGGGCCTAACATTCTCTGATACTGGAATGATACAGCCTGGAAAATGGCCATCTTGTTTAATCTTCAAAGAATAGATTTCCTCCTCCCTAAATGAATTCCTACAAGTGGGGTAAGAAAGAAATAAAAAGGTAGGGAAGAAAAAAAATGGATAAATACAGTCAGAGAAGAATAAAACTGGTTGAAAAGAAAAGAATGTATGAAAAGAGCTAGAAAAGAAAAAAAGCCATTGAAAAAGACAAGAAGCAACAGAAGGATGGGCAAAAAAAGACAAGGGTAAGAGAAAAGAAGGAAGAAAATTAATATACCTATGAGGTATTTGTTCTGTAATATTTAGGCAATGTATTTCTTTTAACTGAGTAAAGAAATAAAAACAGCTGACGAAGACAGAAAAGCCATGGCATCACATTGAGTTGAGAATCCTCTGGGTTCATTTAGGCTGTGCTTTTCCCCAGACATACTGCTTAGGTGTGTCTCCTAGACAGGCTTGATCAGTGACGCCATATATACACTCTCCTTATGCGATCTCATAATGGCTACTTCTAGAAAGTGAACTTAAAATGCAGTAGGAAGGATTTATTAGTAATTTTGTAAATAAAATATGTTTCCTTTTGCTTGACTGATCTCAGATTTGTCTCATTCTGTCATCAGGTAGGAGTTTCCCCAAAGCGTCTCTGGAGAGCACGTTCAAAATGGGATCAGTCATACATCTTTCCCCGGGGTTCCATTAACTTAGACACAACCCCAATTTGGACAGAAAAGAAGTTAACCCTTTTTTAAAAATATGGTCTTCTTGATAAGACCCAAGAGGGAGAAATATATTCATATATACATATATATTTCAAACCAAATAGCATGTTTTCTCTGTCCAAGAAGTTAGCATTTTTCATGTGTCTTCCATGAGAAAGGGGCTCGCACTTTACAAGTTGTGAACCTTTGCCTTGTCGCATTCATTCACACAGCGGGGCTGCTTTTGTCAGCCCACACCTGGGCCCAGACTGCGTGAGAACTGCTCAGCTAACTGTTCTCTGCTTGGCAGACTTGCTCTGGACAGATTTGATTTTCACAAATGGGCTCTTTTTTTCTGTCTCTGGAATGAGTTCCCTCCTCTTCAGTCTCAGTACTTAAAACCTTAACATATTTTTAGCAGAAATGAAGGGTTTTGGAATTAGAGAATACTAGAGAGACATCAATCCCTTCCTTTGCCATTCATTCCCTAGGCCACCTTCCCTGTACTAACTTAGACCTTTGCAAGAGTACAATCGCTTCAGGTTAAATTCTGCTTGAAGGGAATTGCTATCATTTGGCACACAAATGAGTACAGGCCTAGAGGGCTGAGGCCTAAATAAAATGAGCCTATGCACAAATACTAACCTTAACTTGAGATACGAGGCCTGAGCTGGTGCTGTGCTTTCCCAAGCCCCTGAGGCTTGGCACCTTCCAGGGCATCATTGCTATGCCATGAATGAATAAGGCAAGGTCTGGGAGAGAGCAGCAGATGGGTAAGAATGATAGGGGTCTAAAGAGGTTTTTCTAACCTTTCTGTAAAGTGAACTGAACCAGCCACTTTTCATTGTCCTGAGAAGAACAAAATCTGTGACTGTATGTGTATGTATGTGTGTATACCCCCAAGCAGAATAAATAAATTAGGAAATTAGATTTCATTAGTTTCCCATTTTCTTCATTCCTTAATTTCCCTTAATTCCATCATATATGCATATATTCTTACAATATTATATTTATATATATATATATATATATAAAATATTCTCAAATAGAAAAATCATGAATTTTTCCTTGAAGGTTTAAAGCTTGAAATTGTCATATTCAGGGTTTATATTTTGCACAGCCTTTATTTTTCACAAGGTAGCAAACTGCAGCTCAACAAAACCGAAAAATTGCTTCTGTTATATGGGGACTTCAATTTCTAATAACAGTACAATGGAAAATAATCATTTTCCCCTGCCCATTGAACATAGTTACTGAGCAAGACAAGATACCAACCGGCGCTTGAAGCGACTTATTCAGGACCAGTTCCAGTCAGACAGCAAAAGGAAGGCCACAGAGAAGATATAAATAATGAAATAACCATTATTCTCTTACTACTATCTCCTGCCCCTCACCTCTTCTTTTTACCCCATTTACTGCAAACTAACATTTATTCACTTAATTCTTCTGTATCAGTGCTTTTGACACAAACAACCAAAGTTGCTTTATGGGAATTGCCCACTTGTTTTTGGAAAAAGCCCCTCACTCATAAGGGAGAGTATTCTCTACTCTAGACAGCTCTGCAGGTTTACATTAACTGGCCACTTCTAGGCACACTGATTTGAGTGCACCAGAAGATACTTTCAATAAAAAAAAAAAAAAAAGGAAAATGCCTGTAATATGCTCAGCATCAACAAAAATATCACTGAGCAGGCACATAGTCACTCAATATTACTTAATATCATTGGCTGAGGGTCAATGTAGAAACTTTGGGTCAGACACACATGGGCTCAAAATCAGTAGGTCTGTGACCCAGGGAAAATAGCCTCTAAGAGCTTCAGTGTTACTATTTGTAAACTGCATATTAATGGCTACCTGGTGTGTATGTGATTATAAATGACACAAATTTGGTTCATATTAGACATACCATCATTGGTAGCTAATATTAATGTTATTATTATTATTATTATTATACCAGAATCTTCCATCATCAGATTTATTGTCCCCTGCTATTGGTGCATTTATCTTCCATGAACTCTGATAGATTGTTCATCTTTTAGCCACCACCCTCTCCTAGCCACCAGAGCAAAGTTCTCCTTTTGTAAACATGGAATTGACAGACTCGATGTCCTTGTCCACAGACACCAGGGATTACATCCATCTTAAGACATCCCCCTTCACACACAGGTCCATCACCTTTAAATGGAAAATCTCACAACAGGGTAAGAGTGAGTTTTCCTCTCTTCACTGCTGGCCATCTCCCCAAGGTCTGCTATTTCAGTTCGTATATCCATGGTATAGCATGGAGGTTGGCATGTGGTGAATACCTAGTAAATCTTTTGAAATAATTGATTGGTTTATTAAGTGTCTTTCCTAAAGAGTCACTGTCTTAAATTTAGGAAGTTAGAGAATAACTTAGAAAGAAAAAGTATGAAATCTGGGTAAGGAGTACTGTGGTATCTCCTACATCATTTACCCATAGTTTCCTTAAAAATACCCACCTCATTCCTTATTCTTTTACATTTACAGCAATGCTGGCCATTTTGATCATGTGTTATAACTAACAAGGCTTTTAAGTTTGGCCCACTGGAGTTATTTATTTCCATCCAGAGGCTATACTGGCAATTTGTTGAAGCTGCCACCTGGTGGCGCTTGACTTATGGCCTCACAACAAGAAAAGCCTAGCTCCCCACAGGCATGGTTAACTGAATCATGAAGAATAAAATGCATTTGCAATATACTTTTGAATTAGCCTAGGCTACTTCTTTAGAAATTAAAACACTTAAAACAGCAAAATTGGGATTTCTATTATTTTATATTAATTTACAACCATATTAAGCACTTATCATTTAAGCTGCACTCATGATCAATGACCCCAAAGAGAGTCAGAATAAAGTTGTGAAACCACTTGAATCAGAATTTTGGAGTCCTTCACTGTTATTTCCTCTTTGGTCAATCTGGAAAATGTTTCTTGCCTTGCCTACAACAGAGACTACTTATGAGGATGCAGTGAAATAATGATGTGAAAGTCTTTAGAACCTGTGAAGTAATACACAAATGTGAGTCATTAATATTATCCATACTGTCCTTCCTAGGGCAAGGCAAGGGGCCTCCAAAGACCAATCTCTTCAGATAGAAGGGTTTCCATGTTGAACCCTATGCACTAAAAAAGCACACATGAAAAGACATTCAGCTTACATGACACAGGGCATGGAAATGTTAAAGAAGGAGCACCCACACTCTGGGCTGTTGCAACCAGGAAAGAGGAGACTGTCTAGTGATATTTACCCACAGGAAGTCAAAGTATCGCAGCACTCATATTTCTTCCCAAAGTAGGGAAGCAGTTTTCAATTTGAACTTTAATTAGGAAGTGATTCTTTCCCCTAAAGGGAGCTTAAATTACACCACCCTTTGCCATAGCATGTTAAGAAGGATGTGTGCACACCCATGGGGAGCACCCAGATTAAGAAGGCGGCAATATGGAGTAGTACCATATAGTTATGCCTGGCTCAAAAAAGAAGGCAGAGTATAACCATCTCACCAAATTGAGAATAAATCAGAGGTAGTGAAAGCCAGGGGTTGGAATTTGAGGGGCATAGTACTGAAGAGGAAGGAGAGACAGAACGACCTCCAGAGACCTGCATATGGGCCCCTTGTAATCTCTGCTCAGTACCAAATTGTGCTTGTACAGGGTGACACTTCACAAATTAGTCAAACAACTGTTTCTATCAGGAGGTTTAAGCTGAAAAATTCCAAGAGTTACATGAGGTAGAAAGTGAGGAGAAAGAAACAGACAGAGAGACAGAGAGACACAGGAGAACCAAGCATATGATACCCTGGAGCACACCGGTGTGCAACAATGAGATCCAGAAAAATAGCAATGGAATCCAAACCCAAAGAGAAGAAATTTAGACTTAAATATAGACAATTTTCTCAACAAGATGCCTACATTAAGCTAGAATTCTTTTTTTTTTTTTTTAATTTTTTTTTCAATGTTTATTTATTTTTGGGACAGAGAGAGACAGAGCATGAACGGGGGAGGGGCAGAGAGAGAGGGAGACACAGAATCGGAAACAGGCTCCAGGCTCCGAGCCATCAGCCCAGAGCCCGACGCGGGGCTCGAATTCACGGACCGCGAGATCGTGACCTGGCTGAAGTCGGACGCTTAACCGACTGCGCCACCCAGGCGCCCCTAAGCTAGAATTCTATTATATTTAATTTATAGCATTGCAAGGTGTGGGATCAGTGAAATCTCTGGGTGGTATTGTAAAGTCCTAAGTTATTAAATCATTGTGTTACTGCTATAAATATGAGCTTTATGAAAACATTCTGGCAGCAGCAAGACTTACATACCTGGGGTGAATAAAACCAAACAAGCACCAGTTTAGCTGGTGGGCATTATCAGTTAGTAATAGTAACATACTTCCATTTTGAGTTCCCGGATCTTCCCCCAGGATCAATCTAAATCTTCAACAAACCTGAGTTTTCCTCAGGATCTCTTGAACCTGCCTGTAACCCAGAACTTAAAGGATTAAATCATGGCAAAGCAGGGACTCTCAGGACTCCAGACAGCTTTTATTACTTGCTATAGTTTTGCTATATGTTCCATGCCATAGTTTTGCTATATATTTTAGCATAACCCCTGGTAAGCAGTAACTTTACCATAGCCTTAATTACAATATGTATTTTCCTCTGGACATCCAATACATTAAAGACATACAATATATTACAAAAATGTTGCAAGTCAATGTCATTCTCTAAAGAGATGACAATTTTAAAGAGCCTAAGATTACAAACCAGCTTATAGCAGGGAAAGGGCCTATCTACTCAAAGATTATGTCAACAAAAAACAGCCAGACCTTTAACTAGAGTTTCCTATTTGGTCAAAATTCTCCTTGTGGAAGAGATTAATAACAAAGGCATAGAAAATTTGGTTAGTATGGCTAGTGTGCTCCTCACTAGCACCCAATATCCTCTAAAGGAATGAATACTCAGTCTCCTTTGGTGCCTGTGAGAATTGGACGTGCCATAGACTTCCTTATTTATTAAACACTTACTGATCATATACTGTGGAGAGATATGATGTGTAGGTATAGGAAAAGAAAAGACAGGCGTGCATATTTCATTTGCCTTCTTTAATAATCTCAACATTACCTATATGCCACATAGCCTTTAAATGACCATCATTAAGAATTCTGGCAAGATATCAACAAAGATAAATAAAGAGACTGAACTGCAGTTGTTATAAAAACAAAGACCTGGTCTGACTTTTACATAACTTTATCCTCAGAATATAGCATAGTTTCTGGCCTATAGTAGGCACTCAATAAAAGTGCATTCCTCTCTATCTCACTTCTTCCATCCTCATCCAGGCCAGTAAGTCGGTGTCATCCAGCCAGCCAGCCAGCCAGCCATCTATCCATCTACCTATTATTGAGTGGCTTCCATAATCCTTGGCACCTTACATTTTATATATTGTGTCTGTGTCAGCTAAGTTTTAATCAGATAAACAACATTACTAAAAGGTATAACTCTGTGTGTGTGTTTATTTAAAAAAATATTTTTACAGCAATTTGAGTTATATAGCTGTAGGAGTTGATTAAGCAGTCCCTGTTAAGATGTTGTTTTCAGATCTGATGCTAAAATTGAAGTCCACAGGAAATAAAGTGGAGAGAAGATAGATGTGAAGTGAAAGAAAGTATAGACAAGCTGGAAGGCACAAGCACAAGCTAGTGCCCATGAAAATAGACTGCAAATTGTTAGTTGCTGTTGCCTCTGATCTTGATAATAAGGGTGTCCTCCAGAAGCTTGGGCTCTTAATCACTAAACATATGACCTGGATCAAGAATCTGAGAGAGTAAAGGAGGACACAGGGGAAAGGGAACAGTTCCAGAACTAGCCAATGAGGTAGCAAGTAACCAACAATATCTTTGAGTTATAAAATGGTTTAAATTATACTACTTCCCTTCCACCCTCCAAAGCTCACTCAGGAATCTCTCTTACAGTCCACTCTATCCAGAAACAGACAAGGAAGGAAATTCTAAGAAAAGTAGTTTAGCCAAGTTGACACAAAGCCATCATAGCATTCTACTTAATCTCATAATTTTAGGAGGTCATTGTTATTATTTCCATTGTGCAGAGGGAAAAATTGAGACTGGAGAGTTTATGCTCTCATAGTTAATAATAGGATTGATTGAATTGCAAAGTTTCCTTCCCACTTCAGTGTTACCAGGGGGCAAAAAAACAAAACAGATGCTAATTGGAAGCAGAATGGATGGACCAATACTCTGTTTCAGAAGACAACAATGCACAATAGTAGACCTTGGGGGATAGCTGATCACTACTCAGGCACACTTGTAGCTAAAAACATAGCCAGTGAAGCAGACATTGGAGATGCTTCCAGTAAGACACAGAAGCCATTATACAGGTGTTTGTATAAGGAGGACTGCTTTCAAAAAAACAGAGCATCAAATTGGCTGCAGGAATCAAGATAGCCAGAGCTACAACTGCAGGAGGCACAATTCATGCAAAATATAATGTAACTTTGCCCACCAGAATTGTGTAACACAATGGTTCTGAAGTCAGCAGGCCATATGCTACACTGTTTAGTTATATATACACTGCAGAGAAAAGCACCACTTCAGACAAGTTGAGACAATTTAATGAGTAAATACTCTTGAGTGACTACCCTCAGAGTATTTACACAGAGTATTCACACATTAATCAGTCCTTCCCATCCAAACACACACACACACACACACACACACACACACACACAAGCTCATGTGTGCATGCATGCACATAAACCTTCCTCATGGGAAAGTTAAGAATTGAAATGTCACTTGAATTTGTTCATATTCTGGCTACTATTGATACAAGTGCTATAACACTTGTGTTTGGCAGTCTATCTAGAAGTGAATTTTCTGATGGCAATTGATCTTTCAATGTCTCCTCTCATCCAATTTTAAAAGTTGAGTCTCTAGGGGCGCCTGGGTGGCGCAGTCGGTTAAGCGTCCGACTTCAGCCAGGTCACGATCTCGCGGTCCGTGAGTTCGAGCCCCGCGTCAGGCTCTGGGCTGATGGCTCGGAGCCTGGAGCCTGTTTCCGATTCTGTGTCTCCCTCTCTCTCTGCCCCTCCCCCGTTCATGCTCTGTCTCTCTCTGTCCCAAAAATAAAAAAATAAACGTTGGAAAAAAAAATTAAAAAAAAAAAAGTTGAGTCTCTTAATGGCATATGACTATACTACATATCTGCATTTATTAGAACTGTCCATCTCCCATTCTAAGAACAGGAAGGGAATATCTGCCGTAAGAAGAGTTGTTCCATTTATGAAAATGATGAATAGCGTCAAAAATGCAGGGTCATTTATAACAATAGATGTCAAAAGGTTTGGTACATGAACCATAGACTGAGCCTGATAATATCCAGAAGAAAAGGCCAGCATTATGACAGGGGTACAGTCAGTGGCAGCAGTGCTGCATTGTTAAACATTTCTTGCATCAGGCAAGCAGCCAATTTACATTTGTGAGCTCTGGAAAGAGGCCTCCTCCAGTTCACTGTTGCCAGGTTGAAAAGGCAAAGTGGGAGGGGCAATGGCTGACTCCTCCTTTCCATCAGCACACACCTGCTGTGCATGGAATGGATATCCCATTCCACTCAAAAAATGGATAGGGGTGCCTGGGTGGCTCAGTCGATTGAGTTTCAGACTCTTGATTTCAGCTCAGGTCATGATCTCACAGTTTGTGAGTTAGAGTCAGCACTGACAGTGTGGAGCCTGCTTGGGATTCTCTCTCGTCCTCTCTCTCTCTCTCCGCCCCTCCCCAACCTGTGTGCCCACTCTCTAAATAAAGAAGCAAACAAACTTTAAAAATTCACATCTCATGCACTCCTATTTGGGATAACCCACTCCACCTTTTTTTTTTTTTTTTAAGTGCTTTTCAAGAATTTGACCCATCATCCTTATTTGGAATCTTCCTGAGCTTCATCACTGTCCTTGAAACTATTGGATGCGGAATGCTAGGAAATTGGTTTGAACTCTCAGAGTGAAATATTCTTATGGTGGGGTCAGGAAAGGAAACCAAGATTCTCCCTCTGAAAACCAGTTTTCAGATTGATCTCCTCAGCTTTGCAACTAGTGTGTCTTGAAACCAGCACTGTTAATGTTCTGGAAATGCCCTTTATTTTACTCAAAAAAATCCAGATATTCAAAGAAGACTGGAATAATCTATTATGTCACAGGAATGAACAACTCCAATATGAGAATCATTTTAATTTTGTTGTATTGTAACTTATAATGATTAAAATGGAAGAGTGTCATTAAGTACACTGGACATAAAACTAATCCAGTTTGATTTTCCTTTCCAAAACTGTCCTGCATTTGAGAATGTAAGTAACAAGATGATTGCACAGCATAAGCTGTCTTAGTAAACTAGAGCGAAGCTTGAAGAAGGAAGGCAGGGCTATGTTGAGCACTTATTAATGAAGCTTTCAAGCACCAGGTATGGGCTTGTTACAGCACCTCTGAGTCTCTAACTCATTCCACCAATGGATTATTGACAATTAGATAATTACAGGGGAGATCATCTAGTGCAGCCTCCTCTTTTCATGTATACAATAATTAATAACTGAGGCAGAGTAATTTAGTCAAGGACACCCAAGTGAGAATTCCAAGTCAGGGCCCTGTATACTCTTTGCTGTGTCCTTCTACATCAGGAACTATAAAAAGGTGGGGACTTTAAGATAAGGATAATATACCCTTTTCCTTAGGAAGGTTCACTAAGAAATGGCCTTGGGGTGCCTGAGTGGCTCAGTGGGTTGAGCATTCAACTTCAGATCGGGTCATGATCTCACAGTTCATGGTTTCAAGCCCCGTGTCCAGATCTTTGCTGACAGCTCAGAGCCTGGAGTCTGCTTCAGATTTTGTGTCTCTGTCTTTCTCTGCCCCTCCCCTGCTCTCTCTGTCTCAAAAATAAATAAACATTAAAAAAAAATAAAAAAGAAAGAAATGGTCTTGATGTAGGGCATCAACCCACTTTTCCACTCTACTGTCATTTACCCCATTTCTATAATGTAATTTTTCAGATGTTTATTATTCTTTTCTATTGGGTTGGGATTCAAGGGGCTGAAAAGTACACCAATGTACAAAGCTACTTTCTTTTCATCATTAACAGAAATATCTTAAGAACCACTGGCTTTTAGTGCCCAAGAGACAACAGCTCAGGCTGTTTAGTCAGATCATAATATAAATTGTAGAATCTGGTTTTGTAACAACTTCATTTCCCGCAAGACAACATGTTTCTGATCTACTTCCTGTCCCTATTCTACATTCTTCTCTTAACTTCTAACCTGCAGTTGCTAAATATCTCCGGTAATAGTTTATTCTCACAGGAGGGTTTTTAGAAAATTCAAATGTTCATGCAACAAAAATATGGAAAGTTATATTTTTTAACATCTTCATTAAGGTTTAATTGATATAAGAGAAACTGGGTGTATGTAAAGTGTACAACTTGGAAAGTTTTCACACATTTATGAGTCTGTGAAAGCATCAGCACAATCAAAACAGTTATTTTAGTCTGCTTGTGCTACAAGATAGTGATTTCATTTCTTCCAAATACATACCCAGACATGAGATTGCTGGATTATTTGGTAGTTCTATTTTCATTTTTTTGAGGGGCTTCCATAGTGTTTTCCGTACTGAATGTACCAATTTAAACTCCCAGCTACAGTGCACAGGGATCTCTTTTCTCCATAACTTCACAAACACTTGTTATCTCTTATCTTTTTGGTGATAGCCATTCCAACAGATGTGAGATATCTCCTTGTGATTTTGATTTGCATTTATCTGATTATTAGTGATGTGAAACATCTTTCATGTACTTTTAGTGATTTGTATGTTCTCTTTGAAAAAAATATATCTATTCAGTCCTGTGCTCACTTTTTAATCAGATTTGTTTTTGTTTTTGTTTTTCTATTAAGTTGTATGAATTCTTTATGTATTGCGTATATTAACCCCTTATCAGATAGATGATTTTTAACTATTTTATCCCATAACGTAGATTGCCTTTTCATTTTCTTGATTGTTTCTTTTCCTGTGTGGAAGCTTTTTTTTTTCTTTTTTTTTTTATTTAACTTTATTTTTTAATTTTTTTTCAATATATGAAATTTATTGTCAAATTGGTTTCCATACAACACCCAGTGCTCATCCCAAAAGGTGCCCTCCTCAATACCCATCACCCACCCTCTTCTCCCTCCCACCCCCCATCAACCCTCAGTTTGCTCTCAGTTTTTAACAGTCTCTTATGCTTTGGCTCTCTCTCACTCTAGCCTCTTTTTTTTTTTTCCTTCCCTTCCTCCATGGGTTTCTGTTAAGTTTCTCAGGATCCACATATGAGTGAAAACATATGGTATCTGTCTTTCTCTGTATGGCTTATTTCACTTAGCATCACACTCTCCAGTTCCATCCATGTTGCTACAAAGGGCCATATTTCGTTCTTTCTCATTGCCATGTAGTACTCCATTGTGTATATAAACCACAATTTCTTTATCCATTCATCAGTTGATGGACATTTAGGCTCTTTCCATAATTTGGCTATTGTTGAGAGTGCTGCTATAAACATTGGGGTACAAGTGCCCCTATGCATCAGTACTCCTGTATCCCTTGGGTAAATTCCTAGCAGTGCTATTGCTGGGTCATAGGATAGGTCTATTTTTAATTTTCTAAAGAACCTCCACCCTGTGTGGAAGCTTTTTAGTTTGATGTAATCTGACTTATTTTTGCTTTTGTTCCTTGCACTTTTGGAGTCATATCTAAAAAAAACATTGCCAAGACCAATATCAAGAAGTTCTTTCCCTATGCTTTCTTCTAGGAGTTTTGTTTCAGGTCTTAATTCCAATCTTTAATCCAATTTGAATTCTTTTTTTGTGAGTGGTGTAAGTTAGGAGTCTTTGATTTTTTTCCTGTTGATTATCTAGTTTCCCCAACATGATTGATGAAAGAGATTATCCTTTCCTCATTGAATTTTATTGGGTTCCCTTTCAAATATTAGTTAACAATTAGAGTGTGAGTTTATTTATGGGTTCTTGATTCTGTTCTGTCTGTAAGTTTGTTTTTATGCCAGTAGAATACTGTTTTGATTACTATAGCTTTGTGATAAGGTTTGAAATCAGGAAGTCTGATGTCTTGTTCTTTGGATTGCTTTAGCTATCTATATTTAGGCTCTTTAGTGGTTTCATACAAATTTTAGGATTGTTTTTCCTATTTCTGTGAAAAATGCCATTGGAATTTTTATAAGGATTGCAAAGAATCTATAGACGACTTTAGGTACTATAGATGTTTTTACAATTTAATTCTCTCTATCCATGAATGCTGGATATATTTCCATTAATTTGTGTGTTATTCAATTAGTTTCATTTCAGGGATAAGCTCCTTTTGTTTATGGTATATGACTTTTCTAATACAGTGTTGAATTTGGTATGCAAGTATTTTGTTGAGAATTTTTTTTCTATTTTCATCAAAGATGTTGGCCTGTAGTTTTCTTTTCTTGTAGTGTCCCTGTCTGGTTTTAATATTAGGATTACACTGGTCCCATAAAATTTGGAAATGTTCTCTCCTCTTCAGTTTTTGGGAAGAATTTGAGAAAGATTGCATTAATTCTTCTTTAAATGTTTGGCAGATTTTACCAATGAAGCCATCCATTTGGTCTTGAGCTTTTCTTTCTTGGGAGATTTTTGATTACTGGCCCAGTCTCCTTACTAATAATTGTTTTGTTCAAATTTTCTATCTTCATTATTCAGTATTGGTAGAAAGTGTGTTTCTAGAAATTTATCGATTTATTCTAAATTATTCATTTTTTAGCATATCATTCTTCATAGCAAGATCTTATGATCTTTTGTATTTTTGTGGTGTCAGATGTAACAACTCCTTTTTCATTTATGATTTTATTATTCAAGTCTTCTTCCTCTTTCTTCATAGCTAATTCTAGACAAAGGTTAATCAGTTTTGATTACCTTGTCAAAAAATAGCCTTTAGTTTCATTGATCTTCTGTATTATTTTTTTTTGTATCTATTTGTATTACTTCTGCTCTTATTTTTGTTATTTTCTTCCCTATGCTAACTTCAGGTTTTGTTCATTCTTCTTTTTCTAGTTCCTTGAGGTATAAAGTTAGAATGGTAATTGGTAGTCTTTCTATTTTCTTAATGTAGGCATTTATTGCTATAAACTTCCCTCTTAGAATTGCCTGCTACATGCCACAAGCTTTGGTTTGTTTTATTTCCATTTTCAGTTGTTTCAAAATATGTCTTGATTTCTCTTTTTATTTCTTCTTTGACCCATTTATTGTTCAGGAGTGTGTTTAATTTCTAAGCATTTGTGAATTTCCCAGCTTTCCTTGTTTTATTGATTTCTGCTTTCATATCTTTGTGGTTGTAAAAGATACATGGCATGATTTCAATCTTCTTACATTTGCTTAGGTTTGTTTTATGACTTAACATATGATTTATCCTGGAGAATATTTCATGTGCACTTGAGGAAAGTGTGTATTCTTCTTCTGTTTCATAGAATGTTCTGTACCTATACATTGAGTCCATTTGGTTTGAGGTATAGTTCAAGTCTCTCGTTTCCTTGTAGTTTTTTTTCCTCTGGGTGGTCTATGTATTGTTGAAAGTCAGTATTAAAGTCCTCTACTATCATTATATTATTGTCTATTTCTCCCTTCAGATTTGTATTTGTTTAACTGAACTTAATTACCTCTTTAAAGACTGTATCGCTAAATACAATTACACTCTGAGATACTAGAGGTTAGAACTTCAACATAATAATTTCAAGTTAAGGATTTTGAGATAAGGACATTGTTCTGGATTATCTCAGTGGTCACAATATAACCACAAATGCCCTAATAAGAGGGATTTGGGAGAGACTTCAGAGTCAGGAAAAGGCCATTTAGTGATATGAAAGATTGGAGTGATGCAGCCATGAGCCAGACTCCAGGCACTGGAAGAGATAAGAAATGTATTCTTTCCTGGAGCTTCCTGAAGAAATCAACCTTATTCACACCATGATTTTAGGACCTTAAGACTAATTTTGGACTTTGACCTTTAGAAATATAAAAGAATAAATCTGCATTGTCCTAACCACTAAGTTGGTGGTAGTCTATTACAGCAGCAATGGGATTCTAACATACATAAGTAGCCGTGGGTTAAAGGAGCAACCCCTTTTTTCCCCTTTTTGTTTGTCATCACTGCTGATCTAGCTGCTTTGCATAGTTCAGAGGTAGCACCTGGGAGCCTCAAAAGACTCCTTTGACAAGAGATTCAATTCCATGCAGCAAACCTCCACATTAAAAATCTCTTGAGATAGTTAGCCTTTTTCAGCTTACCTTCAGACAGCAGCATCACAATGTTTTTCTCTGACCCCTGCTGTAGTGATCCCCACCAAGCTGCAGACTTTCTTCACTTCTTCCCACTTTTGCACCAATCTGGAGACCTAGAACATGGTGAGATACATTTTTCACACCTCTCATAAACCAAACACCGACATGGCCTGGCAACTCTGCCTAGCCTCATCCCTAATTCACCTCTTCACTCCACTAACATCAGGATGCATCAGCAACACTGGAGTCTTAGTGCCAGACAGGTGAAGAGTGAGTGGCAGTCTCCTCCTATAGCAAATAACCACAACGTTTGTGAATGCTTTGACTTGCTCACCAACCCCAAATCCCATTTGACTAAGGAAAAGGGACCAGTTGAGTGCCTTCCTCCCCTTTCCTCTCTTCAAGAACACCATTCCCTTGACTCTTCCACTCCCTTACTTTTTGCTCCCATTGTCGAAGTTCATCAAACAAGTTTAATTCTGCTTACACCAGGAATTGAGTATGAACCAGACATTCTTTTTAACTCAGGCTTGGAGAATTTAATAGCTTTGTTCTCTACAGGATAACACGTTTATAATCTCTGCACTCCTCAATGTCCTATAAGGAAAGAAAAGATTTCAATCAGTATCTTGCATTATCTTATTTTACTATTACATAATCACCCTATAATTATATCTAAACTATACTATCACTCACCTTTGAGATACCTTTTAGATGTCTCTTTTGTACCACAAGTGACCATTTGGCTTGATTAATCAGAGAATGACATGTATGAAGCCTTGTCTTTGAATCTAAGCCCTTCATTCCAATACCATTTCTGTCATCAAGATATCTCAAAAGTTGTTCTTCTTGACCATGAAGGGACCAGGTCAGCTAGACTGAATAAACAAATGCAAGCACATTGTTACTACTACAAAGAAAAAATTCAAACATAACATAAGGTCTTAACTGATGACTGATGATGATTAAGTGGCTGAGTTGCCCCTATGGTGAGCAAAGCTACATATTTTTATATCTCTCCATTCACATGCAATTCCATGAAAGATTGGAGTGCTTTCATTTATCCTTTTATTTATCCTTTCTCTGGTGCTTCTATTTACCCTTTCTCAATCCCCTCTGTCATATCACCACATGCTTGCAAATATTTGATGGAATAAAAAGGTCTTATGAGTAACTAAGAAGTTAGAAGAGACATTTGGAATGTATGCTTCACAACTACAACTAACCAGTTTCTATACCCCACAAATGCCTAGTAAATGTTGTTGATCATCTGACTAAGAGTTTAAAGTGTCTCCAGAGACTCCTTAGAAAAATAAAATCTGGCCCATGAATCTTCACCTTTATATATGAATAGAGTGCTTAGCACAAAGGCTGGTACAAAATAGACACTTGGGAAATGTTGGTTGTGTTAAATAGAATTTTTTGTACATCTATGTCTGACCCTATGCCAAAATCCTGGTAGGCTGAATTAATGGACTAAAAAAAAAAAACCACAAAAAAAAAGAATGGATGATGTATCTCTAAATAATGGCTGGAGGAAGAAAAGGTGATTTATGTTAAGTGAAGGGCAAAGCGATGAGTTAGGGTAATTATTGACTTTGGAATCTCTTATGCTTTAAATGTAATATTGGCTATTTAATTTTAGGTAGAAAATAAGCTTCTGTTTGGAAATGAGTCAGGAAATTCCACTTTTCTGGGGAAACTTGGTACTTTCACAACCACCACTATAGTGTGTGTGTGTGTGCGCGCGTGCAGCATTGGGATGATGATGAATGTCAGAATGACTGTGGAATCTAATTTAACACATTTGCTCATTTAGACAGGTAAAACTGGTTTGACAAGACAAGCCTTTCTATCTGCGTATCCACGTGTAAATGCCAAAGGATAAAGTTTTAGAGTTAACAAGACATGACTTTCTAGATGATTGTTGGTATCAAGACCTATGTCTGTGTAATATACACACATGCATGTGTATATATATCTGAACATGCACCAAAAACAGCAGAGAAAAAAGAAACAAGCCAGAAAGAACAACCTCATTGTTTGTACTTATCTGAAGGAATGGGCTCTGTTCAATTGTAGATGAAATCATTTGGCTATGGTAACAGAAAACTTCCCAGTGGCCCTTTACACCATACTTCACCCAGAGCTGCCTGTCAACACTCCTGTGTCTTGGACTGAGTCAGGAAATATCCCTAGTGCAAACAGACAACATTCCAGTATGAAGCCATGCACATCTGCAGGATGCAAACCCATCCGTGTTTATTCCCATGAAACCCACCAAAGGATGATAGCTTAATATCACTTTGTATGAGCTAAGCATATTTTTATCTCTGGCCAAGATTTGACTCTGGAATGACTTTCCTCATATTTTCTAGACCCTTGGTGCTCTATGTAGCCACTGGATTCCACCTTATCATTCACTTCAGGTCCATTCTGGGAACTATTAAAATATAATTCTTGGAATATTTACTAGTTAAGAAAATTTTAAGAAATTTTGTGGTACTGAAGTAATTAAAAAAGGATCAGAAAGTAGGTCAAAGAATTGAAAAATGGGTTATACAATGAAACAAGGAAGCCATTTCATAGGCGAATTTTGACTATCCAATTATTTTAGGCAGATGAATTATTGCAAACCAGTAGTAAAAATCATAATATAGAGAAAGCTTTTCAGCATAATGAAATTCACTTCCATACCTCTGCAAGTTGTCTTTCTTATGTGATAAATGTATTTTGTGGTGCACCATTTTGTTTATAAAATGACACACAAAGGCAACAACACTATAGAGAAAAAGTGAGGAGGGCCACAAGCTTGGACCTGAAAGTGAGCTTTGAATGAATGCTTGGAGTCTGGCCAAGATCTGATGTGTCTCTCTTCCTTTTCAATTTGGTACATTTTCCCCAAAAGATGAAAGGAGGCTACACTTTGGACAAACATGGAATAGAGCACCCTTGAAAGTGAGGACTTAAACCTCCACTACTTTTGACTATTTTGACTTTTATCCCCAAGAAAAATCCCAGATACCACTGGTTCAAAAAGACAACACCAAAACCATGACTACCTCAAATAAGCCAAATGAAATTCTGTGATCAAAATCTTTACTCATGTCAACCATCAGTCAAGAATTTATTCAGGGTGAAAATTAAAACCCTGAAAATTAAATTTTCACCCCCTTGAACCAACCTCAGTACATCCTTTCCCAGGTATCGAGTATAATTTATTTTTTATTATTGCCATATTTTTGGCCATATGTAGTATATTAACTAGAGAAACATAAAAAAAAGCTAAATGTATATAATTAACTCCAAGCATTTTAAACATTTTAATTATAGTTTTAGTTAAGATAAGCAGTTAATATCTCTAATCTAGGGAGTATATGTAATAATCCTACATTTATAAAGTTCAACACAAAAGGAATGCCAATAAAGATGGGAAATAAAAAGCAAAAACTTTAGAGATTATTCAGTGATATGAATTGGCCCTCCATTGAATGCCTTTATATCTGTACTCTGTTAAAACAAAACAGCAAAACAGAAAACTTTATCTTCTTAAGATTTAATTAAGTCCCTGCCTATATAAGGCTAGTGTTTTTGGAAGCTGTGATTTCTTCTCAAGCCAGCACAATCTTTTTTTTTTTTTTTCCTTAAAGTTTATAGAAACAGAGGCCTAACTGGCCTGGGATGTGGGGTTGGGGAGAGGTAGGATAATCTATGGTATCTATTACATAAAACTGATCATTGGAGTTCATTCAACATATCTGGCAGTCTAAGTGAGTGCAATTCATATGGGTACTGTGATGTTTTGCCTCCCCCAAATGTTTTTCTCCACCAATTTTCTACCTGTCCTAAAGTACCCTTCCATATAGAGTTGTTCCCTTTGCCTATAATTACTAAATATGGCTGCCCATCAAGAGCCCTTGGGGAACTTGTTAAGAAACAGATTCCCAGACCCTATCTTAAATTTACTGAATCTGAAAGTCTGAAGCCATGGCATGGGGAATCTATATTTTTAACCAGTTGTCCATATGTCTGTGATAAAATCAGTCCAGCTGATTCAGTATTTGGGTACTATTGGTTTAGAAAACAAACAAGAAATGAGAAAAAAAAAAAAAAGAAACTCTACTAAAACACATAGGGCAGAAAGGGTTCCAAACCTCATCATAGTAAAAAGGATGAGTTCTTCAGATGAGATGGTTGTCACATTGAAGGGTTCACAGAATGTTTCTCTTCCAGGAATCACAAACTCAAACACAAAACAGGCAGATAATATAAATGAGTAAGGCCAGCTGAGGTAAACACGTATGACTTCTTCAGTCTGTATTTCATTTCTCAGTTTTGAGGGAAACATGGGAATAATGAATATCCCAATTTCCTCTTAACTCTTTTATAAGAAAAGCAATAGTGCAAGCATGATAATAAAGGGTAACAGGCATTCAGCTACAGTACCCAGAGTAATGGGGAGGAGTGGGGCCTTTGACATCTGAAGAGCTCCTAACACATTTAAAGTGGGCAGTTTATACCCAATTCCTGTCAATTTTTGTGAAGACAAAGCCTGTGTAAAAGGAACCAGGATAAGCAAGAGCAGAGGAAGAATTAAATACAGGTTAAGCAGGAACAAGGAAGCATTCAGTTACAGTTGGATTTAGCCTGATAGAAAGGGAAGGCTTGTCTTAGTATTCCTCATAGGAGAATAGTAACAAAAAACCTACTGTTTTATTATGTTGAGATTTTGATGAAGGAAACTGGAATTTGGAACTAGGCAAATCAGAAATTAAATCCCATATTATTGAACCCTAATCTAAGACTTAATGTTTTCACTTTCCTGAATAAGAATGCAGGAAGCACATGTCCTGACACACAGTAGACACTTGATGAATAAAAGTTTTCCTTTGTTTCTTTTCTTGAATTTCTTATAGTTGGATCATAACACACTCCTATTTTACTTTTTTTACATCTATGGTTCTACAAAGACTTTGAGAAACTGGTTGCTTTATCTCAACCATTTATGCCATTTATAAAACAGCTAACTCAGGCAGTGCTTCCTCAGATGTTTGTAGTCTCAGATTCCTCCCAAGTGTTATACCTGAGATTTGAATAGTCAGCCTTTAGAAGATGTTCTGTGATTGTTTCTTTTTAATTTTTCATTTAAAAATTGGTAGTGTACTTTTACGGCAATAAGAATTTATGATCTCATTCCCCCTTCACATAACCTGGAATTTATCTGGTCTTTCTCACTTAGCCATCTCTCTCTCCCTCTCTCTCTCTCTCTCTCATGAACACACACACACACACACACACACACACACACACACATCCTCAGAAGATACATGACATTATCAATTATTACCAGGTCTCTAGGATTTATTTGGCCTTTGTATTTCTTTTTGTGGGATTTTAGAGTTTTTTCTTAATCCCTAACAAATGGAAGTGGTAAAACAAAAACTACATTTTCATATTGAGGAAATAATTTCCCAGTTTGCTAATCTGGGAAGAGACAAGAATACTAACAGCAATGCCTTTTTGATGTATTCATTCACAAGTGCTAACTGAGGGATTGCCATGGGTCAAAAAGAGTGCTTCATGCATTCATATACATAGAGAATGGACATATAAGGCCCTGTACAAACAAGTAATCTCAGACAGCTTCTTCAGGAATCAATACATATCTGATGACTAATAATACACTGCCTGATAATTTTCATGAAGTGACCATGATCACACCTTGATAAACAGTTATGCTCTTTATGTCTGTTCTATATGATGTACACCCTCTAGAATTAGAAACTAAAAAGAAAACAAATATGGCATTAAATACAGATTCATTGTATAATATTCTTTTTCCTTCTCATCTTCAATGGGTTAATAATCTTCTTTCTAAAATTATATTGGCACATGTCCAATGAAATTGTTATTCATTTACCATTTACCTATTTCATCTATTTGTATCTGTCCAGTTACCTTAAATTATATACCTTTTCATACTATGACTGATATTCCTAGCTCTTCACCAAAATATCTTCCTATTCATCATGAGCAAACAGCTAAATTACATATCCTGGCCTCCACTGGGGCTGAGTATGGCCACAAAACTGAAGTGTAGGTCTGACCTGTAAAACATCTACTTCTGGTCCCTTAAAACCTTCCACATACACCACTTTCTTACATGCACAGCTCTATGATATTCCATATGGTATCCTTAGTGATATTCAGAATGGTCTTAGAAGCCACATATTGAAAATTTCAGAGTTATCACATACCTGGGTTACTAATATCTTCATGGAGGAGAGCTGCCTTACCAATATAAGCATGTTTCCTATACAAGAAATAGAATTCTCATTGTTTAAACCACTAAAGTTGGCTATTCATTTGTTACTGCAGCCTAACCTACCCAACTTAACATATATACTTACTCAAGTGTCTCCATTCCTTTGGCACATTTGCTGAAAACCAGTTGGTCATCTAAGTGTGCATCTATTTTTAGACTATATACTATTCCATTTGTCTATATGTCAATTCTTACTGGGGTACACAGAGTTTAGGGAGTTTAGGCATGTCTTCATTTTTTCCTTCCCTTATGTGATTTCACTACTTTCTTCAGCATTTGATTTCCCGGTTTTCCTTTTCTTGTTCTTCAGGCCAGAATGATGACAGTCTTTCCCTCTTGTATGCCACTAACTCTCTGCACTGCAAGGGTTAGCCTTAGTCTAAAAGTGAACAAGATGGGAACTTCCTTGTGTACTTCTTACCTCCCCCTTCCTCTGAGGGTACAGTGGAGTGTCTGCTTCTGTTCATTCTCCAGTACCTTCAGGTATATGCTTTTTGTTTTGTGACCAAGTTGTATAGTTGTTTTCTGCCTTGGGAAGTTATCTCATAGAACTTCATTTTATCAGACCGAGGAGAGGAAAATAGATAACATCTAAAAGCAAGGAATTTTTACAGGCAAGGAGACTTTAAAGGTCATCTAAGTGAGTAAACTTAGGCCCAGAGAGGTTAATTGATGTGACTACAGTCACATAGATACTTAGTGATGGAAATGATTAAATAAATATATGGCCTGTTTTTATCTTAGTGCATAATGTGCCAAAAATAGCACTGTAATATGTTAGGCCAAATGGGATGAAGCAGTAGAGAAGGCCACTGGAAGACCATCCTCATGAGAAACTAAAGAACCTCCTTGAAAAGCACCTATCCTAAAATAAAGGGAGCTAGGACAGGTAGGCCTGGTCCAGAAGTTGATGTGATAATCCAAATTCACCTTCCTTCTAGACTCCTAAGATTCATGTCTGAGTTCTATGACAGTTTGGACTGTTAGTACAACCAGAAAGAGTTTAGAACAAAACCCACATTGCTTTGGTACTCTTTAAAACAAGAAATCAAAATGGCAGGTGTTTAGGGCATTTTCTCCATCTATGCCACAAGACAACTCATAGATCTGTCACTTTCAAATCTCCAGTGCATCAAAGATGGAAAATTAGAGCCCAAAGGAGGGCAATGCCTTCCAAAAGCAGCAAGTTTCCACTTTAAGCACCAGTGTGTGCAGAAACAGAGGCTGTCAGAAGAAGGGGCAGTTGTATCTGTAATATGACAGCATTTACCAGAACGGGTCCAGAACAAGAACAGAGAGAATGTTCACTCCCTGTAAAAGGAGAGGTTTCTCAGGAACCTTAAAGCCTGGCCTTAATTGATGACACAAGACGCATCAAACATACATGTTTCCTGTCAATGTGACCCAATTTCAAATTCTGTGCTGATGTGGCCAAAGTAAGGATAGTTTACAAATATATGAGCCAATTGATGGAATACACTTGTCAATTGGGGGAATTGGGATGAACGGAAAGAAAAGATGCAAGGGATACTTTTGAGCAAATGTGATATTATATATGAAGATATGAAAGCAAGAATAGGCATATAGAAATAGAAGCAATGTCTTTTGGTGACAGTATTTTCGCATAGAACATAACACCTTCAGGTCATATCAAAATTGACCAGCATTCATTCCAACAAATAAATATACTGCCACTCAGGTATCATTATTAGTATAAATATAAGTGTCACATGCATAGAGAATAGGAAATTCAGTTGAAGAAAGGCTAAAGACACATTCTTCAATATTTTACAATGTAGGTATTAATGCTTTGTTTGTAGCAATAAGAGTACTATTCATATAGGTCAGTAAAAGGGCCCCATCACTGAACCACTATGGGAATGAAGGGAAGGTGGGGCTGCATATGTGTACACATTGGAAGCTGCTCAAGGAAGGAGCCTTGAATATGAGGCCATAAAGTTCAGATTCCATTCAGTAAGCAGTAGGGATGTTTCTGCTGTTTCCTGAGCAGGGGCACAGTGTGATGAATATGCTGCTGGAAAGAGATAACATTAGCACAGTGCACAATTGAAAGAAGGAAAGAGGACCCCTGAAGCTTTTTCAGTTACTCATATAGGATATGGGACCAGGCCTGGGGTGGTAGCAGTAGGAGTGAGTACAGAAAGCCCAAATGTTGAGGCTGAGAGATAGAATACTATCGTGATTAGTATCCTAGCTTCTGAAAATCAAGCCCACACACCACTCATCTCCATATCCCAGGAATGAGCACAGTGCTGGTACTTAGGGCAAGTGGCAGCCACGATGATTTCTAGAACATTTCTGTGTTTTTTATAATCTTTCTTCCCCTTTTCTCATGAAGATCTTTGCTTTTCATATGGTGCTTATTTGTGAATACAGAGGCCAGAAAATAATTAGGGGGTGTGCAGTCTCTGCCATGTGTTTGTCTAATGCTCTTAAAAGAGAACACATTTCAAAGATCCCCAGATCCTTTATTTTTGCCATACTTTTAGCTTCTGTCTCTCTGGTGCTTCCACCAGAGTTTTGTCATCCGTGCATTCGGTTCTGCCTTCTTGTAGGAATTTTCAAAGCAAGACAGTTCTATCAACACCCCTGCCTCCTGTTAAATGAATATCTAAGATGTTATTTTCTGGCAGCTTATCTGATGGCTCTGAGATCAGAGGCACTGTGATTTTCAGCAATAGGAGGTTTGATTCCAATATGACATACAGTAGGGCTCCGGCTTCAACAGAATCCCCCTGGTGGCACACTGCCAGCTAAACCGGCCTCATCCGACTTTCTCTCAGCATGCTGCCTACACACCCTCAGTAGCCTTAACATCAGGAAGATTCACACACACATATGAAAAAACAGGCTAAGAGGATAAAATGATCACTCAGAATCCATGAATGGAGAACACAGAGTAATGAATATGGACTGAGTCATTTAGTTTTGCTATCAGTGGGCCATCCTTTATAAAGTGCTCACTTATTGGCAGCCTAAACTCCCTCTGAGATGGGGTTATAGCTTCATGGCCAACCTGAGCATTGGCCTCAGTCTGCCACCACCTGCACCACCATCACCACTGTCATCATTGTAGCTTTCATTTTGCTGCATGCACAGGGGTAAACTCACTTTTATAAAGGCTATGTTTCAGTACAACATCATTAGGGAGGCTATCTATTTAAATATGAATTTCCAGGTAGGTCAGTAAAGTAGCCATCACTGATTCAGGGAACCACTATAAGTATGAAAGAATAATGAGGCTGGATATCCAGAAGGTGATCTATGGAGAAAGTCTTAAATACTGAATCCAACATACAGAGAAGCAGGCTGGCTATCCAACAATTCATTAAAGATAATATAACAGAGTAATATGGTACTAGAGATGATCACCACTTCCCTTCTGCTCATCTTCCCTGATGTACTCATGCATCAAGATGCTGAGTCCTGTATACCAAGTGACCCTAAATCACATCAAAGCTAATGGACCTAACCTATAATACTCTCTCTTCTGGAAATTGGAAATGGGGACACAGAGACCAAGAAAAGGATACATGAGCTGAAAAGTAATGGGCTCAAAGATACCACTTTGAATTGGCCCTGAAGGGGTGATGGAAAAGCATGAGAAAAGAAGAAATCTAGGCTACAGGGAGAGTATAAAGCAGACATGCAGAGAAGGACATGGATAAGAAATCACGTAGCTCCAAAATAAGAAGCAAAGGCTTTGACAGGCTTTGTAACTCCTCCAAGGACTAGGAATACTTTCCACAATCGGGTTCCACTGGAGACTGTTGGAATAAATCTTTTCTCACCTGAGCTTCTTCATGTGGAATTATGTCCCTTATAAATAAAAATTCCTTAACTAAGGAGCAGCTTTGAATATTACTGGTGGACCACATGGGAGAAGGGAAGGCCATGAGAAATTAGTCCTCCCTCTGGTATTACAAACTCCTGAAAGAAAAGAATGATATTTAATTACTATCATATTACTCCAAATGCTTAACACAATGTCTGATGCAGGGTAGGTGCTTGATAAAAATTTGTGTTTGAAATCAGTTATTTCTAAGCCACCAAGATGGGTATCTGCATGAGTGAAGACCAATACATTTTATTAAGTGGGTTATTTCCAGGTTGAAGAAGCTGAAGGGGGTTTTGAAGTCTGGTGAAAACATATCTTCCACCACATAGTAAGGGAAGATACATACCTCCTTCTTTCTTGAATCCACACAGCCTTTCACACGTTGCTGAGCACAGGGCAGCACTCAGAGAATAGGTATGTGGTCTGTGATTGACTTTAAAATGCACATCAGGAGTCCCAAATAATCTTGTTTTAGAATAGCATATTTCCTGAAACATATCTGGAAATGGACCACTGCACACTGCCACTATGGCTCTACCTCATCTGAGCCACCATGACATTTACCCTTCTAGATATCTGTATGGCCTCCTCCATTTACTCCAGTTTCTGCTCAATCTCATCCTAACTAGAAAACTTTCCCCATCCACATAATCAAAAGTATCACCCCATTACTCTCCTTTTATTTATAATATCACCCTCTGATATTACATATGTTTACCAGTTTATTTGTTAATCGTTTTCCCCAGTAGGATGTATGTTTCATATAAGTGGGTACATCTCTGGTTTGTTCACTATTATAACCCCAGAACCAAGGATAATGATTGGCACATTATGGATTTTCAATAAATATTTGAGAATGAAATGAATGAATTTCCCTTAAGGAACCAAAAGATCCTTGAGAAAAAAGTCTGCAACTAGTTCATCTTTGTTGTTCTTACTGTATTGGTACAAAACGTACTCCATAGTAGGTGCTCAGTACATGTTTATCATTACATGAATTTAAGAATTGTAATAAGCTGCATATGTCATACTCTTCTTAGACCTGCAAATTCAACCAGCTAAGATCTTGCCACAGACATGCTTAAGAGCACTGGGTGACTTGACATGGTTTCTGAGATCTGAGATGAACAATGAAGCTTGAGAATAACAGATCATGTTGATCTTCTGGACACCTTAGAAAGGTGTTTTATTTTGTTTTGTTTCTTTTGTTTTTTGGCCCATAAAAGGTATTTATGTTCTTCTTAATTTTTTTAATATTTTTTAAATTTTTTACTATAATTTATTGTCAAATTGGTTTCCATATAACACCCAGTGCTCATCCCAACAAGTGCCCTCCTCAATGCCCGTCACCCACTTTCCCCTCTCCCTCACCCCCCCATCAACCCTCAATTTGTTCTTTGTATTTAAGAGCCTCTTAGTGTTTGCCTCCCTCCCTCTTGGTTTGTGACTTTTTTTTTCCCCTTCCTTTCCCCCATGGTCTTCTGTTAAGTTTCTCAAGATCCGCATATGAGTGAAAACATATAATATCTGTCTGTTTCTGACTGACTTATTTCACTTAGCATGATACCCTCCAGTTCCATCCATGTTGCAGCAAATGGCCAAATTTCATTCTTTCTCATTGCCAAGTAGTATTCCATTAGATATATAAACCACATGTTCTTTATCCATTCATCAGTTGATGGACATTTAGGCTCTTTCCATAATTTGGCTATTATTGAAAGTGCTGCTGTAAACATTGTGGTACATGTGCCCCTTTGCATCAGCACTCCTGTATCCCTTGGGTAAATTCCTAGCAGTGCTATTCCTGGGTCATAGGGTAGTTCTAGTTTTAATTTTTTGAGGCGCCTTCACACCACACAATTTTCCAGAGCAGCTACATCAGTTTGCATTCCCACCAACAATGCAAGATGGTTGCCATTTCTCCACCTCCTTGCCAGCGTCTATAGTCTCCTGATTTGTTCATTTTGGCCATTCTGACCAGCGTGAGGTAGTATCTCAATGTGGCTTTGATTTGTGTTTCCCTGATGATGAGTGACATAGAAAGACTTTAAATAACTACAACTGAGGATGACTCAAAGAGAATGCTTCCCTTTTTCATCACCAGATCCAGGTTTATTCCTTTCCTTTCTAGAATAGGACATATGCTAGTCTCCCTGCCAACCACAGTCACTTCAGCATAATCTTAGCCTTCATCTCCCCAAGGATTTAATGGCTCATTTCACCACCACCCTAGATCACCCACCTGGAAGACTGGAACTTTGTCACTCATTCACCATGAAAATAAAATGAAGTCATACTCCTTTAAGAACTTCCAGGGCATAAGTTCTCACCTTGGCTGCATATGAAAGTCTCCCAGGAAGATTTTGAAAGTCTCAGTTCCCAAGCTGCACTGAGCCCAATTAAATCAGAACCCCTCGAGGTGTGGTCCAGACATCAGTATTTTTTTAAAGTTCTCCATGGATTTTGAGAAACTTAACAGAAAACCATAGGGGAAGGGAAAGGGAAAAAATAGTAACAGGAAGGGAGGCAAACCATAAGAGACTCTTAAATACAGATTCTTAAATATAACCCAAACTGAGGGTTGATGGGAGGGGCTGGGGAGAGGGGAAAATGGGTGATGGGCATTGATGAAGGCACTTGTTGGGATGAGCACTGGGTGTTGTATGTAAGCGATGAATCATGGGAATCTACCCACAAAACCAAGAACACACTGTACACACTGACTGTTAGCCAATTTGACAATAAATAATAATAATAATAATAATAATTAGTAATAACAATAATAGTAAAGTTCTCCATGGAATTTCAATGAGAAGTCAAGGCTGAGGAACACAGAGAAGACACTCTCCTTTTGTGGGGAGTCTTTAGGATTCAGCAGAATGTATGGCTATTCAGCCTTAGTTTTATACAGTCTAATGAGGAAATAGATTAACTTTCCTGAATGACTAGGTGGTTATTCTTTTCTCAGATTCCAAGCAGGGGCCACAGTTTCCCCTTGCACTTAATAGATTTTTATTTCCCATTAAATATGGGACCCTATAGATCACACATAGATATGGCCACAAATAATACATACACATGTGAGCACAAAGTCTTATCTATAATCCCTGTTTTCTTTTCCCAATTCCTGTCTTTACCCATACCATATCCTTACCTTTCCTCTCTTTCTCTTAAGCAGCATTTCTACTTCTCTCTCCATAGACATCTATACCCATACCCAGAACAATATTATTAGGTTGGCTGGAGACAATGAGAAAGTCATGAAATTTCTCTGCAGGGTCTTAGTAAAGATACTATTGGGACCCTGCCCCATATCCCCTAAGGCCATCTTTTAGTTCACCTGCAGCAGGAACCACCTGACATGCTGACAGTGGCATACCTCCAGTTTATACAGCACTATGCTTCTGGACTCAGTTTCTCTAACATCACAGGAGCTCACTCCATATAGGGCACCTTAGAAGCATCAGGAATTCAATGTCGCTAAGAGCAGCCTCAACCAATAAAAAGCAGATCAATGCTGGCTTCTCTGTCCCTCAATTCAGACATTCAATATGGGTCCTCAGAAGTCTCCCAGGAGGACTGAACTCCAATTACCCACAGCAATAGTGCAAATAATTAATGCATCTGTGTTATCTCCTCTCCCTGGTGTCACTATCCTTACTGTCTCTCTTGTGCTTCCCAGGATGACCCATAAAATAAACTACCTGCACCAAAGTTCATATTTTATTGTCAGCATTTGAAAGAACCCTAAATAAAGCAAGCTGCAGATTCTCGAGATCTTTCTCTCTCTCTGTCTCTTTGTCTCTCTGTCTCTCTCTCTCTCCCTCTCCATCTTCCCACTATCAAATTTTATTTCCCAGAGGGCTAAAATCAAAACAGATAAGAAAAATGTGCACTGTAAGAAGAAAAAGATGAGCTTTACAGGCTCTCTTTGAATTTACTGTCAGTGCTGGATTGGAGAAGGTGGAGAGAACTGGGGATAATTGAAATGTCTTTAGGTTAGAAAGGCTCAGAATCAGACTCCATGGATGAGAAACCCCAGAAAGAACCTAGAATCTCCTTATGCTTAGAGAATGGTATGGATTCCATACTCACTTGTAATGGACACATTCCATCAGAAGTGTATCTTTCTCTGAGTCAATAAGAATGACAATACAAGGTCAAATATTTGCTGTTCATTGTGGCAAAGACCATTTCTTAGACTGAGAAGGTATGATTGGAAAGTTTCTGGCCTTCTCAGTGAAAAGCTTGTAGTTCCACTGTTTGCTGAGAGCCTCAGTTAACCAGTAGCTTAAAAGTTCTGATACACCAATTCCAGAACATGAGACCTAAAGCTCCAGCTGAATCTAAGTCCTGACACAATTACAGTCAGTTGTGTAGAAAGCTATAGGGTTTATTTAAAACACTACACACTCAAACAAAAATGCTTGGCATTTAACATTTTAAATATCTAACACATCATATTATTTCTACCTTTCAACCTAGCAATAATTGTATAATCACATCCTGGTTCTAAAATTATTTTGGAAAATCTAGTTGGTACACATGTAAATGCGGAGAAATAGAGAGTTTCCTACTCTGGTAGGAATATTTGTATATTGGTGCAATTTCTGGAAAGCAATTGACCAATAGGTATAAAAGTTGAATGTGCAATAGTTCTTGGGATGTGGAAAGCAATGATACAAAAGTTAAATGGAAGCAATAGAAAACAGAAAGAATGTGGATTTGGGTTAAACTCATTACCTCATTGTGTGACCCTGAATACACCACTTAAATAATCTCTCTGATCTTCACTTTCCTCACCTCTAAAACAGGAAACCCAACTCCTGCATTCTTTACTTGTGGTCAGGGTTAGAGAAAGTGCACACAAATCATCTACTCTAGAGTCTATCACTTTAGCAGAACAAGTCAAAGATGAGGGAATTTTGTTGTTGTTGTTGTTGTTCCTGAACAACAACAACAAAAGGTAGTATAACGAAGGTTGAGTAAAACCTAAGAAAATAACTCAAAAATTATTACAACTGTTGTAAGGGACTTAACCTGTCATGAGGAAAGATTTGAGCAGGAGGAGTGAGACCTTGTATGTATTTATGAGGGACTTTATAAATATTTTCACTTTCTGAAATAAAATGATAAAAAGAAGCCCACTAATCAATATAATATCCATGATAGCCCATATATATTAAATTAATATATTTTTAATTTCTTATGTCTTGCTCACCAGAAGCTTTTGAGTACCCTCCCTGATTTCAATAATAATGTTTAAAAATTCATTTTGCTTTGTTGTAGAAAATACGCACACATTCTAAGGCCAGGGATTTTTTGTTTGTTTCTACTGTCATCATCTCCTCCTCCTCCTCCTCCTCCTCCTCCTCCTCCTCCTCCTCCCCTTCTTCTTCTTCTTCTTCTTCTTCTTCTTCTGGTTATTGTTGCTGTTACTTTGTCTAATTAATCATCCTATTATCCAATGCTTTTCTGATTTTATGTCATGAATAGTCCACTTCTACATTCTGGGTTTCAACAGAATAACTTAGATGCTTCAGATGTCAGAGTTTGAGCAAAGGATATTTAACTACCCTATCCCCTACACCATCATAGGTCCAGGAATTATCCCCAAATTCCCTTTCTCAATATGTAGGATTGTACATTCTCAATTCCATCATTGATAATTGCATATCACAAAAAAATGGAATGGCACCACCAGCAATTTACCTACCCCCATCAGATACACACATACAGACACACACAGACACTTAACATTCATCAAACACTTACTGTAGGTGTTCTGGTAGGCTCTATACCAGTTGGGGTTCAGACAAGGAGACAGAAGCATTGTGCTTGCTATTGGATAAGAAACTGATTAGGAGAATTAGACCTTACACAAGTATGGAAGTAGGTGAAAAAGGAAACACCTTGGGGGTGGCACTACAGATTTAGAGGAAAAATCACTAACTGGTCCTCCTGAAGTTCTGGTGCAGGTAGAGAAGCTCGGTTTCTGGAGAAATCTGAGAAGACAGGTACAACCAGCAGCAAAAGTTTATGAGATGTAGTCTCTGTATAGCTACTATTTCTGTGGGTCCACATCCAAGTATCTGGTACAGATGCCTGGATAATAGGCATTGCAGTTGGAAAGAAGAGCTGGACGTACAACAGAAGAAAATGAGGACAAGCTAGGCACCTCTGTACATGTTTGTCCACCTTCTGAATATCACAGAAGTTCCTATCTTGGTCAACTATAATCTAGAACCATTCAGGAAAGGAGATTCTTGAAAATGCAGTATCTAGATTAATCAATCCATATTAAGTCCAGACCTTGTCAATTTGTCATCCATATATACCTTTTAAACCATATTTAATTTTAAATCAAGGCCATAGCAAAATGATATTTCTACCTAACATGATGCAAATTAGTATAACCAATGATACATAGCATGGCCTCCCTAGATGAGGATGCACTAAGTTCCCTGTCTCTTTGTCCATCTGTAAATTATGCTTGTTCTTCTTCTGGGTGACACTCCTCCTTTGATATCTATACCTTAAACAATATTAATACATTTCATGTTGAGAAGTATGAGAATCAGAAACTGAAATAAGAAAGAAAACAAATGGTATTTTACACACACACACACACACACACACACACACACATATTTACATCAAAGTAAGGAAGAAATAATCGTGAGAGTCTTTATTTCTGTAACTTGTCAGGCCATCACCATTGGGATTTATAACTTCCTGCTTCCATTGCCTATCTGTACTCTCTTTAGGCTGAACATACTTGGTTGGTCACAGTTCCTTGCCTGATAGCTAGGTGACCCAAATATTCCTTAACAATCTGTGCCATTAGCAGTCCTGCCTCTATTGGATTGTTGCAGCATTTCATTAATTTAAACATAAGACATGGAGAAGCACTGAGGCATCCAGAGACCCTCTTGCTTTCCAGACATACTACTCCTTACTCCCATTATGTTGGAGAAGCCCAATTTCCCCCTTGATAGTCAGGATCAACAACCCATCTCTAATGCAATGACCCTCTTCTTTGCCTGTTGGTCCACTGGGAGGAGGTAATAAATGACCAGGTAATAGTCTCAACTTACAATTTAGTGAGGCTTTGTATGTACTTTGGTAAAAATACCCTTCCCTTTCTCAGTAAGAACTCTAAATCAACAGATCTCAAAGATATGGGAATAAATTTTGCTACTAGATCATTAGGAGTAACAGGAAGAACTATTCCCATTGAGCACCAATTCAGAGCATACATTCATTTTGAAGAATTATACCAACCCTGCAAAATAGTGCTAAACACATGGTGTTGAAACAGTTTCCAAAAGGACAGTCAGTATATTCTGATATGATTCTATCAGATCAACTTCCTCAGGGTGATAAGGACCATAAGACTAGTGAATTTGATATTTAATAATTATTTCCATGGTTAAGAGTAATATTGTGTGGAAAACTTTAACGCTGAATACGGCACTTTGGAAATCGCCAGATGGTAATTTTGGCAGAATCATCAGAAGCAGGTAAGACAAATTCATATCCAGGATATATGTCTGCTCCACTCTGAGCAAAGTGCTATTCCTTCCATGATATAAGTGATCCAATGTAATTAATTTTCCATCAAGTGGCTGGGTGATATCTTATGGGAGTAGTGACATATTGTGGACTCCGTGTTTGTCTCCCCTGCTGGTGACTTGGGCACTCAGTAGTGGTTGAAGCCAAATTGGTTTTTGTGAGCATAAGTCCATATTGCTGAGCCCATGCATACATTCCATTTCTGCTACCATTGCCACCTTCATCATGAGCCTACTAGGCAAGAGGAGGAATGTCTGGAGAAAGATGCTGACTAACATCCCAGCATGAGTCATTGTGTCCACCTGGTTGTTAAGATTCACCCCTGGTGAGGGTATTCTTTGTAAACAATCACATGGGACACAAATATCTTCATATTCATGACCCTTTTGGAGAGCTCTATCCACACATTACCTCCAAACTACTGGACACAATTTTCCTTTGTGTTCCTTCCAGGTCTCTGACTAAGCAGTCAAACCATTAGCCACTACCCATGAATCAGTGCAGATCCACATATTTGGCCATTTCTCCTAGACAAAATGAACAACCAGATGCACTGTTTTAGAACTGGAAGAGGGGACAGATGCAGCAACTTTTCCCTTTCCTTGGAAGGGATATTGATGAGAGACGAATCTGGATTGTCTTGGGGGCTCATCTCTTTCCCCTTTTGGAAGCTTAGCAGAGAGCTGGCTTAATTCCACTGAGCCAGCCTGCAGAGATAAGGACTTTGGTTAATTTTAGCATTCCATTTAGCAGGCAAGGTTGTTCTCTGAGCCCTCTGTGTTTAGACCTTGGTCTCTAGTATGCATCTTTACTAGCATTTCCTGAACCCTATTTTACTTCTTTTTACTACAAGTAATCAGACACTGTATCCACCTCTTAGGCTAACTTATATGGGGTGCATAAGCGGGAGTTCTTTTTTGAACATCTAGCTTTCTGTCCAAAGCAAGTCTGTGCTGGACTTAACAGAGCAATGAGAATTCATGAGACTGTGTGCACTCTACTACTTCTCTGATTTAAGAGTTTCCCCTAATAAACCCTATGTTATATCTGCAGTCTATAGTACTCTGCTGATTACCCATGACCTCTTACCAAGCAGACAACTTAATATGCTACAGACCATTGGATGGCTGAAAGCTTAGGCAAATTAGCATGCTCCCGCATGTTTGTGGGAAATACTTCCTACATTCTGGCACATATATGTCTAGGGAAGTATGTACTTCCTGCTTAACAGGTCCAAGGACATGATGTCATCAACATAGTGAAGCAGCAAGATATCCTTTAGAATGGAGAGGTAGGGATGTTCCTGAGAAAAAAAGGTTATGATAAAGGGATAAATTGCTGATACAGTTATATGATAAAGTGTATTGCTAGTAACCAGCTGAAAGAAAACTGCTTCTGGCAGTCTTTACTAAGGTATTTACTAGGTTACTAGCTTTATACTAGAATCAAAGGGGTAGATCCAGAAAAAAAAAAAACATATCTGAAACAAATTATAAATGGATTCCCTCATCATCTGATTAAGCTTATGGTAATCCACTCTCATTCTCCAAGATCTATCTATCATCTGCACACTCTAAAAAGGCAAATTTGGACAGGGATGTAGCAGCAATAACCATCCCTGCATCTTCCTAGTTCTTGATGGTAGAAAAAAAAAAATCTCTTCAAACCCTCCAGGAATGCAGTACTGGTTATGAGTTACTGATTTAGTAAAAAGAAGTTCTAGAGAGGTTTTAATTTTTCCTTTCCTATCACAAAAGGCCTCATTCCATAGATCAGGGAACCAATATGGGTATTCTACCAGTTACTTAGTTATTTCAACTATACATTTCATAACTTGGAAAATCACTACTGCTTGACATAGACTACCAGTGTGCCACTGGACACTGAATAGACTAATCAATGCCTTTAAATCTACTCATATCAGAGCTCTAATGCTATACTAATATTGTATTCCTCTAGAACTACTTCTAGTGGTACCAATATTTGACTCAGTATTCAATTAGTATTGATACCAGATATGGAAGAGGAGGAGGAGCCGGCAGAAAAATATAAGAAAGAACAGTCAGTAAGGAGACAAGAAAAAGATGTACCTTATTATGCACTACACACAGAAAATGCCTTAATAAGGAAGGAGTCATCAGTTCTGCCAAATGCGGATGAAAGATCAAAGAAAAAGAAGTTTAAGAGTTAACCATAGGATTTGAGGGCATGAGAATCATTGTGAATCTTCAGGGGAGTGGAGTGTTGGTGTGGTGGTACAGGGTTTCACCAGAAAAAGTTGTAGAGAAATGGAGTGGCAATATGTACAAATATCGGATCATTATGTTGTACACCTGAAACTAATATAATGTATGTCAATCATATCTAAATTAAAATGTACAAATATACACCAAATACATAAATACCTACTAAAATGTTTTTTAAAAAATAAAAGATTATCAGGATATTTTAAGTTTTTCCCATAATTCCCCATTATTTTTCTCCATCTGTCTAAAATGAATTATAATAATTTCTTATATTCAAATTATACTTTACTTGAATATCTTTTAAGACTTGGCAGTAACATTTGATTTATGATTGCTTGTAATAATTATTGTAATATTTTAAAATGGAGTAGTGGTTATGTAGTTGCTCTAGAACAAGGAAGCTTGCTTTTTTGTTTGTTTATTTATATGTGAACTCTTATGGTATATTTGGATGCTGAGTAAGTATAGAGACAAAATTAATAATGTAAGAGAAATAAGGAGTGGGAAATAATTGAAGGAACAAAGTCCTGGCATAGGCCAAGAAAAATGGAATGCAGCACATATGTTAATGGGTTTGCCTTATCAGGCATATGGGCAGTTGGTCTACTTTACCAGGAGGGAAAGTGGAGTAAATGAGCACAAATGAAGGTAGACTGGCAGATATGCTGTCTATGGGAAGATGCAGCCATTCCTTTTCATTGCTTCTATTTTCCCAGTAAAATAAAAACCTGAGTCATTAAGGTGGAAATGACAAGGGAAGAGAGTATTAGAAGTTTCAGGAAAGAAAAGAAATTATGAAATGGTTGTCTTGGAGAATGAAAAGATAGTCACATGCTTGGTAGCACTGGAGCCTCACATTAGATATGTATATAAAATTAAATTAAGCCCAGTCACATTGTTTTTGTGTTTTTCTGCAGCCATGTCTCCTACTTGGGTATGGGAGGGGATGTTCCCTGTCTTAAAATGAATTGGTTTTATTTTTTCAAGAACGGAATGCTACTCACACTAAATTAAATCCCAATGGGGATTTATGAGCAAGTACAGTTGTACCTTATGTGCTTATTGAACCAGGAACAAAAGGTCAGGACTCCAAATTACTATTTCCATCTCTTTTCTCTCTCTGCCAACCATTTTCTTTCTTTTTGTACACTTGGTAGAAAATTGTCCCGCAGTTTAACTTCCTAGCTCCAAAGCCTGGTGGCAGGTAACTAGAGGCTCTATGTACCAATTCCAGATTGCTAGGGGGGAAAATAAGATTAGCCTAGCTTGGTTCAGCCCTTGGGAGAGAAATCTCTGAGAAGGAAAAGTGCACAGAGCAAGTAAATTAATGGACCCAATTCCTAAAATCCTCAAGAAGAGTAGTTTGATATGGTTCTGAGAAGTTATGGACAATCCAAAACCTTTCGTATTGCAGAAATGGAATATTGTGAAGTAAATTTTACATTTCCTAGAATTTCTTGTAATTAAATAATTGAGTTTTAGGGATAGGAGCAATATTGGAATAGTGATTTTTACTTTCCAGTGAGTCCCAATAGGCTTCTGATCTTGCATAAGTACAGTTTGAAATCTATGGAATAGCTATGGTCTAAAAAGAAATGAAAGTAGCCAGGAGATGGGGTTACTTTCAGGAAGGAGATACTTTATTTTAGCAAAGGTTATGAATCAAGCTTTTAAGGTTAGAACAGGTTTAAGAATGAATACTACATACTTTAGTTAATACTGAAGACTGTCTTTTGCCATATACATTTACAAAAGAATATTTGCTTTGTGTTTATCTTTTCAGTTGCAAATGACATAAGACTGCTGCCATGTTCTTACGTATAAGTTTTGGTTTTAGTAAGAAGTCACATAGGGCATTTGAATAGAATTAAGAAATTTGGTCTGTCCACTTCTGACTTGCCTACTGTCTTCTGTATGACCTTCATGAACTTGTCTGAGCTTTCTAGAACACCATATCTTCAAGTTCCCCTCCAGCTTCAAATCCTGTGATTCAAGAAACTCCCAGAAAGAATGGTCCTGGAAACATGAGTAATCACAATAAGATATGCCTTAAGAGCTTTTGGCAGAGCTCATACTTAATTCAAAGTTCTGTTGCATCCAGCAATATCCAACAAGCAGAACAACCCAGAAGCCTGGTTGAGGCAGAGTGTGCTTATAGTGTGCTTTTTGAATAAATAACAAATTTAAACTGGGAGAACCCTGGCAGTTGATTTAGATTAATAGCAATTTTGTATTGTATTAACAACATTGTATATTTAAGATGTAGAAACTCTCTAAAAATACAAAGAATTTTTGTCTGTTCAATATCTTGGGTTTTCTTTAGTGATATATTATGAGTAATAATACAAGAACTTTCCCCCAGTACCACGAGAGTGAGGTGAGGGTTTTTAGCAAGTATGATGTTGATTTAGTAAGTAACTATACTGATTTCTCTAAAGCATACAAGAACAAAAGAGAGATATGTAAGGGTCTTCAAAAATGTGGGATGAGAGTGGTTATTCAGATCCTAATACACTAAATAAAGTATCTCCTTACACTACCATTCAAAAAATGCAGATGTACAAGTATACCATGTTGGGTTGTTTTTTTGTTTTTTTTTTTAACAACAAAAAAAATGATTTCTCAAGATACACATGAAAATCAGACCATATGTGTTCTGAAAAGACTTAATTTATCCTCTTTGGCTACATCACATCCAAAACTGTCTGCCCAACATCTTTGCTATTATTAAAGACAACCAGGGTAAGACAGCTCCACAGCTGGCCTCAAGTATATAACTTCAAGTTAGAAAACACTCATTTGCCAGTCCTTTCCTTGTATTAAGTCAAAGCTGGTAAAACTATTAGATATCAGGGTTCTCATGGAAAATGCTTTGAAACATGTAAAGTGCTATTTGAAAGTAATCTTGGCATTATTTAGACATACGTGGCCAGTAAACCTCATCTGGATTAGAGTCAGAGGGAATCAGACAGGCAAGGTGGGAGAGACAAGAAGGACCTAACCTAGGACTGATAACGATGGTTTCCAAAGGTACATTCCTTGGAAAGCAGCCAAAGTCCTGAGAAGCAAGAAACTGGAGAGTCTTCCAAGAACACTCCATCACAGTGGTAACTCAGGAATGTGCTGAAACATTGGATGGATGTCCCAATCTGCTCTATGATCAGGAGAAAGTGAGGCAATCATATAAACATTTGTTAGGATGATTTGAGTGAGCTGAAAGATGATATATGGATATGGGCAGGCCTTGTGACAATCTCAACTGTACATAGAAATAAAGCCACAAAGGATTTTAGCATTGCAAAGCTGAATTGATAACCAAAAACTGAGGTATTATTTTTCTGTGTGATAGTTTAAGCATGTATTGGGCCACCTCCATACATGTGAAGATAATTACTAATCACTGACAAGCGAAGGAAGTCTTTTTGTAGTGACGGACTAAAGGCAGAGAGCTCTAAGATACTGCAAGTGGTTTCAATAAATATCGAACTCTGAACAGACAGGAAAGCCATTATAATAATGATAATGATAAAACTCAGTGTTGTAAGTATATATTAATTGGCCTACTTCATACCTTACCTGATGAAAGAACCAGTTTTCATGCATATGAAGGAGTTGAACATCTAACTTTATGACTGCTTTACTTTTCAGGGATGGGGAGAAGTATTCAAAGGCATTCCAGTCATAAGATAGTTGGATAGGAAAGGAGGAATGGTGATATCTTTTTCCAAGTTTAGAGGGGTTTTTGTCTGTTTGTTTTGGCAAGGCCCTCTTTCTGTCCATAAGAGACAAATATTCCACTGTAGTCCCCAATCTCTTCCTGCCTATCTCACTCTTTAAGGAGCAACTTAAGGAGAGTTCTATCTCACTCTTTAAGGAGGAACTCATGAGCCCAGCATGATCTATGATCATATCTTGAGAAATGTAGCACATGGTCAAATGAGTTACTCTTTCTTTTCCCCACCCTCAAATCTTGTGGGAACCCACAGCCAGAACTATGAATCATTTCCTGTAATTTCAAGAAGGGATGGTCTGTAGTATTGAATCTAGGATAAATTCCTCTTCGTTGTATTCTGTTTGTGGTTATTGCACAGCTTCTTGATGAGAGGTTGGTTAAGTTGATTTAATTCTCCAATTACAACAAGAAGAGGTTAGGAAAGAATGACAGGGTGCATCATCCACCACTGATTCCCCAAATTAATAAAAAGTGAAGCCAAGATGGTGCTAATGAGTGTTCATGTCTGACCAGAAACTATTTCATTTCTGCATCCAGAAAGCATGTGCTACTGCAAGGTGAACACTGTTATTTAATACTCCACTGATTCCCTCTAGATAGTCACTTTTCATCATCATTTTTGGATTTGGGTGTGTTTTTTCTCCTGTGCATTAGGAGAACTTCTTTACTAGAAGTGAGTAAAGTACATCTCACGGATCTGTGGCACCTGTGACCCCCTGCTGTCTTCTAAGAGACAGTATTAAATTTCCCAACTCTTTGATTATTCCTAGGTGACTGCCAAGGCACTGTATCACTGCCGCTCAGAGTTCCAACGCTTCTTTGCCTCCCTGTTTTCTCAATTTGTGAAAAACACATAGGCAGGCACACACACACACTCACTATACAGAGCACTTTACATGTATTTCCTAATTACCCTTCCCCATGGTCCTTGAGCCAGGTACTAATTTTACACATTTATAGATGAAACTCAGTGAGTCAATGTGCTATACTTACACATCTAGAAAGTGGCAAGCTGGGTTTGGTCCAAATTGGTGTTTTTAACTACCACACTCTCTTAATTGCCTCTCTGAAATATGTTGCCTTGGCTCTTATTTACAGGTGAGAAACTTGGGTCTAGAGAGATAAAACCAACTTTCTCAAGATCCCAAGGCTTCCTGAATCTTTGGAGTTTTCTCCCGGATTCAATATTGCTTTCTTCATTCTTGTTTAGCTATTGAGGTTCTTGGAAAGGGGTGTTACAATACATATTACAAAACTCAGCCAAAAGTAATTAAATAGCAACATCCACCTCTTTTTCTGCAGTATCTAACTCACTTGCACTATGGAAAAGATTCCATCATGGGAAAAAAATATATGTAACGGTGGACCTACATTAAGGAAGACTTGGCCAGGTTCTCTGACACATTTCAAGGAATAAACCTATTCCATTTCTCTCTCCCAAATGCCCTCTGAAATAGAAGTGCTTTTCTTAAGTAAGACAAGGCACATTTGTTTGAGGCAGTGGCTAGGGTCTGAGTGATGCCAAATAGAACACTGGAAATCATTTATGTGTTGAATCAGTCAAATGGCTCAATGGGCAGCCCAGTGTTTCCTGAGAGGTGAAGGGAGAGACATTGTTCATCTTCCTGAAATCAGAAAAGAACTTTCAGAGTTGAGCTCCTCCTATGTGTGTGTGCATGTGGGTATTTCTGTGTATGTATATACACATGCACATGCATAAGTTCCAAGAGTAAAGAGGGTATGGAAAGAAAGAGGACAAGAACCAACTGAAGCAAAGAAAAGTCATATCTGCCATGTGTTTGTTTTCAGGGAATTCAAAGTTTGTGATTCTTTTAACATTTTTGTTTAGCATTTTATTTTAGCGTATAAAATTCCATAAATAAATGGGAAGAGCAGGGTTATGTTGGGGCATGAGACAAGAATCAACTTTAAGAGACAGAAATGTCTATATTATGGAAGCAATGACTTGTTTCACACATTTTACTTCTTTGTGTTTTCTTTAAAAGTATGTTATATTTGTTTAGGAGTATGTTATAATTATAGTACATTTCTATAGGACTTACCAATTATTTTCATATGCTTATGAAGTCTGTACTAAAACCATACACACACACATACACATGTACACACATACCCCATTCAAGACCCTTCATCATCCATCACACTCTATTATGCCTCAAGCACCCACCCCACAATGTCACATGCTCCAGGTATCTTATATCCTAGCAAGACACAATTTCTGGCAGTTCCGTGAATGCCAAGCCTTTTGGCCCCTACTTTTCTCATGCTGTTTCCTTTGCATTGAATGCCCTTTCTCCTTTTTCAGGCTAGAAAAGTCATACACATATTTCAAAGCCCAGCTTAAGTATCACCTTCTCTGTGAACACTCCTCCCCACACCAATACCCTTGATCTCTACCCCACCTCCTCTCCCTCCACCAGATTCAAGAACACAGCCCTGATGGATGAATTATGGATTATTGTGCATGTCTGCTTTTTCACTCTAGATCAATTCTACCTCTACTCTGCATGTTTTAAATTTCTTCAGAGCAAAGGCTGTGTCTTGTGCATCCCTGTATCCTACCTGTCCGCCCCCCCACCCGACTTGCCTCTTAATACCTCATGAATGGCAAGTCTTTCAAGTATATTTATTGAATGGTGACTAAGATGATCAACTGATTAATTAATTGGATTGAATGAACCACATTTACATATTTGTTCCCTAGCTGCAAAGATGAAATACATTGAACTAATCCAACCACTTTCCTGAAAGCAAGTTTTCAGCAGTGCTTCCTACCAGATCCTCCTCTCTATGATAATGAGTGAAATAAGGTCAAGCACACAACCATTTGAAACCTTTACCTTAAAGTTTAACCTCTATGCTGGTTCTTTTTTATTTGGCCCTGTAGATCCATTCTCTGCCTTGACCTGACCTGCTCTGTGCTCTAAAAGACTAAACACTTGGGAATTAACCCCCTCCCCCATGCTGTTTTGCCCTGTAGCTTTCAGCTAATGGTGGGCACTAGAAGGACCCCAGAGGGCAGGAGGAAAGAGAAGTCAGGGTATTTCCTTTCTTAACTTTGTTGGATTACAGTGGCCCAGTAGCTGCAATCCTCTATCCAGACCCCCAGCTCCTGTCAGACAGCTCCTTTTAGATGGTATATTAGTTTCCTGAGACTGCTTTAACAAAATACCATAAACTTGGAGGCTTAAAATAACACAAGTATATCATCTTATCATTCTGTAAGTCAGAAATCCCACACAGGACTCAATAAACTAACATCAAAGTATTTGCAAGGCTGGGTTCCACACTGGAGGCTCTAAGGAGAATCTATTTCCCTACCATTTATAGTTTCTAGGGGCTGCCCACATTCCTTTGCTAAGGGTTACCCTTCTTCCTTCTTCAAAGCCAGCAATGTTGCCACCCTCTGGCCCTTCTTTCCTCATCACATCTCTTTCTAATCATAGCAGGGAGAGGCCCTCTGCCTTCAAGGACACATGGGATTAGGCTGGGCTCATAATAATGTCCATATCTCAAGGTCTTTAACCACAATCACACCTGCAAAGTTTCTTTTGTAACATATTCACAGGCTCTGGGGATTAGGGCACAGACATCTTTGAGGGGTCACTGTTCTTTCTGCTACATATGGATTTAACTCTTGTCAGTTCTATCAACACTGTTCCCTCTACTTGCTTCTTCAAGTCTAGAAGTGGTGATGGCTTTTTGATGTCGCTAATTCCTGGACCTTCATCATTCCATGTGGAATCCTTTACCCTACCTTCAGCTCTACAAAGTTTCTTCATTAAATTCTCTCCAACCCTTCGAATATGACTATTGCCACTATCCTGACTAATCACACAATGCTCACTCGCCCACCACAGATAAAATGGTATGACTGGACTCTTGCTACAGTTAACGATCCCATTAACCTATGATAATCCTCAGCAGAGTCCTGAGTCACCAGCTGTCTGTGTGAATTAGGAATAGTTCCACCCACCACTTAATTTCCTTATATGTCTGTATGGCTGAAGAGTTGAGATGGATATTCATATTTGGGAAATGTGAAAAGGTTAAGCCACTCAGCAAATATGATAGCTGAGCACCTCCATTACTTCAGGCACTATTTAAAGATAAGTTCACCTAATTCTTCCTCCACAGCCAGAAAGATGAAGGATTTTTGCTAGAAAAATCCATAAAGCCCAGAGTTTGTTGGGTCTGTGGCAAATGAGGTTTACTGCAATACATTCTCCATCTTGAAAGGCTTACTCATCCTTCCACCTCAACACAATTGCTTCATGATTAAGGGCATCTGCTTTGGCAAGGCACACACTTAAGTTTGAATCCAAGCTCTAGGACTTGGAAATTAACATCTTCAAGACTCAGTTTTCTTATCTATAAAGTGGAGATACCATCCACAGTATGTATGAAATACTCAATGAGCTATATAGATTTTCACATTTGTGCCTACTGCCTAGTAAGCTCAATAAATTATTAATAATTATAATAAATCTTGCCTATTTTTAAAGGAAAGGATCAAATTCTCACCTCCAGAAACCCTTCCTAGATTCCTCCAGATTTCAAAAATCTCCCCTTTCTTTAAGTTATTACAAACCTTATAACTAATACAGTAAATATTTAGCCATAGTCTCCTTTGGAATGGAAGCTATGTCTTCTGCTGCTTTGGCATCTCTCTTTGTCCCTGACCTAGTGATGGGTATAGAACAGACACTCGGGAAATATTTGTCAATTTATCATCTTCCAGATGGGTTGCTTTCATGAAGAGTACATCTCCTCAATCTTTATTCTAGCTGCCACAGATCCATTTATCATTCTCAAGTCAGAAAAGAAAGTAAAAGGGTATTCTATATGAGGAAACATAGCACCCCCTTTACTTATAAAATCAGAGATATCTTGTAGTTTTCTAAGCCACAGAGAGTGTTTATACTTTTAAATGTTCTGCCTTAATGGCCTAGTGGCCATAAGTCAGGATTATGCTATAATTTTAACTTCAGGAAAAAGGACATCTTCTGTACACCTTATATTAAGTCTGGTTATGCTGCAAGAACAAATAAGTCCAATATCTCAGTTGCTTAACATAAAAAGGCTTATTTTTCTCTTTTGCAAAATCTGCTGCCAACCAAGGTGACTAGGGCATCTATCTTCCATACAACCTGTCAACAATCCAGGCTGATGAAGATTATCCATCCTCAAGCTGCACTGTCTGGAATATGCTACTTCTTCAGTTGTTACAGTATGAAGAAAAGAGACTGCTAGAGAGTCTTTGTACTAACAAATCCTTGTGTGAAATATATCACTTCTTCTTACAACTTGATGGTCAGAACAGCCATGGCAAAAGGCATGGGGAATTTTGACTCTTCTATTGGTCTGGAAGGAGTGAACAGGATGCAGGTCAAAGTTGGGTATCACTACCACACTCCTTAAGCACTTGTCCAACTCTATGTTGAAAGATAATTTTCTCTACAAATTACACACATGTTGAGGGAATAGTTTCTTTCTTATCTAACACTGCTCCTTCTCCTCCCCCTGCCTTTGTAGCACAACCTCTGGCACACTATTCAAATATAATTATCAGTTCATTCTTTTTATTTACCAAATAGTTATTGAATGTTTACCATGTGCCTGACATTGTTCTAGGTGACAGAGATACGGCCTTGAACAAAATATAAACATATTTCTAAACTCATGGTACTTAGATTTTAGGGTTGAAGGAGAACAAACCAAAAAAATAGACAGAAAGTATGCTAATGTGGCTGTTGATGCGTATTATAGAAAAAATAAAGTAAGGTAAGAGGTTATTAAATATATATGTGGCAGGGTGGATGTGGGTAACATTGTGTGGAGCCACACAGGGATGAAGGCTTACCAGGAAGTCCTGAGATCCTTGTGGTGGCAGACATAAACAAGGATAAAAATATAACAAGATTAATCTTGATGGTGTCAAGGCAGCCAACGTGGCGAAACTGAGTGTTGGGGAGCAAGAAACTGGAAAGTTATCCCAGAGGATGCGTAGGACTAGGAAGAAGAGATGGGGTCTTGTCAGAATCAAGAATTTTAGGGTTCCTTTTTACTCCTTCAAATAGTGATGTCATATCTACAAAAAGAACTGGAGTTTCTGATTGTCCTCCCAATTTGCCAACAGGCATGGAAATAAACAAGAACGTTTTAACTGGAGCCTGTGGGTAAATTCAATTGGCTGTCTCCCAGCATACATTTTCAGGCATTTTTTTTTAATTTTCTTTTCCTTTTTTAACTCAAGTAGAAATTCCTAATAGCACCTGTAGAGCACATTAAGATGTCCTTTCTTAAGGCTGTAAGCTGCTTCTGCACGCTCTCTTCACCCTAGTGTGAAATTTCTGCCTTATGAATTGGAGAGGCTTAAAAAAATTCGTGACTTAAAGGCCCCTTTGAAGAATACTCCTGCTGTTTTGATGTTTCTATAACTTTTCTTTCATGCTTTTATCCTCTCCACCCCACCCAGATAATCATCTGGACCAGGATGCTTATGAATGCAACATTGATATGTATCTTTTATAGATAAAACTCTCTATGGTATGTGGGTGATCTTTGTTCAGCTCCTGATAACTATGAATTTTTTCTCTAAAAAGATGGATCTTCAGAAGGTCTGATCCTTTTTATTAATACCTATAATACTTAAATCCTCTTTTCAATGAGAAAAGGAGAGTAGGGAGCTCCGTCTCTGAGCTCTAGATAGTGAAGTTCCTTGCATGCTCTTGAGCTCAGTTTCCTCTTCTGAAAGGTTAAGTTGATGATTTTCCTAGTAGTAAATCATCATCACATCATCATCATCATCATCGCCAGTTTTATAACAGTTATTGTCATTTTTTGTTACCCTATGCAGATGTTGCACTAAATACCGTATATGCATTATCTTTTGTCCTTTATTTAGTAGTGGAGTAGGCAGACAGTATTATTCTCATTTTATAGATGAAAAAAACAGTGAGGCTCCCAGATGTTAATAACTCATCCAAAATGATACAGCCCTGAGGAAGTAGTTATTTTGATCACTGATATTTCCCCAGGAACTATAGTATCAGGTGCTCAGGTACTAAATAAATGTATTATATAATGTATTATGCATGTGTGTAAATAAACGAATAAAGCCAAATACATAATATCTGAATTAGAATCTATGCTCCTACCTCAGTCCTTAGAAAAAATGGTAGCTCCTATAAAAGCAAGATCATTTTAATCTCTAATCTTCCATACCTAACCTATTTGCTGACAACATTCATTCACAATTTAGTCTTAATTGTCCACTTAGTGCTAACAACAGATAATATATACACAGTAGGTGTCTGCCCTACTGCCTTCACTATTTAGTAGACTAACTTGAGACTCCATTACAGATTTTTAAAAAGGATTTAAAAAATTGATTGCCTTCAATCACCCTTGGCTTTCCATAGACCAGCAATTTTCAACCAAACAATTCTATCCCCCAGGGGACACTGGGCAATGTCTAGAGACATTTTCAGTTGCCACAACAAGGGGAGAGGTGCTATCGACATCTAGTGAGTAGATGCCAGAGATGCTGCTAAACATCCTACAATGCATAGGTCAGGCCTCCCATAAAAAATTATCCAGACCAAAATATTGGAGTGCAGATGCTGAGAATTCTTGCCCTACACAAACTAGAAATGGTGCAGGGGAGGCTAATCTTCCTGATCTTTCAGCATCACCCTCCTCGCTCCACCCTGACTCCTATGTAGACAGGAAAAACATATATTTCCAGAGCTTTTATGTTCAGTGCTTCTCTGGGATGCCTTTATCTAACCACAACTCATTCTTCACATCCTTCTGAACCCTTCAAAAAAAATCAGTTCTCTTCTGATCCCATTCTTAAATAGGCTTGCAAGATGATTGACTAACCAATCTCATATACTAAGTACTTTAACTTAGCTTTAGCTTAAAATGAGTCATACTGGCCAATTACTCAGTGAATGGATGAGGTCTAAAAAAAAAGCTTAGAATAATTTTTTTTCTATTATTTCCCCCCATGGAGTATAATATTTTATTTTCATTGACCAAGTGGAGCCCATCCTCCCACCTTGTCATCTAAAATGAAAATATCCCACCGGGCCCCCCAGGATAACAAGTGGATGGTATAATTCAGTCAGAAGATAAGGAAAAAAGTTTAATCTCCCCAAATTGCCAGAATTTTCCCCCTGATTAGGAAAGAATTCTGAAACTCTGCATAATTTAAAATATACTTCATGTGCTAATGAAAAAGAACTGAGAATAGAAATAAATCTTTGCTATAAATAATCAATGCTATCAAAATGTCATGGTAAAATGCTCTTCTGATAGGGACAAAGACAGATAGTTTTCTAAGGTTTTATCTGGAGAGTATCAGGCTGTGCACCAGAATGACTTTTTATTCATTTTACTTATTTATTGGTTTGTATGTCTGTCTCCAACTACATCCATAAAACACTCCATCCAGATTCAAAGTGAAATACTCTGTATTTATACACACACTATAGTGGGCAGTGTGTGTGTGTGTGTGTGTGTGTGTATAAAAGAAAAGAAGAAAGGAACAAACACATGAATGAGGAGATTACTGCATGGCCATTTACAAACAACCCAAAATTGATTGCCCACAATGCAATGCTGAGTTTGGTTCTGGGATTGCAAAAATGAGTAAAACAAAACCCCAACCCTCACAATACGTTGGGGGAGGGAGGTTCCTTAGCCTTTGGCCACACATTTGAATCACCTGGAGAGATTTTAAACACTAATATCTAAGCCCTTCTCCTCCCCCAAAGGAAATTAAATTGGAACCCCTGGGAATAAGGTCCACCCAGGCATCAGTAGCTTTTAAAGCTCCCCCAGATGATTCCAGTCAAAGTCAAAGTTGAGACCCACTGGCTTCTAGTCTAGTGGAGAAAAGTAATGAAACCAAATTTATTGAAGAAAGGTCTGTAGAATACCTTGAGTAATGGAATGAATGGAAATTAGCATTTTTTTTGGCCTCTAGTCCATCCAAAGCAAGGTACCATGGGTTTTACATGTGTCTCATTTCATTCTCATGACATCCCTAGGAGTAAGTATTATCATCCACAGCTGAAAGATGAGGAAACTAAGGTACAGATGACAGAGACACAGCCTTTGCCATAGGAGTTTTCAAAAAACACAAAGAAAGGAAGAACATAGGAAACAGATATAGTGGGAAAAGGGGCAGAAACTCAAGTGGAACTCAGGAGACCTTGGTTCATGTCTAAATACTTTCATTAACTATTTGAATTGGGCAAGTTACTTAATGTGTCAGAGCCTATGGAATGATAATAATAAAGTCAAAATCAAAAATTTTATCTTTTTTAACAAAGGTAGACTAGAGAAAAAGTAACAATAGTGTGGTAGGTATGATCAAAGAGAGATGACAGATGTCATAGATGGAGGGCTGTCCACTAGTCCAGCTTTCAAGAGGCATTGGATCCAGCTGAGGTTGCCACAGTTCACAACTAGAACTTGAATCTGCAAATTCAAAAACCTATTTGTGAAGACGTTGGTTTGGCTCTGAAAGACTGACACATAATAACTCAACATTCAAGAAACTGATGTATAAACCATTCCCCCAGAGTATTGCTATATAAAAAGAGATGTTTCTATTGACTTTGTGTAGGCCAAGGTCACATGATGTATGAATCAAGTCAAAAAAGATAGTGTTGGGGCGCCTGGGTGGCGCAGTCGGTTAAGCGTCCGACTTCAGCCAGGTCACGATCTCGCGGTCCGTGAGTTCGAGCCCCGCATCAGGCTCTGGGCTGATGGCTCAGAGCCTGGAGCCTGTTTCCGATTCTGTGTCTCCCTCTCTCTCTGCTCCTCCCCCGTTCATGCTCTGTCTCTCTCTGCCCCAAAAATAAATAAACGTTGAAAAAAAATTAAAAAAAAAAAAGATAGTGTTAAGAAATGTTCTTCCTGAGTCTTAGCTTCTGCAATCATACAACACAAATAAAAGGCATCCAAGTTGGCCATAAGGAGGTCAAACTTTCACTCCCCACAGATGACATGATACTCTATGTGGAAAACCCAAAAGAGTCTACCAAAAAAACTGCTAGAGTTGATTCATGAATTCAGCAAATTTGCAGGATATAAAATCAATGCACAGAAATTGGTTGCATTCCTATATACCAACAATAAAGCAACAGAAAGAGAAATCAAGGAATTGATCCCATTTACAACTGCACCAAAAAAACATAAAATACCTAGAAATAAATCTAAGCAAAGTGGTGAAAAATCTATACGCTGAAAACTATAGAAAGCTTATGAAAGAAATTGAAGAAGACACAAAAAAAGGAAAAAAAATATTCCATTCTCCTGTATAAGAAGAACAAATATTGTTAAAATGTCAATGCTACCCAAAGAAATCTACATATTCAATGCAATCCCTGTCAAAATAACACCAGCATTCTTCATAGAGCTACAACAAATAAACCTAGAATTTGTATGGAACCAGAAAAGACCCCAAATAGCCAAAGAGATCTTGAAAAAGAAAACGAAAGCAGGAGGCATCACAATCCCAGACTTCAAGCTATACTACAAAGCTGTAATCATCAAGACAGTATGGTATTGGCACAAGAACAGACACTCAGATCAATAGAAGAGAATACAGAACCCATAAATGGGACTCACAAACGTATGGCCAACTAATCTTTGACAAAGCAGGAAAGAGTATCCAATGGAAAAAAGACAGTCTCTTTAGCAAATGGTGCTTGGAAAGCTGGACATGCAGAAGAATGAACCTGGACACTTTCTTACACCATACACAAAAATGAACTCAAAATGGATGAAAGATCTAAATGTAAGACAGGAAGCCATCAAAATCCTCGAGGAGAAAGCAGGCAAAAACCTCTTTGATCTTGGCCGCAGCAACTTCTTACTCAGCATGTCTCTGGAGGCAAGGGAAACCAAAGCAAAAAAGAACTACTGGAACCTCATCAAAATAAAACACTTCTGCACAGTGAAGGAAACAATCAGCAAAATTAAAAGGCAACTGACAGAATGGGAGAAGGTATTTGCAAATGACATATCAGATAAAGGGTTAGTATCCAAGATCTACAAAGAACTTACCAAACCCAACACCCAAAAAACAATCTAGTGAAGAAATGGGCAAAAGACATGAATAGACACTTCTCCAAAGAAGACATCCAGATGACCAACCGACACATGAAAAAATGCTCAACATCCCTCATCATCAGGGAAATACAAATCAAAACCACAATGAGATATCACCTTACATCTGTCAGAATGGCTAACATTAACAAGTCAGACAACAACAGATGTTGGCAAGAATGCAGAGAAAGAAGATCTCTTTTGCATTGTTGGTGGGAATGCAAGCTGGTGGAGCCACTCTGGAAAACAGTATGGAGGTTCCTCAAAAAACTAAAAATAGAACTACCCTGTGACCCAGCAATTGCACTACTAGGCATTTATCCACAGGACACAGGTGTGCTGTTTTGAAGGGACACATGCATCCCCATGTTTATAGCAGCACTATCAACAATAGCCAAAGTATGGAAAGAGCCCAAATGTCCATCAATGGATAAATGGATAAAGAAGATGTGCTATATATACACAATGGAGTATTACTCAGCAATTAAAAAGAATGAAATCTTGCCATTTGCAACTACATGGATGGAACTGGAGGGTATTATGCTAAGTGAAATTAGTCAGAGAAAGACAAAAATCATATGACTCCACTCATATGAGGACTTTAAGAGACAAAACAGATTAACATAAGGGAAAGGAAACAAAAATAATATAAAAACAGGGAGGGGGACAAAACAGAAGAGACTCATAAATATGGAGAACAAACTGAGGGCTACTGGAGGGGTTGTGGGAAGTGGGATGGGCTAAATGGGTAAGGGGCACTAAGGAATCTCCTCCTGAAATCATCGTTGCACTATATGCTAACTAATTTGGATGTAAATTAAAAAATAAAACAAAAACAAAAAATAAAACAAGTTAAAATTGAAAAAAGGAAATTTTCCTTCTGGCTGCTACAACATCATTTACTTCTTGTCCTACAAGAGCTGGGAATCCTTCCTAGACCAGAGCAGATAAACACTGTTTTTTCTCTCTCTCTTTGAGAGTTTTTTTTTTTTACTACATTCCATTAACACTGCCTATTTCTATAATATAATTGCTATTTCAGCTTCTCATTAATCAGCTTCAGCTGTTTTTTTACAGTGTTTTAGTTTATATTTGATTGTGTTGTACCTCCAATCATATAATTACAATATATCAGGTTGCAGTTTCAGCCATGTTTGTAGATGCATGTGTTCATTCCACTTCAAGTTCTTGAAAAAAACTTAGAAACAAAAATAGAACTGAGAAGACGAGGTGACAGAGGGTCATTCTCTGGGCTCAGCCTCCAATGGCCTTACTGCCTTGAGCAAATCATTTAATCTTTCTGAGCACAAATACTCCCTTTGTGAAATAGCAAAAAAAAAAAAAAAGACTGTCACTATCTCTTTTTGCATATGAAAAATGTTAAATAATATATTAATTTATGCATCACACAATAGACACAAAGGAATAGGCACTATGGTTTTCCTTATTTGCTACCTGAGCATCTTCATCGGATTTGACTATCTCTACCTCAGAGTTACTACAACAAATCACTAATCTCATTGGTTACACTTAAATTCTTCAACGCACTTGCAGGAGTTAACTTTATCTTGACATTCTGGAGGCCCTTTACTGTTTCCCTTGTGTCTGACAATCCTCTCTATAGAGCTGTACAATTTACAATTATATTGTATGGTCTCTTACGAACTTGATGATGTCTCTAGGAAAGAAGTAGAGTATATTGTTATTTCCACTTCCCAGATGACAGATAAGTGACACAGCAGGTAGGTGATGGACTCAAACCCTTTCTCTTGATTCTGAGTGTTCTCTCCACTGAGCATGCTGTGAGTTCTTTGATGCAGTCCAATTTTACAAATTATTATGAGGCTCTAGGCAGTCATTCCATCCCAGGGGTTCTACTTTCCCCTCTAAAGAGGAAGCTAATAAGTTATTTCTCCATGATGCTTAGCTTTAGTCAGATGTTTTAGGGCAGTGTTTAAAGAATGTGGCAGAAAAATTGAGAGAAACTAACAAATAGAGAATACCAACTAAAATTACTTAAAGTATCTATAAATCAGTCAGTGGGCACAAAGTTTAAGGGATTATGGGTTTTTCATTATAAAAGTAAAGAAAACCAAGCTTCAGACTCATTAGCTTTCTTTTTTTCTACATGGAGGGTTAGGACAAGGGAGACAGTGAACAGTTGTTCTCAGAACTAATATTAGAGAATATGCAATCCCATCCTATGGGATGTAGGTCAGAACTTCCTTAATACAACAATGATTAAACATGGGAACAGAACTTGAAAGGCAAGTTTCCTGTGTAGTCACTATTCTTGCTGATGTTAAAAGCAATCATTCTCATGGGTGGGACAAGGGGAGCACAGGTGTTTGAAAGATATATCATGCTCCCAGCTTGGGGTCATATCAGCATATTGGAGTAGCATAGGTGGGGACAGGAGGATATTTTTTAAAGCATATTCAATATTATGATATCATATACTTGGATAACTCAAATAGCCTTATTATTTTCATAATGTAAACTTTAAAGTCAAGTATAACAAAGAGTTGTACATACTATGAGCCAGGAAGATTCTTAATAGAGTGGAGGGTGAGAGTCAATATCTTGTGTTCATAAAATGAGAACAGGAGCGAACAGGTTATGTAAAAAAATTCTTCAATACACCAGGACATCATGTTTGCAATGACAAGTAGAATCAGCTTGGAGGCAGGAGACCAGACTAGAGATCTAGAGTTCTTCCATACCACAGGCCATACCACCAATCTGAATGAACACCTGCCCTCTCTCATCCAGTAATCCAACATTTAATAAGTTCCCAAGTACACCAGACCCAGAGTTGGGCATTCAAGGAAAGGCAAATAAAACACAATCTCTGACCTTAAAAAAAAAAAAAAAAGGCTACAGTCTGGTGTTGGAGCCCGACAATTACATATGTAACAATAGCGAATAGAGACTACCAAGAGCAATAGGCCCCAGAGGAACAAGGAACATTCTTGGAGGAACAAGGTCTCATTGTTGAAATTTACTGAAAAAAGTGAAGCTTATTTTCCTTCAGCACCAGAAATGAAGAACATGGGTTTGGAAGGGAATAAAGATAACAAAGAAACAAACAAACAAACAAAAACAAACAAGAAAACAAAAATCAAAAATACTCTTCAACTCCCTCTGTCTAGACATGATATAGTATCACTAACCTCAAACAAATTTATAATTAGATATACAAAAAGCCATGCACTGAGTATTAGTAGAGCTGTAGTGTATTTACCCAGCATACAACTATGGAAACTGCTCCTTACATCTAGGCTCTTCACATACAAAGTATATTTTTGGTCACTCAAAACTGCTTTGGATATGCATATTATCATTTAAAAATTCTAAAATGACCCTGCTTCCTCCCCTGTGAGAAGCAGATGCATGGAAAGTTTCAAATTTTAAAATTACTCTGTGTTGGAGTTATTCATGGGCAAAAATAATCTTAGATGGTTTTTATGACATAAAACTGAGGGTCTGCTTTTTTTTTTCTTCTTCTTCTTCAGGCACCTGAGTATCAGAAACAGCTGAACAGATGTTTCTCTAAACATTGAACAACCTAAAAACCTCACCTTTGGGATAAAGTTGAGCATGAAAATTTAAAGCCTAAAGGATAATTTTTTAGCAAGTTTTAAGCATGTGAAACAAGTGAGGGAGGCCAGTGACTCTGAACTATCAGGTGTAGGATCCATCTTGGCAAGGGACCTGATGGTCAACCCACAATATTTATTCAGCCTGTGCAATGTGTATGTGGTAAAAGGACATGCCCCATGCCCAGGGTGGCTTGGATCCTAAAGAGCAATTAAACAACAATATCAATTAGTGAAGGCAAATTCAGTTGTGTTTTAACTTTTTAACACCTATGTTTTTGAGAAATTGGATGCATAAGAGTGACTTACATTCCTGTTCAATTTTATGTGAGTTAAATTCAAGATACTAACTGTGTGTCGTGCCCAAACTGAAGAATGCCCAAGATACTGTGTGTTAAGTTTAACTTGAAGGACACTCAAGGTACTACTTGTGTGTTACATGCAAGGTGAAGGATGCTCAAGGTACCACCTGTACATGAGTTGAAGGATGCCATTATGATTAATTTTAGGTGTTAACTTGACTGGACCATGGAGTGCCCAAACACTCCATTTTGGCCAAAAATTGTTCTGGGTGTCTCTGTGAGGGCATTTTTAAATGATATTAACATTTTAATTGGTAAAGTAAAGAAGATCACCCTCCATAATTGGGCAAGCTTAATCCAATCACTCGAAGGTCTGAATATAACAAAAAGACCAAACCTCCTCCAATAAGAGAAAATTCTCCAACAGATATGAAACATTGACTTTTCCTGCTCATAGCCCTCAAACAAGAACACCAACTCTGCCTGCCTGCCTGATGACCTTTGAATTTGAACACTGGCTCTCCCTGCGTCTCTAGTCTGCTGGCCTACATGCAGACTGGATTTACTACCCTCCATAATTACATGTGCCAATTTCTTACAATAAGTCTCTCTCTCTCTCTCTCTCTCTCTCTCTCTCTCTCCCTATCTCTCATCTGTCTATCATCTCTTATTGGTTCTGTTTCTCCAAAGAACTTAATACAGATGTTAAGGTACTGCCTGTGTTTTGAGTGTGAGTTGAAGGATGCCTTTCACATCACTCTTTCCTTTCTACAAGCTGCCTCACAAGTTATGGCTTACCCTTCTACCCAAACTAGCATGAAACCCCTGCAATTAATCAATCCTAGATTAGACAACAAGGTCTAATATGGGTACATCTAATATGCATATTACATCAAGCACAATACACATATGAAAAAGAACTATACAAGCACTTAAAAGAGAACTGAGTTCCAATGCCTACTCTGCTATAATTCAAATGGATTAACCTTGGGAACTCTCTAGGGTAACTACTCTGGATTTTAGTTTTAATCAGTAAAATGGAAGTGTCTGAAGGAACAATGTATAATTTCTCATAATAGGAAGAATATGAAAAATGTTTCATGAGAGTCACAAAAAGATACAAGGAGATGCAAGGAGCCACAGATATCATATTTTTATTGGTGGGAAACTAGAGAGACTTCTGAAAGGAGGCAGCACCTGTAATAGATCAGGGAATTTCAAAGTGGTCCAAGAGGATGTGAGAAAGGCATGGTCAACTTGGAAAAAAGGAGTGTACTGATGAGCACTGTCAGCAGCTTCCAAGTGACCCAGAGGGATTGGGGGAGACCTAGTGTGAGCATGACATAGAAGGACTTGAGCACAGCCAGCAGGGTGTTTTATTTGAATGGAGATCAGCAAAGGGAAGCATAGAGCAAGCCTCATTAGAGAGCAATATGATAGATTATGCAGACCTGGAAAGGGGAGAATCTAGCCTTTTATCCAACAGAGTACTGCAAGTAATGGATAGAATTTTGGTATTTTGACTGAAAAAAATGGACTGTAGAATCTCACAAGTTGATGGGGAAACTAGAAATGGAAAGAGAGGTAATGAGGATTTTATTTTATTTTAAAGTGGATAAGGAAACTCCATGTGAAAATGTTCTTCCCTTGTAGGCAGCATGGAAGCTGAGACAGAAATAAACAGCTCACCCTGTGTATCCATGTAGAGGCCACCAGACAGGCAAGGCTCACCCCCAAACTATGGTAAGCACAAAGATACCTAAGGAAATATGCATATTGCCATCAGCATTAGTGGCTCACTGAAATATGCCAAAGATACCTGTCAGGGGAGGTGCATGATATGTTACTGGAAGAAGTTTTGCAGAATTCAGACATGTCCTGGGAGTGTAAGCCCTCTCTTTCCATCTCTACACCTAGCACCCTACTGAGTATTGCTGCAAACTTGAAGCCTTGGTTCCTGCCCTGTTTCTTAGATGGTGTGACCCTGCCATTTTCCTTCTCCTCCATGGATTGCCAAACTCCCAACTCCAACTCTGGAGAGCAAAATTCCTCCCATGCAGAGCCAAATTTTACTAGTATGTGTAACCCCAGTACTAAGAATACTGACTGAAACACATTAATTCCTCAATGTGCTTCCCAGCAGAAATTCATCTGGAAGAATCACCTTAACTATAAAGTCATCTGCTTGGTTATTCAATAATTTGTTTATCGAATGCTTACTACAAGCCAGGCCCTGTTCTAGGCACTATATACACAAAGATGATTGAGAGATGGGCCACAATACTCATTGGCTATCAGGCTAGAGTTAAATAAAGTCAGATGAACTACTGTTTAGGTACAGCTAGCTCCAAATAAAAATTCAAGCAGAAACTGTCTAACTCATGTACCCATCCATCTATACATTCATTAACAATTTAGCCAATATGGATTAGGTGCCACAGTTTACACAGATGAAGAAGACATGGTGCATGTGCTAGAGAAGTTCTCCAACACAATCACAGACAGGTACAACACACAACAGGTGCTAATAAATGCATTTCTAAAAAGAAGTGGGCATCCAGAGTAAAAACTAGGCTACAGAAGTCAAAGGGAGACTTGGAGTGAAAGACACACAGATTTATAAACTAAAGGTACATGCTTTCAACAAGAATGTGCAGTCATTTCTTTTTCAAGTTACAAGAGTTCTTAAGCAAAATCTCAAGGAGAAAAAAAAAAACAGAAAAAGGAAGCAGTAGTGCTGTTTCTTGTTGAAGTATGTGGGAGTTTCAGGGAAAGAGAAACCCAGAGTACCCTACTTAGCTTTCCCCTTGGGTCATGTGTGCCTTTAAGACCCCCGGGAACAAATCTGTGTGAAAATCACCACCCTTCTTGACAAAGAGTAGGAAACACGCTTCTTGGTTCTTTTCCAACTTCCACGGCCGACTTGCTAGATAACAGACCAAGCACTGCTTGACCCACCTATGACCTGGTGTCCTCAACAGAAAAATGAGGACACAGACACGTCCAGGCTGACTTGCCTCCCAGAAATCCTGGGAGGCTAAATTAGGTACCACCTGCTAAGTTTCTCGAGCTTCCAAGAAAAAAGAAGGGGATTGCATGGGCAGGCCTACCTGAGGCCTTATTAAAATCTAGGCTTTGACAATCCCAAAGTAGAGGCATCCTGAGTGAAACACACTGCCCCAATTACACAGTCAACAGTGCTCCTCTGGAATACAGTGAGTATGCTAAGACAGTTTGGTCCAAGACAGGACATCTTCAGATAAGAAGGATAATTTAGGAGTCAAGAATAGAGTGATTTAGGGAGAGAGGGAAGATGGCGGCATAGGAGGACGCTGGGCTCACCGCGCGTCCTGCTGATCACTTAGATTCCACCTACACCTGCCTAAATAACCCAGAAAACCACCAGAGGATTAGCAGAACGGAGTCGCCGGAGCCAAGTGCAGACGAGAGGCCCACGGAAGAGGGTAGGAAGGGCGGTGAGGTGGTGCGGTGCGCGCTCCACGGACATGCGGGAGGGAGCCGGGGTGGAGGGGCGGCTCGCCGGCCAAGCAGAGCCCCCTAGTCTGGCTGGCAAAAAGCGGAGGGGCCTGACGGACTGTGTTCCAACAGCAAGCGCGACTTAGCGGCTGGGAGGTCATAAGTTAACAGCTCTGCTCAGAAAGCGGGAAGGCTGGAGGACAAAGGGAAGGAGAGCTGCTGAGCCCCCGCACAACAGAGCTCAGTTTGGTGGGGAACAAAGGCGCTCGCCAGCGCCATCTCCCCCGCCCATCCCCCAGCCAAAATCCCAAAAAGAACCAGTTCCTGCCAGGGAACTTGCTCGCTCCGCCCAAACACCCAACTCTGCTCTTCTGCGGAGCCAAACCTCCGGCAGCGGATCTGACTCCCTCCTGCTGCCACAGGGCCCCTCCTGAAGTGGATCACCTAAGGAGAAGCAAGCTAAGCCTGCCCCTCCTGCCCCTGTGCACCTTGCCTACCCACCCCAGCTAAGACGCCAGACCCCAGCATCACAAGCCTGGCAGTGTGCAAGTAGCCCAGACAGGCCACCCCACCCCACAGTGAATCCCGCCCCTAGGAGAGGGGAAGAGAAGGCACGCACCAGTCTGACTGTGGCCCCAGCGGTGGGCTGGGGACAGACATCAGGTCTGACTGCGGCTCCTCCCACCAACTCCAGTTAGACACCACAGCACAGGGGAAGTGCCCTGCAGGTCCTCACCACGCCAGGGACTATCCAAAATGACCAAGAGGAAGAATTCCCCTCAGAAGAATCTCCAGGAAATAACAACAGCTAATGAGCTGATCAAAAAGGATTTAAATAATATAACAGAAAGTGAATTTAGAATAATAGTCATAAAATTAATCGCTGGGCTTGAAAACAGTATAGCTGACAGCAGAGAATCTCTTGCTACAGAGATCAAGGGACTAAGGAACAGTCACGAGGAGCTGAAAAACGCTTTAAACGAAATGCATAACAAAATGGAAACCACCACGGCTCGGATAGAAGAGGCAGAGGAGAGAATAGGTGAACTAGAAGATAAAGTTATGGAAAAAGAGGAAGCTGAGAAAAAGAGACATAAAAAAATCCAGGAGTATGAGGGGAAAATTAGAGAACTAAGTGATACACTAAAAAGAAATAATATACACATAATTGGTATCCCAGAGGAGGAAGAGAGAGGGAAAGGTGCTGAAGGGGTACTTGAGGAAATAATAGCTGAGAACTTCCCTGAAGTGGGGAAGGAAAAAGGCATTGAAATCCAAGAGGCACAGAGAACTCCCTTCAGACGGAACTTGAATCGATCTTCTGCATGACATATCATAGTGAAACTGGCAAAATACAAGGATACAGAGAAAATTCTGAAAGCAGCAAAGGGTAAACGTGCCCTCACATAAAGGGAGACCTATAAGACTCGTGACTGATCTCTCTTTTGAAACTTAGCAGGCCAGAAAGAATTGGCACGAGATTTTCAGTGTGCTAGAGAGAAAAAATATGCAGCCGAGAATCCTTTATCCAGCAAGTCTGTCATTTAGAATAGAAGGAGAGATAAAGGTCTTCCCAAACAAACAAACACTGAAGGAATTTGTCACCACTAAACCAGCCCTACAAGAGATCCTAAGGGGGACCCTGTGAGACAAAGTACCAGAGACATCACTACAAGCATAAAACATACAGATATCACAATGACTCTAAACCCATATCTTTCTATAATAACACTGAATGTAAATGGATTAAATGCGCCAACCAAAAGACATAGGGTATCAGAATGGATAAAAAAACAAGACCCATCTATTTGCTGTCTACAAGAGACTCATTTTAGACCTGAGGACACCTTTAGATTGAGAGTGAGGGGATGGAGAACTATTTATCATGCTACTGGAAGCCAAAAGAAAGCTGGAGTAGCCATACTTATATCAGACAAACTAGACTTTAAATTAAAGGCTGTCACGAGAGATGAAGAAGGACATTATATAATAGTGACAGGGTCTATCCATCAGGAAGAGCTAACAATTATAAATGTCTATGCGCCGAATACCGGAGCGCCCAAATATATAAAACAATTACTCATAAACATAAGCAACCTCATTGAGAAGAATGTGGTAATTGCAGGGGACTTTAACACCCCACTTACAGAAATGGATAGATCATCTAGACACACGGTCAATAAAGAAACAAGGGCCCTGAATGAGACATTGGATCAGATGGACTTGACAGATATATTTAGAACTCTGCATCCCAAAGCAACAGAATATACTTTCTTCTCGAGTGCACATGGAACATTCTCCAAGATAGATCATATGCTGGGTCACAAAACAGCCCTTCATAATTTACAAAAATTGAAATCATACCATGCATACTTTCAGACCACAATGCTATGAAGCTTGAAATCAACCACAGAAAAAAGTCTGGAAAACCTCCAAAAGCATGGAGGTTAAAGAACACCCTACTTACGAATGAGTGGGTCAACCAGGCAATTCGAGAAGAAATTAAAAAATATATGGAAACAAACGAAAATGAAAATACAACAATCCAAACGCTTTGGGACGCAGCGAAGGCAGTCCTGAGAGGAAATACATTGCAATCCAGGCCTATCTCAAGAAACAAGAAAAATCCCAAATACAAAATCTAACAGCACACCTAAAGGAAATAGAAGCAGAACAGCAAAGGCAGCCTAAACCCAGCAGAAGAAGAGAAATAATAAAGATCAGAGCAGAAATAAACAATATAGAATCTAAAAAAACTGTAGAGCAGATCAACGAAACCAAGAGTTGGTTTTTTGAAAAAATAAACAAAATTGACAAACCTCTAGCCAGGCTTCTCAAAAAGAAACGGGAGATGACCCAAATAGATAAAATCATGAATGAAAATGGAATTATTACAACCAATCCCTCAGAGATACAAACAATTATCAGGGAATACTATGAAAAATTATATGCCAACAAATTGGACAACCTGGAAGAAATGGACAAATTCCTGAACACCCACACTCTTCCAAAACTCAATCAGGAGGAAATAGAAAGCTTGAACAGACCCATCACCAGCGAAGAAATTGAATCGGTTATCCAAAATCTCCCAACAAATAAGAGTCCAGGACCAGATGGCTTCCCAGGGGAGTTCTACCAGACGTTTAAAGCAGAGATAATACCTATCCTTCTCAAGCTATTCCAAGAAATAGAAAGGGAAGGAAAACTTCCAGACTCATTCTATGAAGCCAGTATTACTTGGATTCCTAAACCAGACAGAGACCCAGTGAAAAAAGAGAACTACAGGCCAATATCCCTGATGAATATGGATGCCAAAATTCTCAATAAGATACTAGCAAATCGAATTCAACGGCATATAAAAAGAATTATTCACCATGATCAAGTGGGATTCATTCCTGGGATGCAGGGCTGGTTCAACATTCGCAAATCAATCAACGTGATACATCACATTAACAAAAAAAAAAAAAGAGAAAAACCATATGATCCTGTCAATCGATGCAGAAAAGGCCTTTGACAAAATCCAGCACCCTTTCTTAATAAAAACCCTTGAGAAAGTCGGGATAGAAGGAACATACTTAAAGATCATCAAAGCCATTTATGAAAAGCCCACAGCTAACATCATCCTCAACGGGGAAAAACTGAGAGCTTTTTCCCTGAGATCAGGAACACGACAGGGATGCCCACTCTCACCGCTGTTGTTTAACATAGTGCTGGAAGTTCTAGCATCAGCAATCAGACAACAAAAGGAAATCAAAGGCATCAAAATTGGCAAAGATGAAGTCAAGCTTTCGCTTTTTGCAGATGACATGATATTATACATGGAAAATCCGATAGACTCCACCAAAAGTCTGCTAGAACTGATACATGAATTCAGCAAAGTTGCAGGATACAAAATCAATGTACAGAAATCAGTTGCATTCTTATACACTAACAATGAAGTAACAGAAAGACAAATAAGGAAACTGATCCCATTCACAATTGCACCAAGAAGCATAAAATACCTAGGAATAAATCTAACCAAAGATGTAAAGGATCTGTATGCTGAAAACTATAGAAAGCTTATGAAGGTAATTGAAGAAGATTTAAAGAAATGGAAAGACATTCCCTGCTCATGGATTGGAAGAATAAATATTGTCAAAATGTCAATACTACCCAAAGCTATCTACACATTCAATGCAATCCCAATCAAAATTGCACCAGCATTCTTCTCGAAACTAGAACAAGCAATCCTAAAATTCATATGGAACCACAAAAGGCCCCGAATAGCCAAAGTAATTTTGAAGAAGAAGACCAAAGCAGGAGGCATCACAATCCCAGACTTTAGCCTCTACTACAAAGCTGTCATCATCAAGACAGCATGGTATTGGCACAAAAACAGACACATAGACCAATGGAATAGAATAGAAACCCCAGAACTAGACCCACAAACGTATGGCCAACTCATCTTTGACAAAGCAGGAAAGAACATCCAATGGAAAAAAGACAGTCTCTTTAACAAATGGTGCTGGGAGAACTGGACAGCAACATGCAGAAGGTTGAAACTAGACCACTTTCTCACACCATTCACAAAAATAAACTCAAAATGGATAAAGGACCTGAATGTGAGACAGGAAACCATCAAAACCTTAGAGGAGAAAGCAGGAAAAGACCTCTCTGACCTCAGCCGTAGCAATCTCTTACTCGACACATCCCCAAAGGCAAGGGAATTAAAAGCAAAAGTGAATTACTGGGACCTTATGAAGATAAAAAGCTTCTGCACAGCAAAGGAAACAACCAACAAAACTAAAAGGCAACCAACGGAATGGGAAAAGATATTTGCAAATGACATATCGGACAAAGGGCTAGTCTCCAAAATCTATAAAGAGCTCACCAAACTCCACACCCGAAAAGCAAATAACCCAGTGAAGAAATGGGCAGAAAACATGAATAGACACTTCTCTAAAGAAGACATCCGGATGGCCAACAGGCACATGAAAAGATGTTCAGCGTCGCTCCTTATCAGGGAAATACAAATCAAAACCACACTCAGATATCACCTCACGCCAGTCAGAGGGGCCAAAATGAACAAATCAGGAGACTATAGATGCTGGAGAGGATGTGGAGAAACGGGAACCCTCTTGCACTGTTGGTGGGAATGCAAATTGGTGCAGCCGCTCTGGAAAGCAGTGTGGAGGTTCCTCAGAAAATTAAAAATAGACCTACCCTATGACCCAGCAATAGTACTGCTAGGAATTTATCCAAGGGACACAGGAGTACTGATGCATAGGGGCACTTGTACCCCAATGTTCATAGCAGCACTCTCAACAATAGCCAAATTATGGAAAGAGCCTAAATGTCCATCAACTGATGAATGGATAAAGAAATTGTGGTTTATATACACTATGGAATACTACGTGGCAATGAGAAAAAATGAAATATGGCCTTTTGTAGCAACGTGGATGGAACTGGAGAGTGTGATGCTAAGTGAAATAAGCCATACAGAGAAAGACAGATACCATATGGTTTCACTCTTATGTGGATCCTGAGAAACTTAACAGGAACCCATGGGGGAGGGGAAGGAAAAAAAAAAAAGAGGTTAGAGTGGGAGAGAGCCAAAGCATAAGAGACTGTTGAGAACTGAGAGCAAACTGAGGGTTGATGGGGGGTGGGAGGGAGGAGAGGGTGGGTGATGTGTATTGAGGAGGGCACCTTTTGGGATGAGCACTGGGTGTTGTATGGAAACCAATTTGACAATAAATTTCATATATACAAATAAAAAAAAAGAATAGAGTGATTTATTTGAGAATAGAAAAGAAAGAGATAGGAAAAAAAATGCCTTTTAAATGATCAACTCTTCCCCAGGGATGTATACTTGGTCCCTTACCAAGCTAAGAAAGGCAATTTAATTGTTAATACATTATTGACTTGACAAGGCAAACCAGCTTCACCAAAGATGACCTTCTGTGTGCCTGAGGAGTGTGGCATCACAGGGAGTAGACTCTGCTGTGTGACTCTTTCCTAAGCACTTTCTCTTTCTGCTTGGTGACATGCTGCCCCATATAATGAGGCTACCCCACCTCTCTTTCCCTCATACATTTTCCATCCAGGAAAAGCATTTCTGTCACTCCCATCTTGGGATTTAGAGTATTGTTTTTGTGGTACACTTAATTACAACCACTAAAAAATAAAATTCAGGAACTAAAATTATGTATTTGCTTCTGGACACAATTTATTCTGTTTTATATCAAGCCATATTTTAATTTTTACCTTTTAATTCTCAGGAAAGTGTCTTCAGAAAAATGGGAAATTCAACAAAAATTATCAAAAAAGACATTTCAGGGGTGATTTTGTGGCTCAGTGGGTTAAGCATCTGACTACTGAGCTCAGCTCAAGTCTTGATCTCAGGGTTGTGAATTCAAGCCCTGCATTGGGCTCCACACTGGGTGTGAAGCCTACTTAAAAAAATAAAAATAAAAATAAAATAAAGATATTTCAAACCAAAGTCATAGCACACATACTGATGGTTCTTGATTCCCCATCTTCATTTTCCCAGCTCCATTTTCCTAGCTCTGGGGTCAGTAAGGGCCTGACCTAGTACTCCACTTGTTTTTATAAATAAAGCTTTATTGGAACATAGCTATTTTCATTTAATTATGTATTATCTATGGCTGCTTTTGTACTGCAGTGGCAGAGTTGAGTATTTGCAACAAAGACTCCTGCCTCTCAGAGTCTGAAATATTTACTGTCTGGCAGTTTGTCAACCCCTATGTTCAAATCCTTCTGGACATCTCAATATGAGTGACCTATAGCCTCCTAAAATGTGCTCCAGATTTTTCATTATCTTTTTCTCAAATTCATACCTTCTCTGGAGTTTCTTGCTTCACTAAATGCCACTATCATCAAGCCAGTTTCCCACATGTAAAGATTAGGAGTCCATTCTTGCTGCTTCCCTTTCCTTCACCATCAAGGCAATTAACTATTAAGTTCTAACAAATCATTCCCCACCCTGAAGCTAGAATGAGCCTTCTAAAATATAAATATGGTTATATTTCTCTCCCACTTGAACTATTTTAGTGTATTTCCATTATTTTTAGCCTTAAAGACATTTAGGTGTTCTCAACCTGACTTATTGGAAGTCAGGCATAATGTGGCTCTTGCTTCTGTTTCCAAGTCTCCTTCCGTCAGTCCTTACAAAACTCATGCAGGCTCGCTCTCAGCTCTGAGACTTCTCTGCATGCTATTCCCTCACTGAGAACAATCTGCCCTTTGCAGATACTTTCTGTATCATTCTTCAGGGTACAGCTAGAAAGTCACTTCTTCAGGGATGCCTTCTCACACATCTGGGCTATGTTTTGATCACCCCACTTGTGACTCTATGTTTCCCCTGCTATAGCGATCACCGTTCCTTATTGTTAACACCTGTTAATTGCCTGTCTTCTCAGCTACACTGTAAGTCCTCTGAGAGCAGGTATCTTTTCTGTCTCATTTACCATCGGAGTACTTAGAAAAAGGAAGTTCTTAGTACTTCTTAAGGGAATAAGTGAATACATCTTACTCCAGGAAAAGAGAAGCTTTAAGAAAGAAGGGAACACAGAAACAGTTATAGAGGAAACTGTCTAGCTCTGACTTCCCTCCCATCATTTTTTTAGAAGAGTAGGTTGTACAAGGCTGAGGTTGTTGTATCATGTTATTCTCTGGCAAGGAAGGGAATTGTAAACATGTTATCCTGGGTGTGAGAAAGGAAGAAAAAAAAAGACTGAAGAGATAAGAATAGAAAGCTATTCTATTCTATGGTACCACATTTGCCAGGGCCTTGAGCCAGTGATAGTACTATTATTACCATGTTATCTTTTACAGATTTAAGATCACATATAATTCTACAAGCTTAAAGCAGCCTTTACAATGTAAACTTCCTTTTAATTAGTCTCTTGCTCAGCTAAGTCAAGGTAAAACTTATATTCCCAGATAAACTTATAGGACACTAAGGGCATCTGCTAGTTGTGCTTATATGTTCCTTAATGCTTCTGAGCATTTTTGATTTCTTATAGGACTGTGCTGCCAGAGGCATGCTTGGGAATTAAAGCCTTTCCCCAAGGAACTAGAAAAAAGCAAAACCAAACAAGCAATTCATGGATACACATTAAATTGTGGTAAAATTTTGATTAAATAATTGAACGGAAGAAAGGAGAAACCATTTGAAATGAATCTTCACTTTCCAGAGTGGGGAGTCAAGAGGTAACTCTAAGGTTGGTATGTCAAGAAATAGAGGTATGAACAAGCATGTTATTTATAGTTATGAAGACCACTTCTAGAACTAAAAAGACCAAAAGTCCCAACTAACTACTTTGCTGGAGAAAGAAGCTGTAGAAGCTAATGATAGGAAAATGACAAAATTCTCCCTACAGGTTCTCAAATTGTGATAAAGTATGAATACCTTTAACATAAGAGTATTTATATTAGAGTAAGTTTATATGCCTGGGGAATGAATTCACAATCAGGGTTGGGACAGAACCAAAAATGATGAAAGGTGAGCTTAGCCTCCAAAACACTGGTCTTCAAGCACTCAGAGGGCCTGGGATCCAGGGCTTCCAAGAGCTTCTATACCTAAATACCAGCAGCATTTATACCCAAAGGAGAGCCACCAATAAAGAGAAAGACTTTGGGGGAGAGAAATATCACACTTACCTCTGAACATCATTGAAGATGCTCTAGACAATATCATCCTAGTTGGGAAGATCTTTGAATTTCTGCAGATAATGGATGGATTTTTCTCACAGTCATTGCTTCTTGTATTTGGATCTAGTTGACATGTTGGAGGATAGTTTTTCTGAGGTTATTGGACTCAGCTGTGAGTCACTATATTCTATATGAAACAGGAACATCTTCAGGAGAGTGTCATGAGTATACAGACCTTCCTTAATGTCCTGGGAATATATGCCATCAAATCCTCAGTGGTGACCACCTGTCTGAGTGGTAGAGTGGACCACAACTTTCTGCCCTAGCCACTGCACATGACCTAACTCCTAGACAAGTTGGAGTCCATTCAAGTTCTCTGCCAGCTGTATGTCTTGGATAAACTCTTCTTAAGCCCCTTTGTGGTTTTTCCAGGTTGTTCTCTTATTCATCTTCATGGCCAAGACCAACAGGCAAATATCTCAAAGTACCTGATTGTTCTGGAAAATATTACTAGTGATACGACTCACTCATAAGTCCTTCGTGACCTGGGAGAGACTGAGGAAAACTCTCAGAGCATGTCTCCCACACCCAGAACTTAGTCCAGGCATATGAAAGATGTTTGCACTTGAACACAGCAGAAATAAAAAGATACCTGAAGAGAAATGGCAGTCTCTGAGTGTGAGGGAGACACCACTCATCAAAGTTCTCAAGAAGCACTTTTCCCATTTATTCAAGATAAGTGTATTTCAAAATGAGTGTTATAACCTATTAGTGGATTATGAAACTAACTTGTTGTTCATTTTGTTTTGTATTTTTTCTATGTTAATAAATACTTAGGTTTAAATTTACTATATTGTGTTTATACGTTTCATAGGTACTAAAGGTAAATATTATTTTCTAAATTTTTCAGTTATATATCATGTGTCTGTGTGTCTACTGCATTATAATATAAGGTATAATTATTATTGGAGTAATAGAGTTTGTGAAGCACTACATCTACGTGGTTATAATTTCACTTACCCAAATGGGATCAGTCTACAAAAAGACTTGAGTTGATACACTGAAGATGTCTTGTACTTTGTTCCTGATCAATTTGCATGAAAGCTGGTTCCTAAAACTCAACTGCCATGGTCAGAATGACTAAGAAAAAGGTACCAGCTCAGAGAAGATGCTGAAAGATTGTTGCTATTTATTATAAGTATTTATGTACTATTTGATTTATTATAATGTACAATTATGACTTTGATTAAATAAAAAATTCCCATTTAATCTTCACTCAACTAAATAAAACTCATTTAACTAGAATTTTCCTCCTCTGTAACAAAGAGAGATACGATAATATAATAAAACTTGAATATAACTAATTGTCCTGATACCAAGGAATGGGGAGAGGTTTTCAAGGCAGAGAGGCAGACTATGGGAGGGGAGGACCAGCAAATTAGCCATCTTGGGTTTAGCCAATTCCCCAGTGGTTGTAAGAAGTTCATAGGGAGATTCCTGGAATACACATAGGAAGAGATCATGTGGAGAGTCCAACCAGGTCCTTGAGAGTCTAGAGCAAGAGAATTTCTTATTGCACAAATGATCACAGTAGAACTGATAGGAATGTCATCTCTTGTTAATTATCTTCATTCTACAGTTTAGATGTAATCAGAGAATAAATGGATACAGTAAGAATCCCAGAACTTTAAGACACATGGCCTAAGAGAGTGAAATTACAGACAATAAGTATGTCATGAATGAGGTGAGTATGTAGAAATGAACTCCTTAGGTCATGTCTTAAAAACTGGAGAGATGTAGATCTATTCCTGTTTCCATTCCTGTCTCTATGTCTACAGGAGACATAGATCTATATAGATCTATCTAGATCTAGATCTAGATCTAGATCTATTCCTGTTTCTATTCCTTCCTCAGGCTGTGGATTGTAGAAAATAGGTGTTTGGGGATTTGAAAAAAATAGAGACTGTCCTCTAGGAGTCCCACTAAGATTCTCCCCAGAAAGTTGATGATAAGGTTTCATGATAAGTTTTGTATGCTCACAAACATAATTTTGTCTACAACCAAGATGATCCCATCCATCCAGGATAATCTGGATCACACGTGGTCAATGAAAAAAGTTTAATGCTTAAGAAATGGTTCACAATGGTAACTATAACTGGTACAAAAGGCAGACCTTCAAGTTATACAGGCAATGCAATGCCTACCTGTCCCATGACCTCATTGGTAAGCTAGATATCCTTCAAAAGCTTTGGGGATAAGCTTGTTCTCAGAGCAGAGGGTTGAATTGCAGGTTTTGAAAGGGGTTTTTTTTTTTTGGCTGAGTTTTGGTGGCCTTGAGTGACTCTCAAGGAATGAATAAGCCAAAGATAATAGTGAGTGAAGTTTGAGGACTAGCACCATGGTCTTCTCTCTCCATTTCCCCATCATTTACTGTTCTTTGACTTTGTTTTCATTCAGTCTTGTCTTTCTCTCTCTTCCCTCTCCCTTCTTCACTGGTAGGATTATTTATAAGAAAGAAAGGGTGTCCAAAAGCATAAACATTTTTTATACAATTTAAAGAAGACTTTTAGCATATGTTTATAATTTCATTTCAAAGCATCCATTGGCATAACAGTTTGAAACAAGTGTACAAGATCATACCCATACTACATTATCATTGCATATTCATGTTTCTAGAAATAAATATATATTTTCTAGTTAAAACTATTTCATGATTTTGCTATTTAACTAATGGTCTTACAAAGTTTTTTTTTTTTTAAGTTGCCTCTGAGGAATGTCTCTAGGAAGATGGATTATTGTTATTTATTATAAGCACTTGTGTACTATTTTATATATTATCATATACATTTATTATTTTGATAAAATAAAAATTCTCATTTTATCTTAATTCAACTAAATGAAGTTCTCATTTAACTAGATTTCTCCTCCCCAGTAACAAAAAGGAATATGATAATATAACAAGCTATTTGTTAAAAACTTTAGTGTTGTTAAAGTCCAGAACATGATAAACAACCTACAAATCTTTACACTTATTACTCTATAATTTTTGAAAATTACGTACATTTGACCAGCGTTTATACACTTTTATACACTCATTTCCAGATTTCCCGTAAATCTTCCACCAGTTCAGAACTGGGAGTCAATCATGGACATTTATTGCCTTAGCATCTTATGCGTGCCACCTAGTGGTCAAACAGTACTGTCAAGGATAAAGGTCAAAAGAGGATTCTGGTGGAAATCACTGATACTGCCAATCAGGGCACCCTTCAGTGTGTGGGAATCCAATGCTTAATGAAAATAGGGGTTTCCTAGGTCCTCCCATATAATGGCCTGAAAATGTGAATTTTAAACTTAACTATTGGAAATGAAACTCAAATAAAATGCAATGAACTCTATCAGCTGACTGACCATGCCAGGAAACCAATATCATATTTTAACAAAACATTCTCTTGGAAAAAAGAAAAAAAAAATACTGGGGCTCCTGGGTGACTCAGTCAGTTGAGCATCTGACTTCGGTTCAGGTCATGAGCTCATGGTGGGTGGGTTTGAGCCCCACATCAGGCTCTGTGCTGACAGCTCAAAGCCTGGATCCTGCTTTGGATACTGTGTGTGTGTCTCTTTCTCTCTGCACCTCCCCCTCTTGTGCACTCTCTCTCAAAAATAAATAAACATTAAAAAAATTTTTTTAAATAGAAAAAAAATTAGCTAAGCATCTGACTCTTGTTTTCAGCTCAGATCATGATCTCATAGTTCCTGAGATGGAGCACCATGCTGGACTCATGCTGACAGCATGGAGCCTGCTTGGGATTCTCTCTCTCACCTTCTCTCTCTGCCTCTCCCCTGCGCGCACACACACACACACACACACACACATATTTCTCTCTCTCTCAAAATAAATAAATAAACTTTAAAAAAAAAGAATAAAAATAGGATCAGGACCTTCAACTTCCTACCAGTTTGTAAGTGGGGTGGAGGAATAAAATAAAATTGTAAGTGAGGAGAAAACTTCATTTAAGAAAATTTAGTGCTCACGTATCCAAGCTTACAAAGAGGTAAATTGGGGAAGATTACTCAAACAATACCAGACTTTCTTATAGATTTGCTTTTAATAGCATACTCCATTAGAACTTTCTAAATATTTATAGATCATTAAGTATTTGACATGAAGACTGGGGGTGGAAGAAAAGAGCCTCAGAGTGTTAAAATATTCAACTAACTGATGGAAAGGATTTTTTTAATAAAAATTACTTCAATTATATTATAAAACAATGGAAAATATAATCTTAAACATAAAAATAAACTTGTATGAATTGAAAATCCCGACTCCTCAAGGGGTAGGTAAATGGTAAACTGATGGTCTGATCCTTATGTTGTATCCATGTCTACTTCCATGGGTACAAATGTGAATAACACCCTGAAAAAGCTCTATGGTATGTGTTCTAATTTTTGGAATCTCTATTGCTTTTGAACTAACTGCTTCAAAATCAGAAGATAATGTTGTATCAATTACAGTTATATTTGACACAAAGATGTGCTGATTTGATAATTCCTTTTAAGATTCCCTCTGAAGTGACACGTATATTCAGTCTCAAAAACTCATAGTCTGAAACATTCTTACTCAGTAGTATACTTGGTCTTCAAATTATACACCTGTATATTGGGCTTTGCTGATCATACATAGCTTTTGGATAAGAGCAATCAAATTTGATCTATAATGAAGTTTAGAAAGATTCCAATGAAAAGGTAAGGAGAAAAAAGCTAACTTTGACTTCTTGGTGCATGTTTTGTCTGGTGGTTTCTAAATGTTTGGAATAAGATTCAGCCACTTTAATAAACCAAATAGAAAATGTGAATCCTTCTCCAGGAAGGAGAAGCCTTGAAGTTTAGGAAAACTTGCAGCCCATTCTTCCTTGTGAAATAGTTCAAAAACACTTGTAAGCAAAGTGAGGAAAGAAGAGGCTGGGAACTCCAAATGAAAAGAACGTTGGCTTAGTAGGAAAGAAAGTGAATGTTCGAAGACATTTAATGCTCAAAGCACATAGCAATTTATGGCAACTAAATGTAAAACATGATCTTGGGCTAGATCCTGAGTAGAAGTAACAGAGTGAGTGAATAAGAGAGAAAGAGAGAGAGAAGGACTGGAGGATGATAGAAAAGAAGAAAGGGAAGGAACAGGGGAAAGGGAGAAAGAGAAGAAAGAAGGGGAAGAAAAAGACAAGTACTATAAAGGATATTCTGGCTAATTTGCTGAAATGTGAATATCACCATATCAATGTCAAATTCCTTGAACTAAATAATTGTAAAGAGTAAGACAGGGGGCACCTGGGTGGCTCAGCTGGTTAAACATCTGACTTTGGCTCAGGTCATGATCGCGTAGTTTGTGAGTTCGAGCCCTGCACTGGGCTCTGTGCTGACAGCTCAAAAGCCTGGAGCCTGCTTCAAATTCCGTGTCCTCTCTCGCTCTGCCCCTCCCCCACTCATCTTCTCTCTCTCTCTCTCTCTCTCTCATAAATAAATATTTAAAAAAAAGATGAAGAATATATCTTTGTTCTTTGGAGATACATGTTGATATATTTAGTGGTGAAGGGCCAAGAAGTCTGTAAATTATTGTCAAATAGTTGTCAAACAATAATAATAATAATAGCAACAATGCTATTGATGCAAATAAAAGTTATAAACAAATATAGAAAATCTATGTGAAAAGTATCCAAGGGTTTATTGTATAATTCTTACAACTCTTCTGTAAGCTTGAATGTGCTCAAAATAAAAATTTCACTGAAAAAAGAGTATAGCAGAGAGATATTAAGAAGTTAGATAGACTTTGTAGTTTACATATAAATTTGGGGCAGAAGAAAAATCAAAATTAATACTTACTTGGATCTCTCTCTTCAAATTACTTAAAATGGTTTATATAAAAAACATAGAAAAATAATGGTTATGTTAATGCATTCAAACAAGGTCATAGATATTGGCTAAAAATACTGACTTAGGAGTAAGACTATGTGAGTTAAAATTATGGCTCTATTAATTAATGGTAATTAATAGTTACATGAGTGTGGGCCAATTATTTACTCCATGCCTCAGTTTCTTCATCTGTCTAATAAAGGTAATGAATCAGAATTGTTGTCAGGTTTGAATGGAATAATCTCCGGTAAATGCTTAGAACATACCTGTCACATGATAAGCATTCAGTAAATCTTAAGTATTTTTACTTTAAAATATAAAGTAGACAGTTGTGGCTAAAAAAAAATATATGACTACAAGAAAATCAATTCCAAAGTAAAGAAAAGAAAAAAGGCAGATTTCTATGACTGAATGTATCCCCCTCCCCCAAATTCATATTGAAATCCTAAAGTGATAGTGTTTAGAAGTGGGGCCTTGAGGAGGTGGTTCAGTCATGAGGGCTCTTTTTTTAATAAGGGATTAACACCCTTATAAAAGAGATTCCAGGGAGCTCTCTTGTTCCTTCTGCCATGTGAGGCTACAGAAAAAAGATAGGAAGCCAGTTCTCACCAGTCAATGAATCTGCTGGTGCCTTGATCTTGGACTTCCCAGACTCCAGAAAAATAAATTCTTATTAAAATTCTGAAAAATAAATGCTTATTGTTTATAAGCCATGCAGTTTGTGACATTTTTGTTGTAGCAACTCAAACAGACTAAGACACAAACAAACTGTGGTTAGTACAGATGTGAGACATAAGCTTCAAACTTGGATCTGAACATCCTGAACACCAAAATAAAAGAGGATATAGACAAATACATAATATCAGTTATCAGAGAAGGTGTGTATTAAGTTCCTCCAGAGAAATAGAACCAATAGGTACACACACACACACACACACACACACACACAAAGAGAAAGAGAGAAAGAGAGAGAGGGCCGAGAAGCCCCAATGTCTGCAGTCCAAAGCCTGAGAACCAGGAGAACTGATGGTGTATGTTCCAGACTGAGTAGAAAGCAGGAGAAAACTAACATCTAAGCAGAAGGCCATCAGGCAGATAGTAAATTTTTTCTTACTCAGCCTTTTGCTCTATTCAGGCCCTCAACAGATTGGATAAGACCCATCCACTTGGGAAGGGCAATCTGCTTTATTGTCAACCAACTCAAGTGTAAATCTCATCCAGAAATACTCTTAAAGACACACCCAGAATAATGTTTAAGATCAAGCATCTGGCCACCTTATGGCCCAGTCAAGTTGACCCCAAAAATTAACCAGCACAAGATGATTCATAACTATTCCTCAAGGGAGGTATAACTTTTCCTAGCACTGAATTCTAAACTAATCCATCCAAGAAGCACAGAATACTCTGGAGGAAATGTCCTAAGCAAGGTTTCTTCAGTAAATATGGTTATGGATTTGATTTGGCTTTTAAAAATTACTATTTTTTGATAAAAGCTAAGGGAATGCCATTAAAAGAAAACTCAATAAATATAATCCTGAAAACAATAAAGTAAAAAAGAGTTCAGTTGTATATTTTTCTGAGAATAACTTGATCCAAGAATAGAATCTATAGTACCTAGAGGCGTAGGTGAATCACAGATCCTTTGAATAATACTTCATTCTTTTAGCACAGCTTTGTAAAAGATCAAATGACAAAGATTTTACCCTCTGTCAAAGGCCCAAAATGGATATACTCTGTGTTGCTTCTGGAAAATAGATCCTTATGTTTATGAACAGGGCTGGGACTGGTATGACCCTAAAAGTGAGTATCTCCTTAAATTCTGTGCCCTGGGTGCCTTTCTTTTCTTACCCTAGTCTCAGTTCTGTTTATAAAAGCAAATAGTTCAAGAATAAAAGTCCATAACATATAAGTTATACCTACCATATTTTTATATGTGACAGCTGTTAGGAAGAGACAAAATAATGTCTCTGCTTTTCTCCACTAAAAACAAAACCAAATCCATTCAAAGAGCAGATGGGGCAGACTGTGGATCAAGAATATCACCTTATTTGTTAGTATCCAAAATATATAAAGAACTTATACAACTCAATACCCCAAAAGCAAATAATTCAATTAAAATTGGGCAGAAGACATGAATATATATCTCTCCAAAGACAACATACAGATGGCCAACAGGCACATGAAAAGATGTTCATCATCAGTTATCATCAGGGAAATGCAAATCAAAACTACAATGAAATATCACCTCACACTTGTCAGAATGGTTAAAATCAAAAACACAAGAAGCAACAGGTTTTGTCAGGGATGTGGAGAAAAAGAAACCCTCTTTCACTGTTGGTGGAAATGCAAACTGGTACAGCTGGAAAACAGTATGGAGTTTCCTCAAATGGACAAAACTAGAACTACCCTACAATCCAGCAGTCTCACTTTGTATTATTTACCCAAAGACCAAAACACTAACCCAGAGGAATATATACACCCTTATGTTTATAGCAGCATTATTTATAATAAGCAGCCCAAGTGTCCATTGATTGATGAATGGATAAAAAAGAGATGGTATACACACACACACACACACACACACACACACACACACACACACACTGGAATATTATTCAGCCATAGAAAGAGTGAAATCTCACCATTTGCAATGACATGGAGCTACAGAGTATAATGCTAAGTGAAGTAAGTCAGTCAGAGAAAGACAAATGATTTCACTCATATGTGGAATTTAAGAAACAAACCAATGAGCAAAGAGAAAAAAAAAGAGAGAAATCAAGAAACAGACTCTTAATTATAAGAGAGCAAATTGATGATTATCAGAGGGGAGGGGGCTGGGGGATGGGTTAAATAGGTGATTGGGATTAAGGAGTGCACTTGTTGTGATAAGCACCTAATGATGTATGAAATTGTTGAATTGCTATATTGTACACTTGAAACTAATAAAACCCTGTGTGTAAAAATATATATATATATTACCTTCTACTTACTGATTAAAATCACAGTAATGCTTAATTTTCTGGTCAAAGATTCAAATGCTTTCTAACTACAGATCACTGTTGTTCCTCTTAATGAGAGCTCAGACAGTGTAGCATTTTGCCTGTGAGGAAGTTGAATCTCCATGAACAATATGGATATCTACGTACACATTGTACTTGAACACCTCTTAAGTTTCAACACTTTAAATACTGAGATCACAAGTTGAGGCCATTTTCAAAAGTGTGAAAAAAAAGGAATCCTATCATCCTATAACAGTGTTACTCCCCACCCAAACCCTTGAAACAGCAGTACTTTGTGACTGCCCTAACTACCATCTCAACTCACATATTTCCTTCAAAATGTAACATAGACACAGTGTTACATTATCTAACGTGACGCTCAGAGTCTAGTTGAAATAATACAAGCTACTTTCACAGTGCTTGGATCCAAGATCCACAGATCTTTCAGAAATGCTGATGCAGCACTCCAGTGGGAAGCAAATTCTAATTTATGGTTTTGTGGTCCTAACAGGAAAAAAAAATCAAGAACCACTACAGAAAGGGATTGGGTTTTCACAACTTTGGGAGATTAAAAAAATTTTTTTTATAAAATGGAACAGTTTAAGCCTTCAATGTGTTCTGGATTGGGACACAGTAAGGATGATATCTTCAATATCTTATATTTATTCTAGATTGCATTAGGAATTTTAATAGTACCAAGAAATATGTAATGATCTACTGCCCTTATGTTTGTCCTGGGTGGCAATAAGGAACTACCAATTTAGAGTTACATTTTAAATAGATTAGCTCTTTAGCTAGAAATTATATGAGTATGTGTGTGTTTTTATGTGCTTGTTTGCTTTCATTTATTCAGATCATTTCTAAATATTGCCATATGGTAATTGAGTTGTAATGTTGTAGCCTCTCTGAAAGGAAGATGGAATATGAAACAGGTCTCTAAACAATTCAGCCCAGCTAGCATAGGCCATAAAGAGGAGGGAAGAGGAGGGAAATATTCTATTTACCATCTCTCCCCTTGGAAAAATGCCATTTCCGGGGAGGTCAGAATCCTACACTCCAGTGCCAGTCAGGATTAGAACAATCTATTCAAATGTCCTTTATGAGCCCAGAACAACTGTTGGAGCTCTGTAGAAATTGTGTGGATCAGCAAGTATTTGGAATAAAACAGCTGTGCCTGGTGGTTGCTTTACTCAGTTAACACTGTTAATGGCTCAAACACAGAGGAAACAGGAGCCTGGGAAACACCTTCCCTTTCTTACTTGAAGGCCTCCTCCAGTGTTCAGACTTGAAATGGCTCTTTTCTGCACAAGTTTACCAGAGGGGGTGTTCGGGGGCAGTGTGTAGGAGGTGCAGGTTCATGGTTGTGGGGGGAGTGCTGTGAGTGTTTTTCTACCCTTTCTCACTGCTTATATCCTTCCCTTATCCCCACCCCACCCTGGAAAAATCAGACAAGATATGGGGAGGGGGGTTGTCTGTTTGTTTTTAGCAAAAAGGATGGGCAAAGAAGACATATTGTAAAATTTTGCTTGTTTCCTTTACATTCTTTACATCTCACAGTGGGGCCACTGAGTTCCCCAAAGTCTGACTGGCTTCAAAAGTTCCAGTCAGCCTAAAACAAAACAAAACACAGAGAGGTCTTGTTGCTTTTGAAACAGCAACCTCTTGGTTGCTGTTGCAGAGCCGTGAAATCAGCAATCCAAAAACAACAGCTGGGGAGAAGAAAGGGGCAAGGAAGCTGGGGTAGGCCAGGGCTTCTGTTCCAGGAAGATTTTTGAAGAGCCCCTTTGTATATATACCAGTCATTCTGGGTGATAAAATGCTATCTGCAATAAAAGGCATTCTCCCATGGCGTCTGCATGCTAATCAGCTCCTGATCTACATTCTCTGGGCTCAGAAGGAGGGTGGAAACATCTCTCCAAACCCAGTCCAATTCTTTTCAGTACCTGCTGATAAATATTTCAGCTGGAAGACCTGATTAAGTAGTACTTGCTAACTGGCACCAAAAGCCTTAATGCAACTTCTAGAAACAAACAAACAAACAAACAAAAAGGCAGTAGGCCACTCCTTGCTTAACAAGGTGGCTATGTAACTGAGTCTAAGCTCATTCTGTTCACAGCATAACAGTCCAGTAAGTCAAGAGGCAAGATGTTGGGGTAAGAAAAGTGACTTTGTTCAGAAAGCCAGCAAACCAAGGAGATGGCAGAATATTGACCCAAAGAACCATCTCCCTGAGCATAAGATTTGAGTTTCTTTTGTGTTAGCAGAGTGGGCAGTGGGAAGGACTTAGAGTCAAAAGGTCACTGACATTTGTGGACTTTCAGGGAAGTTCCTGTAACTTCTTTGTCCTTGATCAGTTGATCTTTGCACACAAGAACATTGTTGTGTCCTTCCTGTAAATCTTAAACATAATATAGTCATTCTGTACTTACCTCTCCTCAGGTGAGGTAGGTTTTGAGTGAAAGGTGGCTTTTGGAAATCTAAGCTATAAGCAAAATTCCTTTAATGATTAACATGCGCACATGCAGGTCTAAGCAGAAGTTTCTAAGCTGCAGGTCACAGCAGCAAAGGAAATGGAAACAATATGGAGTCAGTCATGCTAAGTTCCTCCCTATTATAGCTACTCCCCCTCACCTAGCCAACCAGGTCTCCCAGGAGGACCCTGCAGACCTGTTTGCTGCCTTTAACCATTTCCTTCTCATGGCTTTTGTGACAGGCCTCCATGAACTGACTGGAGAATTGGGCAACCGTGCCTCTAGTTCTGTCATTACTACAAGGGCAACAAGGACCAAAAAAAGTGCTTATCCCTCAAAGTGAAGTTATTTGGACAGGTGTCTGTCAATTTATATAAGAACAGTCCACCAATGGAAATAAAATGGCTGTGAATCAAAAGAGAGTGATAGAAACAGAGATCATCTTTTCTTCCTCTCACCCAATGTATTTTTAGCAAAAATCACCATCTACCCACTCACATTCAAACACATTAACCTTGCAATCTGCAAGCCTCATGTTTTCTCTTGGAAATTAAAATGAAGTGTGCTTGGGGGAGTGTATTTGTGCCCTACTCTCTTTCCATATGCTTGTTTCTCTTTTCTTCCTGTTTCCTCTCCAATGTGTCCTTTCTTGGACAATGTACTTAGAAGGTAAGAACATAGACTGAAATATTCCCAAGTCAAGGATTGTTTGCAGGGATCTAAGACCATTCATGGAAAGTAGACATACTAGATTTAGTGCTTTTTAAAAAAATTTTTATGTTTATTTATTTATGAAACAGAAACAGAGCATGCGTAGGGGAGGGGAAGAGAGAGAGGGAGACACAGAATCAGAAGCAGGCACCAGGCTCTGAGCTGTCAGCACAGAGTCTGACCCAGGGCTCAAACTCACAAACTGTGAGATCATGACCTGAGCTGAAGTCGGTCGCTCAACTGACTGAGCCACCCAGGCGCCCCTAGTGCTTTTTTTTTTTTTTTTTAAAAAAAAAAAAAAAAAGTGGATAAAACATTAAGAAGGTACTAAAGGGGGCGCCTGGGTGGCGCAGTCGGTTGGGCGTCCGACTTCAGCCAGGTCACGATCTCGCGGTCCGTGGGTTCGAGCCCCGCGTCAGGCTCTGGGCTGATGGCCCAGAGCCTGGAGCCTGTTTCCGATTCTGTGTCTCCCTCTCTCTCTGCCCCTCCTCCATTCATACTCTGTCTCTCTCTGTCCCCCAAAAAATAAATAAACGTTGAAAAAAAAATTAAAAAAAAAAGAAGGTACTAAAATCAATCTATGAATATAAGCATGTACTATACTCAGCATAAATCAAACTTAACTAACAGTTATCTCAGATTCTGCTTCTCTTCTTCCTGGGTTTGCTGTCTCTGCAAATGGAATCATCACCTGCCCAGCTGCAAAGTTGTACCCATGCTAGTCACCATGGTTTTATACTTCTCACCTTCTACATTGAGTTATTCAGCAAAGACTACCTTCTAAATATCTCAATTGTGTTCCTTCAATGTCATCTCACAGTAGAACAGACTAATATTTCCATATTAGACAATGATCCCAGGCATCATTGATAGCCCCATTCAAGTTATTGTTTATTGTGTGCTCAGTGCTATATGGGTGTCTTAGCCACTTTGGGATACTGTAACAGAATACCACATATGGGTGGCTTAAACAACAAATGCTTATTTCTCATATTATAGAACCTGCAAGTTCAAGATCAAGGTGCAAGCATGCTCTGGTTCTTGGTGAAGGCTCTCTTCCTGGTTTATAGACTGCCACTTTCTTATTGTACCTTCAAATAGCAAGGAGAGTGAGAGTGCACTATCTTTCTTTCTCTTCTAATAAGGACACAAATCCTATCTTGGGGACTCCACCCTCTGACCTAATTACTTCCCAAAAGCCTCACCTCCAAATACCATCATATTAGGTTTTGAGGAAGCAAAATATGCAGTCCAAAGCAATTTACAAAAAGTAGATAGTACCTTTATCTTGATACAGCCTGTATTTGTTTAATGGGGCTCCCATAACAATGTACCATGGACTGGGTAGCTTAAAAAACAGAAATTTTATTTTCTCACATTTCTAGAGGCTACTAGTCTGAATTGAAGACATTGACAGGGTTGGTTTCTTCTGAGGCCTCTCTCCTGGCTTTGTACATGGCCATCTTCTCTCTGCTTTCCATGATCTTCCCTCCATATTTGTCTGTGTCCTAACTTCTTCTTATAAAGATAATAGTCATATTATATTAGGGCTCACTTTAATGATGTCATTTAACCTTAACTACCCCTTTTTATAAGCTGGCAGAGGGAGAGTAAAGTATGTCCAAACTGAGAAGGCACCTTGCAACCAGAAAACAAAGCAGGTGACTCTATATAGTTTATACATACTTTTGTTTAGGGCAACTTACTGATGGGAGAATTGGGCAGGTGATGATCCAGGCACTTCATAGCTATTCTCCACAAAGTCTGGACTTGAGTCCACAGATTTTATAGAGTGAGAGGATGTGCAGAAAGCCTTGTGATGAGGTCAAAAAGTCTAACATTTAACAGACCTCATGCTGTCACCTGTGACTGAAGGTAAGGAGAGAAACTATTTTATCTTTCCAGTTACCTAAACAACTTCAGGAAGGACCAGAACAAGGCTGCCCACATTCTAGTCAAGACATACATTAACATGCACAGGACCTGAAACATGTAACCCCAACGGAAATCATTGCACGGGCACAAGCAAAACGGAGGGTCAGAGATGGAGTCAGTATTGTTAGCATTCCTACACCTCTTTCAGGGTCTTATCTCCAAATACATTCAAATTCTGAGGTACTGGGAGCTAACATTTCAACCTATAAATGAGGGTGCAGAAGACTTGATTCAGCCCAAGGCCCATTCACATCTTTTACCTTTTCATTGTTGCCATTGTCACAAGTCTTCAAGACAATATCTGAGGATCAAGGAAAGTATTATTATTGGACTGATGGAAAACTGGGACCCAGACAGCTTGAGTGATGTTTGAAGTTACCAGGTTGTTGACAGCCAGAGCCCAGACTTGACTATTCTTTCTTCTCAAAAGAATGCCATCTTCCTTCACTGCAGAGTAAAATTCTGTTGCTGTGATTATACCGTACTCCACACAATTGCCTACATTATACTCTTCACTTCAAATGCCTTCAAGTACCCTATTATTTTTAATTCTAATTCTTCAGTGTTCTTTGGTTTTCTCTATTAATTTCACTTTTCTTGGGGCGCCTGGGTGGCGCAGTCGGTTAAGCGTCCGACTTCAGCCAGGTCACGATCTCGCGGTCCGGGAGTTCGAGCCCCGCGTCAGGCTCTGGGCTGATGGCTCAGAGCCTGGAGCTTGTTTCCGATTCTGTGTCTCCCTCTCTCTCTGCCCCTCCCCCGTTCATACTCTGTCTCTCTCTGTCCCCAAAATAAATAAACGTTGAAAAAAAATTTAATTTCACTTTTCTTTTTTTCTATTTGATGTTCATAGACTCTTTCCATCCTTACACATCAAATTTCAAATGGAGCATAAAGCCATCACTTTATCTGCTGTGCCGTTATTGTTGGGGACAGTAGCTGATCATCACAGTGTGCTACCCATTGAGAAAGGCTAAACCCTACATGCTTAATAAACTTGTAATCTAGGCTGCCATTAATCCTCCTAGCTCCAGGAGGAGGAAGAGGAAATGACATGCATTATGATTTCCATTTCTTGAATGGAGAAAAAAACACAGAAATTTTACTTAATTTATCTATGACTATGTTCCCCAGCCAAGGTGCCAGCCAGTTTGGAGGTATAGTAATTTTATTATTGGGGTGCCTGGAGGTGAAACTGACAGTGATTTGGAACAGAGAGAGACTGCCTGGTACTCACACAGTTGGGATGGACAGATAATTGGAAAATAGCTATGAAAGCCTCACCTAATAACTAATATAATAAACATTATAAACTAATGTGTACTCACTTGAGTCAGGCATTATGCTAAACTCTTTATTTCCTTTCTCACTAACCATTCTAATACCCTGATGAGGTAGTTTACTCTAGTTCAACATACTATTATTATTAACCAGAATATAAACTTCCTGAAGGAAAAGACTATTTGGTTGTCTTCACCACTTTAGAGATCTCTCTGCTCTGGATCACTGTCAGTTTCATCTTTAGAGTCTGGTGCAAAATGAGAAATAGAATGAAGAAACCTAAGCCATTGTAAAATACCAATAATAAAATTACAGTACCCCAAACAGACTGACACCTTGCTGGACAACATAGCCTTAGATAACTTACCTTAGATAAATCCCTTGCACTTAGCAGTGTATAACAGGTTGTAGGTGCTCAGGAAATGTTTGTTGATGATATGAACAAATGAATGAATGACTACTTTGTGCAGGTGAGAAAGCAATAAGACATCACTCATGTCAAAAAGCAATTCACTGTTATGGAAGGTATGGATGATTATTGCCTATAGGTGTAGAGAAAAAGTCAAGATTTAATTTAGTATATCCTAATTTCTAGCTTAATTATCCATCTTATTTCTAATACCTATGTTTTTAAAATCACCATATGACTGAATAGCAGGCTTACAATGAAAATTTGAAGTAATTCAGGACCTTCATTCTTAGAGAAAAGGGAATATGGCCAAATTTTACACAGAAAGGAGGCAACCTATTTAGTAAATCTGCCTCCTGTTCAGCCAAGTATTCTTTCCCAAAGTAAGAACTAATCACCAATTCCTGTACAATTAATTCTGTACCAGGAATCCTAGGGACACTTTGAGAATTTCAAAAAACATTTGCAAAACTTTCTAGTTGAATCTAGAACATCTCAGAAAGGAAAATATCATAACAGAGACAAAAATCCACAGCAGGGGTAGGGTGTCCTTTTGAGACATGATAGCAAGTAGATTACTGCATGGCAATTAAATGTAATGAGGAAGAATTTAAAATTCCCTGTGTGCACTGAGGAATAAACATCTCAAGATGTGGTAACCATGCTGAGAACAAAGTCAAATGCCAAGCCAGCATCTCTCCATTCACTTTTATTCTTCAACAAGATTCTCTAACTCAGGGTAATATACAAAACAGTTAACACTACAGCACTGAATAACATTACAACACTGAATAATGAGCAATCAGAACTCATTCTGCCCATATACAAAACAAACAGAACAAGTCTGGCCATTTAGGTTCATGTTGACTGAATATCAGACACCTGATAGACCTGTTTCAGCTCCTTCTCTCTTTATTTCCATTTCCAGGCATGTATCCTGACTCCCTGGCTCCCTGGCTCCCTGATTCCCTTGATGACACCATAGAACCTCTCTTAGTGTGATGAGAAAAGACCTCTGCTCTGGGAGTCATAGGGCTTGGGTTTCAGTCTTACTGCTATGAGTTCTATGACCTTAGGAAAATCATTTCATTGTCCTGTGCTCCACTTGCTCCTTTGGTAAAGTAAGGAGATCAAGCTGGTGTTTCCCAAGAAGAATGCTATGGGCATTGGTGGGCAAGGAGCATTTGTTTATGGTGTAGGTATGACCCACGCATGGCAGGATGTTTAGCATCCATGACCTCTGGGCATTAAATGCCAGTAGCAGGCATTGTGATAACTCTAAATTTCCCACAAATCTCCACTGAAAATAACTGGGCTATATGGTTTCTAAGGACTTTTCTAATGTTAACTTTACAATATTTCTTACATGCATGGTAAGAGCTCTATGCCGATGAAGTCAGTTTTATTTTACACTGAACTGTGGTTTTTGCTGGTTCCCCACGATGACAAGCTTACTGATGCACAAGTAGAACATTTTTTAATGGCTCCCTTACATAGATATGAAAAAGATCTTGCCATCTAGGTAAATGATACTCTACAATGAAAAAAGAATCAACAACCTCACCAGGCCAGAAGTCCAGAAAATCAGTGATCCTTAACTTTTTAGAGGTGTATCAGCAAAGTTCAGTTATAAAAAAACAAAAAACAAAAAACAAACAAGAAAAAACCCAGACATTCGTCTCAATGTTTTTAAGTAGAATAGGATTTTGTATAAGAAGGCAGATGCTTTCAAATTTTAGAAGGTTTAGAGGAACAGATTCTAGGTAGGCCTCCATAAATGACTCCTAGAAAAATATTCAAAATATGGTCCATCTAAGTAGCTTCTATATTTGCTTCTGTTGGAAATAAGGGATATATCCCTTCCAGAAGACTGCCTCTGGAATTGTGGACTTCGAGGAAATACTCTCTTGTAATGGTGATCCAAGATCAGAAAACCACTGTCTTTGCTACCACTGTTTACACTGTCTTTCCCATGAAGCTCTTGGTTGGTTCCCAGAAAGACAAAGCAGAAAAACAAAGCAGAAAACTCAACATGACTACCAGTACACTTCTATACAAACAACCAAAGCATCAGGAATATACCCTCTACGTTGCTTCTGCCTTCCAGAAGAACTGAATTTATACCCAGTATTATAGCTACAAGTGAGTTTGGGAAATGTAGCTTTTAGCCATCCAGATTCTGCAGTGCAGAAAGGTACAATAGAAGCTTGATGCTAAGTGTTAATCTGCTATATCCAACAGAGAGAGCATGTAACTCTGTCATGATAAGATAAAAGCTATGGACTCTCCCCTGTGGGGGAAAAATAACAACGTACATATAAAATTTTGCATGCATTTTCATGGTATGTATGAATTTCCCAAAACCCACCATGGACCCTAGGAACACTTATAGTTTCTGAACCTTAACCTGACTGACACTTTGGGCTGGATAATTCTTTGTTATGGGGAGCTGTTCTGTGCATTGCAGGATCATTCATTACCAGATCCCTGGCTTCTATCTACTAGATGCCAGAAATCTGTCCCCATGCCTCTACAATGCAGTTATGATAGCCCAAACTGTTCCATATATATAGCTGTTGAGAGAAAATCTTGCCCCTGGTTGAGCTTATTTAGCTCCAAAGGATCAATACAAATATAAAATTTTGTGAGAGGACAGCCTTGATCAATAGACTCACACAGAGAAACACCAGAAATGGCAATAAGTAAAATTGTTACAGGAATATAAACAACAGCATGGATGATAGCTTCAAAAATATGTCAGAAAGAGGGCTTAATATTGTTATTATGCAAGCAGAGCATGAGATTCAACTCTGAAGGCCTGTGTGATGACAAATTTTGTGTGTCAACTTGATTCGGCCATGGGGTGCCTAGATATTTGGTTAAACATGATTTTGGGTGTGTCTGTTAAGGCATTTCTTGATGAGATAAACATTTGAACTGGGTGAGCCTCATCTAATCTGCTGAAGGCCTAAATAGAACGAAAGACCTGTGTTAAAAGGAAACTTCTGCTGGGGTGCCTGGGTGGTTCAGTCAGTTAAGCATCTGATTCTTGATTTTGCCTCAGGTCATGATCCCAGGGTCATTGGACCAAGCCTGTCTGGCTCAACCCTGAATGTCAAGTCTGCTTTTAAGATTCTGTCTCCCTCTCCCCCTCTTTCCTGCAAAGAGGAAACTGACCTCTGGAGCTGATGTATTGGTCTTTTCCAGTCCTGGGATTCACTCTGAAACATCTACTCTTCTAGGACCTCAAGCCTGCCAGCTTGTAGACTATAACTTACAGTGTTAGCTCTCCAAGTTCTCAGGTCTTCAGACTCAGAGTAATCTCCCTCTCTCTTTCTTTCAATACACACACACACACACACACACACACACACACACACACATACTGTATATATCCTGTTTCTCTGGAAAGCCCTGGATAATATAGCCTAGTTTAAGTGTTAGCTGTACTGCCCAGTCTGTGGCAAAATTAATTAACCTCTCTGAACTTCAGTTTCCCCACTTATAAAATGGGGATTATGGGAGATCAGGGCCAACGTGGAGGAGAAGTAGAGGGATCCATACTTCCCACATCTCTCAAACAAAGAACTGCTGAAGCCAAAGGACTTTGAACCCCACGAGTCTGGGAGGAAAAGAGACTGAATCTACCAGGAAGAAAAAGGGACAACTTGAGAAGCAATAGGTGGGTGAGTGTGAACTGGGGGAGATAAAACAGGCTGCATAGGCACGGGGGGGAGGGATCCCCTTCTGAGGAGGAGACACAAAGGGAAGAGAAAGAGTGGCTTGGGAAGTGTAGGACTGTATCTGGATAAGAGAAAAACCTCGGACTGGGACTCAGAGGGATCTTATCTCTAACTGTGGGACTTTCTTCAGACTGGGGCTGCTTCCCTGTTAGTACATCTGGGGAGGAGGGGAGCCAGCCCTAGGTTCTATGGTAGATCAAGGGCACAGTCCCCAGTAGGAGAAAATGGTCCCCTCCCTGGAGGGCTGCATGATAGGACAAAGCCTGCCTGTGTCTGCCACCCCCGGGGCTCAGTGGCTAGGTCAAAGGGTACAGTTCACAGTAGTAGAAAGCAGCCACCTCCCTGGAGTGCTGTGGGGAAAGACAAAGCCTGCCTGTGTCTGCCACCCCCAGGGCTTGGAGTCGAGGTAGGCAGTGCAATTCACAGTAAGAGCAGGTGGTCCTGCCTCAAGTGCTGCAGCACAAAGCCAGCCAGGACCACATATCAGGTCACATAGAGTGGCCTTTCCCCTGTGACAGAGTGCACAGAGTGGGCCTTTGAATCCTAGCCAAGTGCAGGGTCAGGGGTGTTGGTGGAGCGAGAAGGACCACCCCATCTGTGCCTACAGCACAGTGAGGATGACTCAAACAGAGTCCACCAGGTCCATGAAGAAGAAACTGGGGGATCACCATTTCCCCGCCCCCCCACCACCAAGGTGGGGCTTTAGGGGTCTTCTGAGGGCCCACAGTGGAGGCAGGACCAGCCTATACCAAACAACACCCCTCCGTACCAGGTAACTGAGTATCCACTGGAGCCAGAGAGACCCTGTTTAACCAGACAGACAGCTCCTCTAGACCAGCGCTGAAACGTTACCTGGATTAATTCTAGGTCAGTTCTGGATATATAGATATATTCACCCCCCACACTCCATTTCTCCCCTTTATCTCTTCCCTCCTCTAGACTGGTTACCCTGGTTATTGGCTTGTCTAAATAGACATATTTAATCCATTCTCTTGATACATATTCTACACCTTCTACTTTACATTCCTTTCTCTCTCTCTGGAATAATCAAGCCATATAGTTTCTGTCTGGGTAACTTTATCTTCCTTTCTTTTTCCCTGCCTCCTTCTTTATTTTCCTTTCTCTCTCTGGATTAAGCCTTCTAGTCTCTCTGCTTAATCAATGTTTATTTTTTTCTTTTTCCCTGCTTCTGTCATTTCTCTCTTTGTATGTGCTCTTCCATCAGCATCACCTCCACCCTGTTCTTTACTTGTAGTCGGTGTTTCTGGTTTTTTTGCTTTTGTATTGTGTTTAGTTTTTTGCTTTTTTGTTTTTGTTTATTTTCTTGTTTATTTTATGTTTGTATGTTTGTGTGTTTTGTCTCTTTTTTGTCTTTCTTTTTTTTTTTTTTTTTCCTTTACTGAGCTACTCCAAGGAACAATTCAAAGCACATCTGGTGGTGGAGGGTCCAAAACATCACTATGAAGAAGGAAATAAAATAATCAAACTCACAACAACAGAGAGCAAGTAACACTCCCCAAAACACACCTCCTGAAGGGCCAGGCCATGGACAGTGTATGACCCCCCTCTAATATAGTAGTGCTCACAGGTGTAGAGAACACAACAAGCTTTTAAAGCTCATCAGGGACAGAAAACTAGCCAAAATGATGAAAAGGAAGAATTCTCCTCAAAAGAAATTCCAGGAAGAAGTGACAGCTAATGAACTGATCAAAACAGATTTAAGCAATATAACTGAACAAGAATTTTAGAATAATAGTCATAAAATTAATCGCTGGGCTTGAAAAAAGCAGAGGACAGAGGAGAATCTATTGCTACAGAGATCAAGGGAATAAAAAAAATAGTCATGATGATTTAAAAAATGCTATACATGAGATGCAAAATAATATAGAAGTGGCCACTGCATGGAATGAAGAGGCAGAGGGGAGAATAGGTGAATTAGAAAATGAAATTATGGAAAAAGAGGAGCTGAGAAAAAGAGATATGAAAAAATCCAGGATTATGAGGGGAGAATTAGAGAACTAAGTGATTCAATCAAACAGAACAATAACCATATCATAGGAATTCCAGAAGAAGAAGAAGAAGAGAGAGAAAGGGGCTGAAAGTGTACTTGAACAAATCATAGCTGAGAATTTAGCCAATCTGGGGAAGGAAATGGGCATTGAAATCCAAGAGGAACAGAGACTCCCTTCAGATGTAACTTGAATCGATCCACATATCAGAGTGAAACTAGCAAAATACAAGGATAAAGAGAGAATTCCGAAAGCAGCTAGGGATAAATGGGACTGAACCTACAAGGGTAGACACATAAAGGTAGTAGCAGACCTATCTACTGAAACTTGGCAGGCCAGAAAGGAATGCCAGGAAATCTTCAATGTGATCAACAGGAAAAATATACAGCCAAGAATCCTTTATCCAGGAAACATGTCATTCAGAATAGAAGGAGAGACAAAGGTTTTCCCAAAACAAAACAAAAAAACCTGAAGGAATTCATCACCACTAAACCAGCTCAACAAGAGATCATAAGGGGGACTCTGTGAGTGAAATGTTGCAAAGACCACAAAGGACCAGAGACATCACTACAACCATGAAACCTACAGCTAACACAATAACTCTAAATCCATATCTTTAATAATAATATTGAATGTAAATTGACTAAATGTTTCAATCAAAATACATAGAGTATCAGAATGGATAAAAACCAAGACCCATCTATTTGCTGTCTAAAAGAGACTCATTTTAGACCTGAGGACACCTTCAGATTGAAAGTGAGGGGATGGAGAACTATCATGCAAATGGAAGTCAAAAGAAAGGTGGAGTAGCCATACTTACATCAGACAAATTAGACTTTAAATTAAAGGTTGTAACAAGACATGAAGAAGGGCATTATATAATAATCACAGGGTCTATCCATCAGGAAGAGCTAACAATTATAAATGTCTATGCACCAAATATGGAAGCCCCCAAATATATAAAACAATTACTCACAAACATAAGCAACCTTACTAATAAGAATGTGGTAATTGCAGGGGACTTTAATGCTCCACTTACAGCAATGGATAGATCATCTAGACAGAGAATCAGTAAAGAAACAATGTCCCTGAATAATACATTGGACCAGAAGGACTTGACAGATATACTTAGAACTCTGCATCTCAAAGCAACAGAATATACTTTCTTCTCAACTGCACATGGAACATTCTCCAAGACAGATCACATACTGGGTCACAAAACAGTGCTCAATAAATATAAAAGAATTGAGATCATACCATTCACACTTTCAGATCACAGTGCTATGAAACATGAAATCAACCACAGGAAAAAGTCTGGAAAACCTCCAAAAGCTGGAGGTTAAAGAAAATCCTGCTAAAAAACAAATGGGTCAAACAGGCTTAAAGAAGAGACTAAAAAATATATGATAACAAATGAAAATGAAAACAGAACAATCCAAACCCTTTGGGATGCAGCAAAGGCAGTCCTAAGAGGAAAATACATTGCAATCCAGGCCTATCTCAAGAAACAAGAAAAATCCCGAATACAAAATCTAACAGCATACCTAAAGGAACTAGAAGCAGAACAGCAAATACACCCCAAACCCAGCAAAAGAAGAGAAATAATAGATATCAGAGCAGAAATATACAATACAGAATCAAAAAAAAAAAAGTAGAGCTGATCAATGAAACCAAGAGTTGGTTTTTTTTGTTTGTTTTGTTTTTTCGAAAAATAAACATTGATAAACCTCAAGCCAGGTTTCTCAAAAAGAAAAGAGAGATGACCCAAATATATAAACTCATGAATGAAAGTGGAATTATTACAACCAATCACTCAGAAATACAAGCAATTATCAGGGAATACTACCAAAAATTATATGCCAACAAACTGGACAACCTGGAAGAAATGGACAAATTCCTAAACACTCACACACTACAAAAACTCAAACAGGAAGAAATAGAAAACTTGAACTGACACATAACCAGCAAAGAAATTGAATCAATTCTCAAAAATCTCCCAACAAATAAGAGTCCTGGACCAGATGGCTTCCCTGGGGAATTCTACAAGACATTTAAAGCAGAGATAATACCTATCCTTCTCAAGCTGTTCCAAAAAATAGAAAGGGAAGAAAAACTTCTGGACTCATTCTGTGAAGCCAGCATTACCTTGATTCCCAAACCAGACAGAGACCCAGCAAAAAAAGAGAACTACAGGCCAATATCCCTGATGAATATGGATGCAAAAATTCTCAACAAGATACTAGCAAATCTAATTCAACAGCATATACAAAGAATTATTCACCATGATCAAGTGTGATTCATTCCTAGACTGCAGGGCTGGTTCAATATTCACAAATTAATCAGTGTGATACATCACATTAATATAAGAAAGGATAAGAACCATATGATCCTGTCAATAGATGCAGAAAAGACATATGACAAAATATAGCATCCTTACTTAATAAAAATCCTTGACAAAGTCAGCATCATTTAAACATCATAAAAGCCATTTATGAAAAGCCCACAGCTAATATCCTCAATGGGAAAAAACTGAGAGCTTTCCCCTGAGATCAGGAACATGACAGAGATGTCCACTGTCACCACTGCTGTTTAACACAGTGTTGGAAGTCCTAGCATCAGTAATAAGACAACAAAATGAAATAAAATGCATCAAAATTGGCAAAGAAGAAGTCAAACTTTCACTTTTTGCAGACGACATGATTTTCTACATGGAAAATGCAATAGACTCCACCAGAAGTCTGCTAGAACAGATACATGAATTCAACAAAGTTGCAGGGTACAAAATTAATGTACAGAAATTGGTTGCATTTTTATACACTAATAATGAAGCAACAGAAAGAGAAATAGACTGATTCCAATCATAATTGCACCAAGAATTGTAAAATACCTAGGAATAAACCTAATCAAAGATGTAAAGATCTGTATGCTGAAAACTGTAGAAAGCTAATGAAGGAAACTGAAGAAGATACAAATAAATGGAAAAACAACCCATGCTTATGGATTGGAAGAATTAATATTGTTAAAATGTCAATATTACCCAAAGCAATCTACACATTTAATGCAACCCCAATCAAAATTGCACCAGCATTCTTTTCAACCCTAGAACAAACAACCCTAAAGTTTGTATGGAACCACAAAATTTGTATGGAATACTCTGCCAAATAGGCAAAGTATTATTGAAGAAAATCAAAGCAGGAGGCATCACAATCCCAGACTTTAGCCTCTACTACAAAGCTGTAATCATCAAGACAGCATGGTATTGGCACAAAAACAGACACATAGACCAATGGAATAGAATAGACAACCCAGAATTGAACCCACAAATGTATGGCTAACTAATCTTTGACAAAGCAGGAAAGAATATCCAATGGAAAAAAGACTCTTCAGCAAGTGGTGCTGGGAAAACTGGACAGCGACATGCAGAAGAATGAATCTGGACCACTTTCTTACACCATACACAAAAATAAACTCAAAATGGATGAAAGACCTGACTGTGAGACCAGAAACCATCAAAACCCTAGAGAAGAAAGCAGGAAAAAAACCTCTCTGACCTCAGTCACAGCAATTTCTTACTTGACACATCTCCAAAGGCAAGGGAATTAAAAGCAAAAATGAACTATTGGGACTGCAAAGGAAACAATCAGCAAAACTAAAAGGTAACTGAGGAACGGGAAAAGATATTTTCAAATGACATATCGGATAGAGGGCTAGTATCCAAAATCTGTAAAGAACTCACCAAACTCCATACCTGAAAAGCAAATAATGCAGTGAAGAAATGGGCAGAAGATATGAATAGACTCTTTTCTAAAGAAGACATCCAGATGGCCAACAGACACATGAAAAGATGCTCAATGTCACTCCTCATCAGGGGAAATACAAGTCAAAACCACTCTGAGATACCACCTCACACTGGTTAGAGTGGCTAAAATGAACAAATCAGGAGACTATAGATGCTGGCAAGGATGTGCAGAAACGGGAACCTTCTTGCACTGTTGGTGGGACTGCAAACTGGTGCAGCTACTCTGGAAAACAGTGTGGAGGTTCCTCAAAAAATTAAAAATAGATCTACCCTATGAGCCAGCAATAGCACTGCTAGGAATTTACCCAAGGGATACAGGAGTGCTGATGCATAGGGGCACTTGTACCCCAATATTTATAGCAGCACTTTCAATAATAGCAAATTACGGAAAGAGCCTAAATGTCCATCAACTGATGAATGAATAAAGAAAATATGGTTTATATATACACTGGAATACTACATGGCGATGGGAAAGAATGAAATCTGGCCATTTTCAGCAATATGGATGGAGCTGGAGGGTATTATGCTAAATGAAATAAGTCAGACAGAGAAAGACAGACACCATATGTTTTTACTCATGTGGATCTTGAGAAACTTAACAGAAGACCATGGGGGAAGGAAAAGGGAAAAAATAGTTACAGAGAGAGAGGTAGACAAACCATAAGAGTCTCTTAAATACAGAGGGCAAACTGAGGGTTGATGGGGGGGGGTAGGGTGAGGGGAAAGTGGGTGATGGGCATTGAGGAGGGCACCTGTTGGGATGAGCACTGGGTGTTGCATGGAAACCAATTTGGCAATAAATTATATTTAATATAAAAAACAAAATAAAAATAAAATAAAATGGGATTATGGCATTACCCATGACACAATATTACTGTTGTTTGAGGCAATGGGAGAGTACTTTTGCATATAACTTATAAGAACTTTTAAAACAATTCCCCTCTTTCCTACCACAGCCACTCTGAGGTACTGGGTACGAATACCTATGGCTACATTTGTCCTCCCACCTCAAAGAGTGGAAGAAAGTTTACTCTGCTCCACTTTGCTGAATTTTAAACTTTCTGTTCTATGTAGAAATCCTATGAAGACTATTTCTATTTGCATCATTCTTAAGGTTGAATTTAGAAGTGTTAAACACTCAAAACTTAACAAGTTTTCATCTTGTAGAATAAGTTTTTGTTTTTGAATTGGAGACTATTAAAGAAAACAATTATTGGGGACAAAAAAAATGTCATTTCTCTGCCAAATCATAAGCATTGAAATTGTTTCTATGAATGGAAACAGTCCAAGAATTTGAAAAACAAATCCCAGTGAAAACCGACAAAATCAAGTTAGCAATTTCTTCTTTTAGATTTTTTTAAAGACAGTACAAACTACAAGATGTAGCATTTTTTAAATGAAATTCTCATCTTCCAGCAGAAGCCATTATTTTCGCAAATCAATGCTTACTGCTAAAAAGAGAAAGCGTAATGGATGAACATTGTGATAAAAGCAAAGGACCCTCCAAACAGATTTTAAAAGGAAATTACGATTCAGTAAATTCCCCTTCCTCTCTTCAGTTTGCATTTCCACTCTCTACTTTTGCTAACTCCAAAAGCCAGATTTCCACTCCATTTCTTGTCCTGTTGTCTTTGCAACATGGATAAGTCTTTTTGATACAAAAGACTTTATATTGTGGAAAAGAGGTTCTGCCTCCAGATTTAAAGTCTAATTTGAAGCCCTCCTGTACCAAACTTATCCACCTCTAAAAATGTGTTGTAATAAAATATGAAGGTATTATTAAGTCGCTGTATAATCCACAAATGTTCAAAAGTATCTGAGGTTCAGATTGCCTCTTAGGTTCAGATTGCCCCAAGACAATAATAAAGACCTTTTCCTATTAAAGTGAACAAGCCAATAAAAAATAATCTCTGTATCTCAAAGAAAACATCTCACAAGAGGATATTTATCAAAAGCTACTCATAGAATTACATTAATTATCATACTCGATTTCACCCACTGAAAATCACTAAAATATAAAGATTATTACAGCAGCATTCCCTAACCTATGTCATAAATGGTGTTACTTAATAGACATTTAAGAAAAAAATAATAATAGGTACTTGTATCAATTACCTTTGAAAAACAAAAATCCCCTCTAGAAGAGTTATGTTTTATTTACATACCATATTAAGGGAAATGAGAAGTCCTACAGTAAAGAAATTTTGCTTTGTTTCCCAAAGTCTCCTCAACCAATTTGACTGCAGAATCCCTCTTTCAAAAAACATCTCTTAACATTTGTCAAACTGGAACTTTTCACAGCTTAAAAAATTCTGGTGTAGGACCTCAACCAACTATATCACTGCATACATATACACATACATATGCAAATATCATAGCTGCTTTTCACTTTGACTTTTACTTTCACCCACTTTTCACTTTCTAGTACAGCCTTCCAAAACTAGCTTCCACTCATCATCAAAATATACCAAAATATATGTACAACCTCAGGATATTGCTCTCTGTTAAGAGGCAACTTATCCAATTATCTAGTTAGAAATTAGAAGATAAAAGGGCTCTGAAATAAGACCACCTAGATTTAAAAAATTTTTTTTTCAACGTTTATTTATTTTTGGGACAGAGAGAGACAGAGCATGAATGGGGGAGGGGCAGAGAGAGAGGGAGACACAGAATCGGAAGCAGGCTCCAGGCTCTGAGCCATCAGCCCAGAGCCTGACGCGGGGCTCGAACTCCCGGACCGCGAGATCGTGACCTGGCTGAAGTCGGACGCCTAACCGACTGCGCCACCCAGGCGCCCCAAGACCACCTAGATTTAAATCATGGTTACGAGCTGTATGATTTTGAGCAAATTATTTGGCCTCATTAATCCTTGATTTTCTCTTCCGTAAGTTGGGCATAATAATGGCTTGTATTTCATTAGGTTACTGTGATGTTTATGTGAGATGATGCCCATAGCAACATGTCTGACACACAGTAAGTCTCCAAAAACACTGAAGAAACAAATATACACATGAATCATACCGATAAATGTCAGTTGATGCATTTCTCCTTCTGCTTTACAAATTTTCCTGTTAGATAAAGCTGTCGGATAAATCCTTTGGGAAAAGACTTTGTAAGTCTTGATAACAAGATTGAGCCAGAAAACTGAACAGGTCAATCTTCACTCTTAATCACTGCCACAACTTTAATTGTTGTGATTGAGGGCTACCCTGCAAGGGTGTCACCTACCCTTTCTTAACTTCAATATTACTGACTCTCAGTATTCAACTGTCTGGCCCCTCCTAACTCCTCAGTCCCATCTCATGCCACTCTCCCTTCTTGCTCTCTGTTCCAGGATTAATGGACTCCCACCACACACACACCACCACCACCACCGGATTAGGTTAGTTACCCACATGCCCTTCTAATATTTATCACACTTTATTATAACATTATTTGTCTTCTCAGCCTTACTGTGATGACTGAGTCTGTGCATTTTCCATTCTGGCCTTGACATTTGTCACAGAGTAGAACATACTGGTTGTTTTATGAGGAAATGGCTGGTATGAAGATCCCCATGCAACGTTCCAGTCTCCTCTCCCATTTTGCACATACCATTCATGTCTCCCACACATAGTCTTGCACAGTACTAGCAGGGGGAACCCCTATAATGTTTGAGAGTACATTTTCCATGAGCTGGTAGGAGGGAGCTCAGAATCAGATTTGAGCTGATTTAAAGAAAATAAGAAAGCATGACTTTTGTTATTACAGAATTAATCCTGCCACAAACATAGGAGGATTTCCAGTTTAAGGATGCAGCTTAGAGAAATAATTTGCCTATAGTCACACAACGAGTAAATGGCAGAGCTGGAATCCAACTCATAGAGTTTGTAACTTTTAAGCAAAGCTCTTCTCATCAATTTTCACAACACCATCCTGTCTGATTTAGATATCATGCCAATCAAAAAAAAAGATACTCATAAAAAATTCTGAATATAGATATCTCAAGACATATGGGGTGTAGCAGTGCCAGCAGATCAATGCCAAGCCACATCTACAGATAAGAGTGAAGAGTGCTGTGTAGCAGCAGTGTCCACCAGGGTGGGGTCTTACAGGCAGAGGTACTCTCTGTTCCACAATGCTCTTTCAGCATACCAGTTTGGAGTGAGAAAACCCAGCCTCAATTTTATTCATTGTTCTATCACTTTAATGTTGTGTGATTATGTGCTAGCCATGTATGCCTTCAGAATCTCAATATTCTATCTGAAAGTAGGGGTAATTCTACCTATTTGTCAGGTGTAGTATGAGGACCCAGTGACTTAATATGATTAAAACTGCTTAATACAACTTTGGAGCCTACTGGATACTCCCTTTGTTCCCCTTCTTTTTGACCAGTAGTTCCTAATAAGAAGTCTGTCTTCTTAAACAACTACATTTTCCTATGGGTAATCTCCCAGATATTTGATGCTATTGTAAGGAAGAATTCTGGTTGTTGGTATGTCAGCCCTGAGAAGGGGTGAAATGTTGGCAGAGGCAGTTAATCCTTCTTCCAAGTTGGCTTTCGACTCATGGACCAGAGATAATGTGAAACTTATAGCAGAGAGAACACATTGGAATCCCATGTGCTCTGATGTGGGCTAAAGCCAGGCCATGCTATTTGAAGAGGCCCCCTGATTGTAAAACCCAGCCCTTTTCATCCTCCCTACAAATTTGCCGATGGCTGTGTGGTCCTAGGCAACTATCATTAGAACATCATCCATCCATCCCTGCCCCAAGAGTTCCCAAGGCCAGCTGGAAATCAAACTCCCTGGCAAGGCTCAAATGAAAGGACATTAAGTTTTGCCCCTAAAGTTATAAATGTGAGGTTTGGTAGAGACCCAAAAGTGGAACAAGGGGAGAGCCTCTCTCATTTGGTGCTCTTTGCACTGAAGAAATATCTTTGTCACCCTAGTTTTCAGGAACAACCTAATAAAGCCTCTTGTAAAACAATCTGTCTCCAGACATCATGTGCCTATTGATTTCATCAGCAATTCTTTAAGGTTCAGTTAAGTGTGAGAAGGAAAACAAAGCAAAATTGTGCCTAAAAAATGGGAAAACTCAGATCTAAAAGATGTGAAACTGGAATGTTCAACCTTCCTAAAATGTGATAGGATCAGAATGTAAGGGAGCCAATCAATTATGTCATTAAAACATCTCACTAAAGGGGAAGGAAAAGAAAAGAAACAGGAAATTATTGATAAACACAAGAAGACAATGCATAACAAAAATGGTGTTCCCACAGTCATTCTGGAAAATATCCTATGCCTTTCTCCTTCAATGTCTATATCTATCTGACTTTTTAAAAAGTTAAGAGACATCCAATTCCATACACTGGCTCTCATTATTCTTTTATTTATTCAAAATGTGTGATTATATATTTAGTTTTAGACCCTGTGCTACAGCTGTGGAGAAAACTGTGAGCAAAAATAGACACAGTCTTGCTCTCAGAAAGTTCAAATTTTAATCGCAGAGTTAGACATTAATCAAATAATCACTTTCATGAATGTTTGATTACAGATATGTAATTGTTCTGAATGAAGAGCTCTGGTGATATGAAGGGAAATTGACCTATGCTGGGGAGGGTGCCATTAAAGGCTTCCTAAGGAAGTGACTCGTGCTGATATCAAAAGTATGAGTAATGAATCAAAAGTATATCAAAAGAGGGATGTAGGAGAAGGACGTTGGGTAACTCACCAAACTGACAGGAATACTGAAGGCATCAGCTCAGAAACTGTCAGGAATCAAGGTAAACTGGCAGCAGAAATGCTTCTGGACCTGCAGCCACTCCTGTTCAATGATGCTGCCACTGAGGCCAGCAGTCAAACCTCATTGTCCTTTGTCTTTTTGTCACTGTCTCCAGATTCAAACTGTGCAGTGGGAACACACAGTTGTACAAGGTTAATTCAGGTGTCCAAGAAAAAGAAGGCTCTTCTTTTACTGACCCACGTGATGGGAGTTCACAGAACTAGGAAGGGGGTGGTAAATTATGTACACCAAAAAGGAAGAACAGTCTACCTACTGAGGCAGAACAAGAAGAGCATCACTGAGAATAAAAACAGGATCCATACAGGATCCATAGTGCCCTCTGTCTGAAGGGTGAAGATGGATGAGGCTGGAAATTCAACTGATTCAGGTCTTTGAAAGCCATATAAGGATTTGGGCCTTTACCTTGATACAATAAGCCATTGATGACTTTATGATCAGGGTGCAGGCATATCCTATTGCATTTTAGAAAGATAATTTGGGGTATAGAGAACAGAGGATGGGGGAACAGGAGTGTGAGATCATTGTAGTGGATGCTGTTGCATGCATCCCAGGTACACTCTTCGGGATTGAGATGCATTCTCCCAGACATAGGAGTGTTGGCTGTTGACAATTTACAGTTAAGACCTTCTACGTGAGTGGCCCTTGACTGAAGGATGCTACCATAGGGAAGTTATGTTCCTCCCAGGGGACAGCTGGGATAAGATGAGTGAAAAATGCTGCTACAAAAACTTCCATTTGAGGTGGCTTTGAAGGGCTATCTGGGTTCTCAAGCTCCCTATGGCATTTAGCTGAGGCTTTATTACAACTACATCCAGCTGAACTCTCCTTCTGCTCAGACCAGCTACTCTCTCCTCACACCTTAAATAATCCCCTTGTATGTAAATGTGCATCTCAAAGTTTGCTTTCTGGGGAACCCAACCCAACTCAGCAAGGCAATCAGAAGACTGTGGGAGCCTGGCAATGAAAACCAGTAACCTCAACCATGGTGGTGCTGGATTCTATGGAGACAAATGCTCTGACAGAACTTTTAAAGGCCTAAGGGCCCCAGAATAATACTGAGAGAACAGATCATATGCAGAGTCAATGAAAGAAACTCACTAATCTGTTCCTGGATTAGATGTTTCCAACTTCCCTAGTGCTTGAATAGGAGGGAGGAACAGTCATTGTTGAACACACTGGCCTCCAACACAATTTCAAGCTTTGTCCCTATTCTAATAACCACTAATGTTCCTGCTGCAGTCGGCATCTGTCACAGTGTATGATGTGTTGGGAGCCCTGCCTCCAGAGCTCAGACTTTTAAGTCTGGAGCAGCTGTTCCAGCTCAGCTCTCCTGTCTGATGCTTTGTAGCCATGTCACTAAATTTCCAAAAGTGAGTTCATGTTATGGCTTTTTTCTCCCCTCTCTCTCTCTCTTTTTAGAGCTGTTGCTGCCCAGTGCAGTGGCTGCCAAGAGGCTTGATTTCAAACGTGAGGCTTTTAAAAGGTGACAGATGAGATGATGTCATGGCTTCTAAGGTAAAAAGCTCTTTCTTCCCCCAGAGTGGTTTAACTAATAAAATTAATTTGCCTGTTTAAAATTTAAAATAAAGACAAGATGTTTCGATTTTTCAATAAGGATGTTTGGCAGGAACAAAGGGAGTTATTTGCATGCTGATGGGGCTGGTGGGGAGCCAAAGTGCAGACAGATCTTCCTGATGCCAAGCAGAAGAGCCTTGCCTCTTCCCTTCCCTCTGTTGGATACAGAGGGAGCTGCAGACATGAAATTGTCTCCAGGGGAAAAATGGGCAGAGTAGGATGGGCATTTGTGGAAGTGAGGGCCACTGAGTAGTTGGCCCTCTTGAGCCATTAAGAAAAGTAATCAATTCAGAACCATTTTCAAAGGGTGACCACATAGCCCAGATAGTGACAGTCCCCCTCCTTCTGCATAGCTGAGGCCTCATTCTCTTTGCCATTTGTGGCAACTATTGAAAAGATGAACGTTACAAAGCCTCATGAATTCCTGGTAGCTACTCCATATTGCCCCCATTTCTTGTTTTCTCTCCACAACTATCTATGGATAGACTCAGCATTTCCTCCACAGCCAGGATAGCAGAGCTCAGACTCAAAGGGTCAATTCCATTTTTCCACCCTCTGTTTCTACCTTCCAACCTCCCGACAACCCATGGTTCAAAGAGATGACTATTGCTCTCCACTGGAGGATGATATTGACATTGTCAGTATTGAATTGGATTCAAAGTCTTGAATCTTGAAAAATCCCAGAGATTTATAGGGATTGTCCAAAGGACCTGCTCTTCCCCAATTGCCTATATTGCACCAGAATATAATTAATGTTTACAAGTTTATAAGACATTCTGCCTTACAAAGTGCTCTCCCACACATTGTTGCATTTGATGCACACATCATTAGCCTATTTTATAGGTGAAAAAACTAATGATCACAAGGAAGATAAGAAGGATGAATTTTTTTTTTTTTTGCAACCTACGCATTAGAAACTGTGGAAACTTCACTACATTACCCAATGGTCTTCACAACAGCCCCGACAACTAGGGAATTGTATCCCATTTACACATGAGGAGATGGGAGACTTGCCATTTATGTGACCACCCAAATTCACAAAATTGACCTCAGAGTTTTATTTAGGTTGTGTTGGCTTCAAATTCTTCCTCCACACTGGCCAAGGGTTCATTTCATTTTCCTGGAAGATGGACAGATCTATTTAGTCCATTCACTCTTTTTTTTTTTAATTTTTTTTTCAACGTTTATTTATTTTTGGGGGGACAGAGAGAGACAGAGCATGAACGGGGGGAGGGGCAGAGAGAGAGGGAGACACAGAATCGGAAACAGGCTCCAGGCTCCGAGCCATCAGCCCAGAGCCTGACGCGGGGCTCGAACCCACGGACCGTGAGATCGTGACCTGGCTGAAGTCGGATGCTTAACCGACTGCACCACCAGGCGCCCCTAATCCATTCACTCTTTAGCAGTCCTTCCAAGCTAGAATGTCCAACAGGCCCTCCCTTTCAAGCATTTCCCTTTGTGTCTCTGTTAGGAAACACAAAATGTCTTTAAAACACCTGGAAAGAAAAGTTACACCACAGTTCTCATCTTCATTTGGCATCAAAACAGGGAATAGATCCAATATTGTCATTGCCATCATTACCATTGCCCAATTCCCTATCATTGTCACCACCATCATCAATGTCATCATCGTCATTATCTTCAACAAACCCTCTCTTTGGGGCTCCCTCAAGCACTTCTCCTTCCTTAGTGGGCATTTTTTAGAACATGAAACAGACACAGTCCTTGATTTTGAGTTGCATTTTGTGGTAATGTTCAGTAAGATTTCAGTCTCTAGAGCTGGTTGAAATTAATAAACACTTAGGATAAGTGACTTAGGGAAATTCAATGGTTGAACCAAAGTAATAGGAATCTGTTTACAAGACAACCCTCATAAATAGTATAAAACGAATATGCTGCTCAAAAAAGGAATTAATTAACATTTAACTACCGTGCATTTTTCTATCCATTAACTAAACATTTCTACAAATGGTTTGCGGAATGGACAATTTATTCCCACTCATTTGGTTTTCATCACTAATGGTGGAAGTGAAAGGGAGAAAATGCTTGATACATCAGTAAAACAACAACTCAGCCATGGTTCAGAAGAGTCCTGTAAGAATGTGAACAACACAAAATTGTTTATAACCTTTTCTTCACAGTCTCCTTTCCCCTCATGTTCATTTTGTAGGAAAGGAGCACTCCCAGAAAGTGCTGATAATTACCCGGCATACCCAACAAGGCCAGCTGGCTCCCCAGCACCTGGCAAAGTTTCTTCCATATTGTGTCCATGTAATAAATACATGTTGAATTAATTAACTAACGATCAAGTTCACCTCTTCTAATTGCTCTGATAAACACTCTTTGCCAACCTTATTTGTCATCTATATTACAATTTCCACTGTTTTTCACCCCCTCAAAAAAAAAAAAACCTAAAATATGCCATGGGGCAAAAGTACATTACTTCCCCATTCTCAATATTTTCATCTCATTAGCATTCTGAAAATAGATACAATTGCCTTGCATTTGTTCCCCTTCCTCAAACCCCCAAACACTGTTTTCTTTCTCTCCAATGCTGCTGTTATTGGTTTTCTTTCCCCCTACTGACTGTGAGTTGGAAGACAGGGACACTACATGGTGGCATCCTTAACTACTTGCTCAGCAATGTGTCCATAGTGGGTACTCAGTGCAGGCTTTTCAGTGGAAACATGCATTGTTTTTTCTCTGGAAACCTAAAGATTTTCCATTGGGACATTTGAGATGCAGTCCTTCCCAGAAGCAGAGAGACAACTTTCCCATAAGATGTACCCAAGATTCTGCCCACCACACTCTTAGTGAGACCAGGGTGAGGGAGAGCCAACTATGCAGTCCAGTCTTTCAGGCTTTAAAAATGTAAATGATAACCCTGCAAGCTGAGTTAATGGAGCCTACATCTCAGTATGACTTATATGAGTTGTCTGAGTAAAATATGAAGCAAGGCCATACAAGAGGCACTGCATTTTGGTAGAGATCAGGGAGGTCTGCAAAGCAGGGCAGAAGAACTGATTAATACCATTTCCATTAATTTACAGAGAACCATTAGTGTTCTACTTAAGGACAAAAAATTGTCTTTGGCTTAATTAACTCATTTCCCAGGTTAAGCTTTGTGGTGTGTATCTGTGTGCATGTATGCTCATGTATATGGGAGTATTTCTCCTTTCTGCTGCACAGTTGATTGTATTTGTGTCTGGGACTCATTACATGATTGAAAATCAAAAGCAGCTGGAAATTCATGAGGAAAAAAGACAGATCTCATTAACAGAAACATTAGAGATATGGCCCATTGGGAGGCAAATTGTACAAAGAGAGATTCGTAGAGTATTTGGACTTTGCCCCTGTTGACCACCCTGTCAGACTTGTAATTATCTCTCCTTTTGGCTTCTACCACCCAGATATCTCTTGATTCTCTTCTTTTCATTCAGCTTCCTCCTTACTCTAATCATAGGCTTCAACCACCTGAGGAATATAAATATACTGCAAGTTTGTATAGTGATCTTTTTTTCCAAATGTCTAATGTCATTGGGTGAACTCATCTAGTCCCATTACTTTCCAGGATGCACTTCCTCAATCACGTCTTTATCCCAGACCCATCATGAAAACTCCCAAACCTGTTCCTCCTCTTGTGTTCGTATGTCAGTTGATGGCACCAGCATGTACTCAGTGTCCCAAGATGGAGCTTCAGATATATCTTCCATTATTCCTGCATTTCCAGTCTCTGGTCAAGTGAAACCGATGTTCTATTATGAATGATATTTTTGTCTAAAAAATGCTCCTTTTGTGCCAGGTGCTGCTCTAAGCTTTACAAGTCTGTGAAGAGGGCATTAAAACGACTCCCGTTTTAGAGATAAGGAAACTGAGATGCCAAGAGGTAAAGCAACTTTCACGAGGCCACACAGTTTATAAATGGCAGAGCCAGGATTTAAACTCAGGCATCTTGGTTTCAGCATCCCAGTCCTTCAATCATGTATTCTTCTGCCTCTACATTCCCAATTCCACTGCCTGGTCAAGTCGTGTCTCTCAGTTAACAGCATCTCTTTCTCTATCCTATACTTGCATAGCAGATTTTTCTTTCCAAATTACAAGCCTCTTTTGTAATATCTGATCTAATTCAAGTAAATCTAATATCCACTAAGCTAAAATCCAAACTTTCCATCCAATGTCTTTGAAAATCTTTCCCCAGCCTACCTCCCAACTTCTTCCCCTGCTACTATTTCCAACCTCTGTCCCCCACACTTCTTGCTTTACTTTGTTCTAATAATAATTTTTCTAGCAAGCATGTGTTGAGCACCTAGATGTATCACACTTTGCAATGGGAACTTTATATTTTCTCCTAATTATCATAGCAATTTTACAATGTAAGTATTATTCTTATATCCTTTTTTCCAATAAGAAAACGTGGACTCTGGAAAAGTAAAAGGGCTTAAGGCCCCTTTGGAAATAAGTGATGAGTCAAGATGTATACACTGAAGCCAAATTCACACCATTTTTCCTACCAATAAATAAGTGTATGTAGAAGTGTCCTAATAATTCCTGGAGGTGTTCTCTGGGTTTGCAAGCTTGCCCTTTGGCAATATTGCTGCGAGTTTACTCTAAAACTGTTTTTCAGCATTCTTTAGGGTACCCAAGAAAGGTGGTGGTGGTGGTGGTGGTGGTGAAGGGTTGGAATAGCTAATCCCCAAAGATGGAGGACAATTGAGTAAAGGCTGACCTAAGCAATGATGGCTGGTACTTCTGGCAATCTGATGGCATGATCAGGAACTCTAACCCCAAAGAAGAATTAGTTAATCATAATCCAAAACCAACCAAACAAGCAAGTAACCAACCAACCAACCAGCCAGTGAGTAGCCAATCTTATAGCTTGAACTTTGTAGCTTAAATCAGAACAGGAAATGCTCATTACACTACTAACTCAACAGCCAGAATATAAGTAAAAAAAGCAGTTAGAACTTCTCCTAAAGTTTCCTTTGTCTCCTATTGTGCAGAGGAAGAAACCCACCTGGCTCCCACAATTGTGCAAAATATCCCATTGTAAAGGGAAGGAAAGTAAGGGGGAGTCTCACAAAGTTTATTATCTGGGTCCCTGAACCTCCTGCTTCCCCCTCCACACTCAGCCAAGCTATTCACTTCACCACACTAGAGGGCACCCTACCTTCTAGTGGCCAAATGTGTATGGTTGCCTTCCCAGGGTGGAGGTTATGGAGTCCATACATGATGAGATTTCCTGAGGCCCCCAGTCCCAACGCAGACCACTCTGATTATTATTTTTTATTGACAACCTCTAAGATAAAAGTTCAAGTACAGATGTTATAGGGGAAGGGGACTTTCAAGTCCTTCTCCTTGCCATGAATAACAAATAAATATGTCTTCCTTCCTTTGACTACCATGTCCTCTCTTTACCTAAACCCCCTTCCCCAAAAGGGATCAACAGAAACAACTGCATGTGCTGAAAACTCACTTTAGGACTCCTGAGTCTAATCCTGAAACTCAATTTCAACATCTATACTTGGATAAAACCTGTCAAGCCCCTCATTGTTCTAGCTATAATCCTCTCATAAGGAACAGTCTTAGGGGAAAAATGAGAAGAGGTAAAGGAAGATAATGAATTAACTTAGATAGAGTGCTAGATATATATATGCTAGGTAGGTTTTTGTGGTCTGTGTGGTGTGTGCAACACATGTTGCACATATATCCTTTCGATCTTCAGAGTAGTTTAATGAGGTCAATGGTATTATTGCATTTTACACATGATAAAACTGAGGCTCCAGGAAATTAAGAAACATGCTTGAACCCAGCATAGATTATAAATGACAGAATGGAAATTCAAATGGAGAAATATTTCCATTAAGTCAGGAGTTGGCAAACTTTAAAGTTTGGAAACTGAGGTTCAGCATCATTGAAACTAACTTTTTAATGTTAGTATGACCATATGCACACTTATAAGCTGAAGAAACCCAAGACATTTGACTTACATATTATTCAGCTGAAGTAATGAGAATTGCAACTCCATATTTCATGAATTAGAAAATAAATTATTTCCAAGGCATTTATTTACCTTTTTTTTCTTTATCTATAAGGTGGCTCTGGCAGCTAGATTAAGCATCTTCCCACTCAACCTATGTCTATAATAGGACCTGTAATTCTTTGTTACCCTGTCATCAAAGAGAAACAACTCTACCATGTGTAAACCAACCTGGCATCTCTCCTGCATCACATGCTCTTTCTTGTAGTGCAACATCTGTAGCTTTTATAGCTAAATACATCTCGATATAAATCCTAGTTATCATGTTTACAAGTGATATAGGGTACATAAATTTTGTTGTATGGTGTCTTCTGGTTACTCAATAATATGCTTTCTGCTCAAAACAACCAGATGAATCATTGGTCTGATGGTGAAGGAGCCATGGGTCATGTTACACTCCAGGTTTATCTGCCTTCTGACTACCTCTAACCCAGGTCCTCATGGAAGGATCTACGACTAAGGGGCTCCATCTCATCACCCTATTTCTTTCTGCTTCCTCATCTCTCTCTCTCTCACTTCCCTTTCCAGGGGGTGGCAAGCTTGTTTTTTGTTTGTTTGTTTAAAACTTTAAGAAGGAGAATCTGCTTATAAATTAGCAAGTGCAGTGGCTATAAAATGACACCGTGATGGAGTTCAGCTGTTTACACCTGAGGCAAAAAAAAAATGAAAAAAAAAAAATCTCACTAAATATTAGCTACCAGCAGCAGCCTACTATCTCACCTACTTGGTGAGAGCTACACTCAGGAGAGTCAGAAGACACTTACAAGACCCTATCTCCTCCTCATCATTCAATTAGTTCCATATTTATGGTAGTAGTGGTGGTGGTGAGAGTAAGGATATAGTAGTCATTTGTTAGTCATCTGACATATATCACATATTGTGTTAGCCCCCAATAGAGGGCATCTTAATCCTCTACAACTCTATCAATTGGCACTTACTATGTTCATTTGAAGGGAGGACACTGGAATTGTCTTGCCCAGTTGCTCATATATAGCTGAAACAGGCTCTGAATTCAGTTCCGATTCTAAAACCCATGGTCTTCCCTTTTTGCAACACAGACTATCTTAGATGTAGGGCTACCACATCTTTTTTCCACTTTATTTGTGCTCCCTTTTTTCCTTATTTCTCCATCCTCATTTCTTCCTCCCATCCAAAATAATAATCATTTCTTTAAACTCTTCCATTCTATTTCATGATTTCCCTTTCCTCCTAAGAACACATTTGAGAAATTATTTTTAATGATATCAAATCATTTTTTATTGGTGCTCTGCAAAAATGATAGTGGTGTCATGCCAGACACCGAAAAACTGGTATATTACAGAGGGAAACTGTTCAAACTGCAGCCTCATGCTGAGTTGCTGCTCACAAATGTTTCTTAATCTGCAACCCTGGGGTTATGAATGGCAACCCATAAAAGTTATTAGAAAGGTAAAGCTAGTGAAAAAAAGGTTGAAATCCACATTCATTTATTTAACCAATATACATTAAATTTGTACCATGTTTCAGACTCTGTACTAGGCACTGGGGGCAAAATGCTAGTCAAACCATGAGAGGAAAATGTAAATTTGTAATTAAAATACAATAGTTTGAATGCCATGACAGATTAGTGCTGTATGCTATGGGAGAAGCATCTCAGACACAAGGAAGACTTGGGTCGGGGCCATAACCTCTTAGCATATGAGATTTGAGCTAAGATACAAAGGATAAGTTCACATCAGCCAAGCATGCTGGATATCTTCTCCTTTCCCCTTGCTCTGGTTAATAAACTACCCCAGAACTTAGTGACTTAAAATAACAACAGTTATTTATTATGATTGCAAATCTGCAGTTTGTTCAGAGTTTAGTGGGAAACTCTTGTCTCTGCTCCATGTGTTATAAACTGGATGCTTCAACCAAGGGCTGATGAATTCACCACCATCATGGCCTGCTCACAAAGGCTAAGAAGTTGATGCCAATGATCAAGTGGGAGCTCAACTAAGGTGGGTGCCAGAGGTCTCAATTCCCCTTACATGGGTCTTCTCATGTGCTGTGGGATCCTTTAAAGCATGGAGACCAGGTTCCAAGGGTGAGTGTCCAAGGAGAGCATATCAGATGGAAGTTGTATTACCTCTTATGACTCAACCTCAAAAATCACCTACTCTCATCCACCTTATCCTATGAGTCCAGACAGTCCTAAAGGCCCACCTAAGAGACATGACCAGACTCCAGCTCTTGATACAAGCATGACAATAATCAAGATTAACATGTGAGATAGGAAATACTATGTTAGTCATTTCTGGAAAACTTTATCAACCACAGTCATCTGAACTCACTGTCTATACTTCATACTGCTCTTGCTTGGAAAAGTTAAATACATGAATTGCATCAACAACAGGCTCCCTTGTTCTCTGGCTTCTGTTAAGTTTTTGACTAAAGGGTGAATTCTCAAGAGATTGAAGGGAAAAAGTGAATTCAATATATTAATTCCCCCAGCCTTTTCTGAATAGGTGCACCTTGGCTGGCTATGCCAGATCAGGCCCCAGATCAGGCAGTTTTCTCTCTGTTGGTTCTAATATCGTCTCCTTCTCCCTGACCTTTCAGACCTAGAGGCTGAAACTGCTCCTCTCTGTTACCAGTCCCAAGATACTACATTAGTGTTTTATTTTCCAAGACTCTGTACTATTCCTGGATGTATACTCCAATTATACTTCAATTGTACCCATATAAGTAATCCCTTTATTTAAATATTTTGAAATTGTCTAATGTAAATACATCATGGGTTTTTTTTGTTTGTTTCTTTGTTTGTTTGTTTTTCCCCTGACCCTAACTAATGTACCAAGTAAAGAGCTATCTGGTGAAGGTGATAGTGTAAATTCATGGTTTGAAACACAGCTTCTGCTCTAAACATTTAGTAATATTAGATGAATGCATAGCTAGTCTAAAGGAAACACAAATTTTGTTTCCATGAACCAATAATGGGACGAAAATGCAAAGTTCTGAGCAGAAGCCATGGGACTGCTAAGGCTTGAGATACAGAAACAGATGGTGGGTATTGTGGGCAAAAGGTATCCAAAACAGAGTGTGCGACTAGAGCCAGACTCCACAAAATAAGGAGATGAAATAGGGCTCCCCACTTGTAAGGATGCTAATAAAATACCACAGTTCACCACTGCCTCATTCTGTGGAATATAGAAACCTGGGAGTTCAAAGGGGTGGGAGGACACAGACACTGCCTCCATACCAGGAACTGAACCAAGCTGCCAGCTAGTTCAGTGCCAGGGTCTGCAGTATCTCCAACATCATCATGGGTGGAGCTTGGGGTCACTATTATCAATACTGGCATTGGTCTGGGCATAAAAGGCCACCACAAAAATACTATATACAGAAGAGTAATAACATAAGAAAACAGACAACAAAACCAAATGAAAATAATGTCCAGTCCAAAATGAAGCTGCAAAAATAGAATTCAAAAAGATATGAAGTCATATAATGCTAAAGATCCCCCCAAAACATCAGCCACACAAACATGAATTACTTCCAGAAAAAAAATTATTTTAAAAAACATTATCAAAAAATAATACAATTAAGATGCTCAAAAAATTAAATGAAATAATAAAAATTATTAACAATTTAGAAATTTAAAAAAGTATAAGTAAATCTGAAAGAAAAACAATTAGAAATCTTAGAAATAAAAAATGTAGTCACTGATATAAAAAATTCAACAAATAGAGTAAATTCCAGATTGACACAAAGAATTAGTAAGATAGAAAATAACACTGAGGAATTCACCCAGATATAGTTCAAAAACACAAGAGAATAAACTACAAAGAGTAATTAATGAATTAAAAGACATGGAGAAGAGTTTGGGAGGGCTCTAACACATATCTACCAAATTCCAGGAAGAAATAACAAAAGAATTAATGAACATTATATATATTATATATATATATGAATCTATATAATATATATATTAATGAACATTATATATATATATGAAGAAATAATAGCTAAGAATTTTCCAAATCTAAAGAACATCTAAGTTCTCATATATAAAGTACACTCCAAGTACCCAGAGGTATAAATAAAATAAATCTATGTTTTGACACATTATAGTAAAATATAGACCATCAAGGATAAAGAAAGAAGGAAACTTTAAAGTTATTGGAGAGGTCTGCTCAGCCCTGGCACAAAGGCAGCTTCCTAAATCCAACTTTTTCTACACATCCTCCCAAAAAGTTTTAAGTTCAACAGGAAACTCAAATAGAAATGCTAGGAACTCTGGACGCCTGGGTGGCTCAGTTGGCTAAGTGTCCAACTTTGGCTTAAGTCATGGTCTCATGGTCCGTGAGTTCAAGCCCCATGTCAGGTTCTGTGCTGACAGCTCAGAGCCTGGAGCCTGCTTCGGATTCTGTGTCTCCCTCTATCTCTGCCCCTCCCCTGCTGGCTCACTCTCTCTCTCTCTCTCAAAAATAAATAAAACATTTAAAATAATGCAAGGAGTTCAAAACCACATCTTCAGAATTACTAGGAGACATTTAATAGTACAAATTTCAAATTACCTATAAGTAGAAAAACTAATACCAAATTTCAACAGAGCTTCCACAGCCATGACAAGCTTGTGAGTTTGGAGAATGGAGAGTTGCCTTAGGAGTCTCCAGGGAAAAGAAGAGTCTATAAGATTTACATAAAACCCAGATAGGAATAACTCCCAGGAAGAAAAAGTGTATACTACGTGTTCAGTACTAAACACAGGTGTGGGAAGTAGTGTTTACAGTACTGACAACAAAAAAGTATTAAGAGTGAGTGAAACCAGGGGTTCCACTGATGCCTCTGCAAAGCATTTTTGGGGAAGATGTTAACTGGAGAAGGAGGGGTGCCCCCTGACAATGTGGCATTAAAGCTACATGTAGAAATTAGAAGGGAAAAGATTAAATATCCTTCAGAAAAATAAAAGAGAGAGAAACGTGAATTACACCAATCCCTTACCCAACACTTTCACCAGCAAAAAAATATCCATTGAGGAAACTGCATTTCACTATTCTGGCACAAGAGAATACTCTTCAATGATGCACTCTATTTCTGAAATATATTGGAATAAGAAAACAAAACAAACAAACAAAATAAAAAAAAAAAAGAAAGAAACTCAGCCTAAGTGTGTGTAAAGCCACAGTAGAAGGAAAACAGTGAGACTTAAAACATTTCAGCTCATTATAAACTCCCCCAAAGAAAAGTAACCATGAGATAAAAACTATAAGCCAATGATCCAAGCTTAATTAAATTTCCTTAATCATTTGGAGATATAAAAATATTCAAATTCAAAAATTAAGGATAAAAGTGAAAAATAACAAGAGGAAATGCAATGAACTTCAGAAAGAAATTAAAGAAAAGGTGTAAAACCCAGAAATAAAGAAAAAAAATGACAAAGTATCAAATAGAATCAAATAATTATGAGGGCCAGTGAATAAAGGCCCAAAAAAAAAAAAAAAAAAAAAAACAACTAAAAGAATGCAAATGAGGAAAAGGAGTAAAAAGAGTCCGAGAGAAAATGGTTGAAAGGCAAAGAAAATTCAATCTATGTATAATTGGAGTCATTAAAAGGGAAGCTTATAAGCTTATAATCTGGGAAATTTTTTTCAGAAATGAGAGATAAGGGGGTACCTGAGTGGTTCAGTCAGTTAAACAATGTGACTTGATTTCGGCTCAGGTGATGATCTCACAGTTCCTGAGTTCGAGCCCCGCACCTAGCACTGCACTGACAAGGCAGAGCCTGCTTGGGATTCTCTCTCTCTCTTTCTGTCCCCCTCTCTCAAAAATAAATAAATAAACTTTAAAAAAAGAAAAGAAAAAGAAAATCTACATACTAAGAGAGTCCACCATGTACCTTGAAAAGTTTGTCTGGAATGATCAACTTTGAGATGGATTCTAAAAAAGTAGATTTTGAAGACAAAAATTTCTTAGGGCAACCAAGCAAAAAAGGACAAATCACTCTAAGATAACAAAATTATACATGCATCAAATTTATTAAGAGAAACATGCAAAGACAAGAACTAATCACACAACTAATTTCCCCACAATTACTTTTTAACTACAAAAGGAAATATAGTAACTATACAGTGGAGAAATTGACCAAACCATCAAAATTAACACCACCTATCAGAAGCAAATAGACATGATATCACTTGAGATATAATACCCTGAAAATAATACAATTTATTATTTATATAGTAGTTCCTTCCAAAAATGCAAAACATGGTTCTAATCATGAGGAAACATCATCAAAACTATCAGGAACATGCTAAATAAATAGCCTGTTTTTTTTTTTGTTTTTTTTTTTTCAAAAATGTCAATGGTATGAAAAGCAAAGAAAGCTGAGGAATTGTTCCAGAGTAAAGAAGACTAAACAGCCATGACAACTAAATACATACCTGATCCTGACCTGGATCGCAGAAGAGAAACACAAAATTGCTTTGAAAACAAAACAAAACAAAACAAAACAAAAACAAACAAACAAACAAAAAACAACCCCACATTTTTGGGACAATTGACAGAATTGGAGAATGAATTACAGAACTACAGAACAGGCATCAATGTTAAATTTCTTGAATCTGATGGAGTTCAGGATGATGGCAAAGGTCATTTATGATGAGCAGAATATAAAACAGGGTCCCTGCTCTCAAAGACAATACATTCATTCTATTCTAAATGAAGAAAGAAACCAGCACAGGAAACAATCAAAAGTGCAATATGGCGGGGGGGGGGGGGGACGGCAAATTATCAGAGTAGAAAGTGATTATATGAGATGTAGTGGTCTGAGAATTCTTCACAGAAGACAATATGAATGAGGCCTTTAAGGAAGGATGGATTTGAGGTAAGCAGTAAAGGGAAGGTAAGGCTTTTATATGTGGAGAAACCATCACTGTGAACAAGGAAGTGGGAATAAACACAGCTCACAGGGTAAACTTAGGAGCCCAAGACTCAAGTGGAAAGCCAGTGATGGGAAACAACAGGGAAGTTATTTTGATGTGTAGGTGGGAAGCACTGAAAACTTCAAACAAACTTTAATGCATGTCAATTTAGTTAGGAGAAATTTTATCATACACACATGGGGTTTCCATTATTTTTTTTTTTAATTTGGGAATCTTTAAACACTTAGTCCAAATCTTTTTCTCTTAAGAATAAGGGGAGACATCTCTCCACTGTTGTATGAAAATCTTTCTGTGATGATGAAAACATTCTGTATCTGTGATGTCTAATACAGTAGCCACATGTGGCTAGTCAAACGTGGCTAGTGTGACTAAGGAACTGAATATTTAATTAAATTTAATTTTAATTACCTTAAATTTAAATAGTTACATGTAACAATTGGCAACCTCACTAGATCTCACAGGCGTGTACCAAAACTCTCTCACAACTTGCACAAATGATCCAGATGCTTACCCTCATTCCCCTTTTAGCCTCTCACTTGTAGACACAGCTTCACTGCTCTCTTCCAACCCTTATTTTTGTAAAGGAAGCAGAGTATTACATAAGGTATAACAGTTCCAGTGAACTTAGAAAGTAATTAGGTCAGGGTTTCTCATTTCTGAAATGTAAAGGTCACTCAGAAGGGACATGAGGATTGAAACTATTAAAAACTTAGCAAATATTTGAAATTCCAGTTTATTTCCTTCTTTTCTTAAGCTCACCCTTCTGTCTGCTTTAATGAAGTCTGCAGCTCAAGTGATCAAAAGCTTGAAGCAGCCTTCACAATGGCCTCCTACTAAGTATCCTGCAGGAAGGACATGGGGGGTCATGGTGCTGGCAGCTCTTTCACTGTGATCTCAGCCCCTTAAGCCTGAGTAGAAGAGTAGCAAATTAAACTGCCCTTCTAAAAATTCAACTCCCAAAATTTTGGCACATTTAGGTTTTTCTTTGGGTGTAAAAATTCTTCAGGTCCTTATGCTCAAGAAAGTACATTTTCTCTCCTAAAAATAAGTGAGCAGCAGGTGCCATACCAAACAAGTCTTAAATGATTTAAGCTGCAGTTGGGAAGGCTCCATAATGTAATTCATTCCAGTTACTGCTCATTTGGAACTGGGGGAGCCTTTTGATCTAGCCGCATGAATTTCAAATCATTTCTATTGGACAGTTATAATTTTGTTCTCAGTCTTTGCAAGTTGAATTTATAATCCATTTGGAGTAATGAGCATGCACACACACATACACATCCCTATCAAAGGTCAACATCACTCAATGCTGATAAGAATAGGTAATATTCAATATTTAAGGGTTACTTCTAATTCCTTTCCAGCATTCCTTATGACATTTTATGCCCTGGCTCTATTTTATCACTGCTAGAAAAATGCCATAAATAATTGGCTTGGGATGAGCAAGAAGATGTGCATGCACAGCCTCTCCTCTGATTTCAAAACAATGCCAAGCATTTTGTATAAGAAGAATAGCAAACTTCTTCCTAGATTTTTAGATAAAATCCAAATTCCAAGTATTTCTTTTCCCTATTGTTCCCATCAAAATATGTCACAAATCCCCAAGCTGTTTTGCAAAGCAACATTACTATACCTGAAATATACTTAAGTCTCCAAAAAAGAAGCCCAAATAGAATAGACAATCACAGGTCAAACAAAATTTGTTGCTATTCTTGAAAACATACCCATGTTAGTTCAGATTATATCTGTATAGAACTCTGTGTATAATATGAATATGCAAATAATATGTAGGAGAACATTAAAAACAGGAGACTTCTAGCAAAAAGATATTAAGTAGGAAAGGTTAGTTGCTGCAGCCTAAGGAAGCCTGCAGATCTAGCCTCACAGTCTTTGATGATTGATACCTGTGGTTTTTATGGACAGAGAGTGAATTATACTGGAAGAAGAGACACTATGGGGACATTTTGTTAATAAGCACAAGCTCCCATGTGAACTTGGAATGAGTAACAAAGGTGGGGGGTAGAGACAGAGGAACTTCATGAGGGTAAGGCAACATGGAATGCTTCTGTTTCCTTGTACTGCGAATCCTATAGAGGCGATAGTAAATCAACTTAGAGTTTCAAGTTCATTCATATATAGTTTTTTCCCAGAATGCCTATCTCTGTACCCCACATCTGAAGTTACTATCTCTCTGAAGAGTTTGTGTGAATATTTCAGTTCCAAAAGTGATTTAAAATAGCTCCATGAGGAGAGAGAGGGAAGATGGCGGCGTAGGAGAACGCTGGGCTCACCTCGCGTCCTGCTGATCACTTAGATTCCACCTACACCTGCCTAAATAACCCAGAAAACCACCAGAGGATTAGCAGAATGGAGTCGCCGGAGCCAAGCGCAGACGAGAGGCCCACGGAAGAGGGTAGGAAGGGCGGTGAGGCGGTGCGCGCTCCACAGACTGGCGGGAGGGAGCCCGGGCAGAGGGGCGGCTCGCCGGCCAAGCAGAGCCCCTGAGTCTGGCTTGCAAAAAGCGGAGGGGCCTGACGGACTGTGTTCCAACAGCAAGCGCGACTTAGTGTCTGGGAGGTCATAAGTTAACAGCTCTACTCAGAAAGAGGCTGGAGGACAAAGGGAAGGAGAGCTGCTGAGCCCCCGCACGACAGAGCTCAGTTTGGTGGGGAACAAAGGCGCTCACCAGCGCCATCTCCCCCGCCCATCCCCCAGCCAAAATCCCAAAAAGAACCAGTTCCTGCCAGGGAACTTGCTTGCTCCGCGCAAACACCTAACTCTGCGCTTCTGCGGAGCCAAACCTCCGGCAGCGGATCTGACTCCCTCCTGCTGCCACAGGGCCCCTCCTGAAGTGGATCACCTAAGGAGAAGCAAGCTAAGCCTGCCCCTCCTGCCCCTGTGCACCTTGCCTACCCACCCCAGCTAAGACGCCAGATCCCCAGCATCACAAGCCTGGCAGTGTGCAAGTAGCCCAGACAGGCCACCCCACCCCACAGTGAATCCTGCCCCTAGGAGAGGGGAAGAGAAGGCACGCACCAGTCTGACTGTGGCCCCAGCGGTGGGCTGGGGGCAGACATCAGGTCTGACTGCGGCTCCGCCCACCAACTCCAGTTAGACACCACAGCACAGGGAAAGTGCCCTGCAGGGCCTCACCACGCCAGGGACTATCCAAAATGACCAAGAGGAAGAATTCCCCTCAGAAGAATCTCCAGGAAATAACAACAGCTAATGAGCTGATCAAAAAGGATTTAAATAATATAACAGAAAGTGAATTTAGAATAATAGTCATAAAATTAATCGCTGGGCTTGAAAACAGTATAGCTGACAGCAGAGAATCTCTTGCTACAGAGATCAAGGGACTAAGGGACAGTCACGAGGAGCTGAAAAACGCTTTAAACGAAATGCATAACAAAATGGAAACCACCACGGCTCGGATTGAAGAGGCAGAGGAGAGAATAGGTGAACTAGAAGATAAAGTTATGGAAAAAGAGGAAGCTGAGAAAAAGAGACATAAAAAAATCCAGGAGTATGAGGGGAAAATTAGAGAACTAAGTGATACACTAAAAAGAAATAATCTACGCATCATTGGTATCCCAGAGGAGGAAGAGAGAGGGAAAGGTGCTGAAGGGGTACTTGAAGAAATAATAGCTGAGAACTTCCCTGAAGTGGGGAAGGAAAAAGGCATTGAAATCCAAGAGGCACAGAGAACTCCCTTCAGACG
>NW_024412469.1:1541424-1610492 GCF_014898765.1 Herpailurus yagouaroundi | reverse complement strand
AAATAGCTCCATGATTAGGCATAAGATAGAAATTTTAAATCTATCTAGTTATGTGGTATGCAAAAAAAAAAAAAATTATGCAGTGTCATCATCGCCTTCCTCCAAAATGATCACAATGTCTAACACTAGACAACACAAGGTGCTTTTGCTAATTTGCACAATGGCACTGCATAAGCTAGTGATGGCCTCACTGGGTTGGCTCAGAGATGCCTCCTCCAGCACGCCATTCTCCTTTGCAGAGTTGGCCACAGAGCCTCCCTGCTGCTCTCAAGGTTATAGGAAATCAACATCATAAAACATTGGATAAAGGATATACAAGCAAACGAAAATATGCTCAACATCACTTGAAATCAGGGAACTGAAAGTCACCATTAAGCTGTGATGAACTGCATTATTTCCCCCAAATTCTTCACTCCTCTCAGAATCCACATCTTTTGCCATGTAACTTTGTGGTTTCCACCACTAAAAGAGAAGAATATATTTCCTCAACCCCTGACTTCAGGTTGAGTCATGTGAATTGCTTCAGTCAGTACAATGAGGGGAAAATGACAGTGTCAGTTCTGAACCTATACCTTAAGAAGCTTTGTAGATTTCCACTTGTCCTCTTGTGCCTCTGGCTTTGTGATGAGAACATCCTCCATCTTGCACACAGTTCCTAAACATATGATGAGCCATGTGGAGCAGAGTTGCTCCAGTAACTGTGGACTGAACCAGAGCCTCCCCAGCCAAGCTGGACACCTGCAGTCAGTAGATCCACACAACTGAGCACAGAGTAGATCAGTCAAAGCTGGTAGAACTGTTGGTGTGTGAGAAATTCTGAGATTACTATTTTAAGCCACCGTGTTTCTGTGTTTGTTTTATGTGTTTTACCATTTGTGTGGTGTGTGTGTGTGTGTGTGTGTGTGTGTGTGTGTGTGTGTGTTGAAAACACTTAAGATATACCTCCTTACCAAATTTCATGTATACAATACAGTATTATTAACTATGATATGGGTTGAGAAAAATGGGGACATGTTGGTCAAAGGGTGCAAACTTTCATTTAAACCACTAGTGGCCTGTTTATGTATGAGTATTTTTGCGGTAGAAACCAGTATCAGCTTCCACACGATTCTCACAGCCAGTACTACTTCCAGCACTGCATGCACCTGGGAAATAAGTCTCCATCACTCTCCTTTTCTCTCTTCCATCTCCCTACCCAGATGAGGTCATTCCTCTTCCTCTTGACCAAGCATTAGAATCTTATCTTCTCCTTGCCATTCTGCAGCAGAAGTTTAATTCCTTAATGAACTAGATCTTTCTCTACAAGTATTTGATACTTTACCTACTTTCTCTAAACCATAGTTCTTATTTCATAATTGGGACTAATTACGAGTTACTATTTACTATTACAAAGTCAGATAATGCATGTAAAGTGCCTGGAAAGTAGCAGAAACATAGTAGGAATTCAAAAACAGTAAACGCTATTGTCCTCTTAAAACTCATTTTCAGGGTGCCTGGGTGACTCGGTTAAACATCTGACTTTGGCTCAGGTCATGATCTCACAGTTTGGTTCTTGATTTCAAGTCCCACATTGGGCTCTGTGCTGACAGCGTTGAGCACGCTTTGGATCCTCTTTCTCCCTGTCTCCTTGCCCCTCCCCAGCTTATGCTTGCTCTCTCTCTCTCTCTCTCTCTCTCTCTCTCTCTCTCTCTCTCTTTCTCTCTCTCTCAAAAATAAACATTAAAAAAATTTTTAAATCACTTACATAATGATCTGCCCTGAGACCCAGAGATAGGAAAATCCCATTTGATAATATTGTGTAAAAATGCTTAAGATAAAGGTAATTGCTAATTCATCCCAACTTTTTAATATAACTGTACTTAACATAACTTGAAAAACATATTTTCAATATAACATATGTTAATCTTGTGGTAAGTCATTTTGAGATTTGGAGAATTTTTAAGTCACCTAAAAAGTGTCCTAATCTCTTTGGAGGCATTCCTCCCCTGATTAGCCTGAAAATTTGAGACTCAAATAATCAATTAACATTTTAGTCATTCATTGAACCACTACTTAGTGTGCATCTACAGTTAGTTGCTGCATGAGATTAAAGGGACATAAAATAATATCCTTTCCCTATCAAATTAGAAATGTTGGGAAGTTGCTGCATCAACACAGTAACAACTGCCCAAGCTACCATGTATTGAATCAAATGTTAACATATTAACTAGGATAGAAACTAAGGTAGAAAATGGAATACTCGAATTGGCATAATTTAAGGAGAGATTAACAAAACAACTATTTGCAGACATGAGGGCAGGTACATGGAAACCACAGGGCAGGGCAGCACAGCAGAGGCAGTAACAGTGGGGTACTATCCCCACCCCAGGCCTGCAGGATGAGAAGAAAGCATTTACCTGGACCAGGTGAAATAGAACCGTATAGATGTGACCATCTGACAGGAACTGTGGTTTGATGGCAGAATCTAGTGAGGCACAGGGCAAAGGAGCCTGTTGATGATATCTATGCTTATCAGCCTTTCAGGACAGAGATAAATGTGGAGGGAAGATCTGAAAGGGCATCATCTTTTGAGCACACCAGGATACAGGAACCAACTTCCCCAAAAGATATTGTCTTAGCCTACTGAGAGATACATACTCATGAGTATAATGGTAAGGGAAAATTCCTTATAAGGGAAAATTCACTCCCCCTGGACCCTCCTGGGAATTTGGAATCTAAATCATGTTGGAAAAACTGCTGGGAGACTCCCCTACAAATCCAGAGGGCATTAGATAAGATGAACCTTGGATGGGATTGCAGTAGTCTGGAAAGTGAACTATAAATGAGGAATTCTGGGCTCTTTCCATACCTTTCCTCCAGGGAAAGAATGCAGGTAATGGTATTCAAATTATCTTCCCTCTAGCCCTGCTTGTTTATGGTCAGAAGAGGTTCTGCCAATACACCCCATAAAGGAAAGGAAATGGAGATGATGACAGATTACGTTTTAGCTAAACTGCTATGTAAAGTCTTAAACATCCTCAAATTGGACTATTTTCATGCTAGTTAAAATAGTTGGCACAGGATATTTTTCATGACCCTATTGTACTAAACCTTTACCTCCAGATTTTCCTGGTAGGAGGTGAAGTTCATTGCTTCCAGTGGGACCTTATACTTCCTGCCAATATAATTGTGGGTGGTGGTGCCATTTGGAAATAACAATCTTCTTCTTTGGGTTCAACATGGCCCTGAAGAGATAGTGATATTTTGGCATTTTAAGTTCCTTATTTCCAAAATGCATTAGCCTGTGTGCATATGTAGTTGCTTTCCAATTCAAAATGATGCTTTTGATTTGAATCCAAATAAGTTTTCCATCCTTGCCTGCAACCTCCAAATGATTTCATTGCCATTATTCTCTTAGCGTCATCTGTGGATGAGAATGCAAACAAAATTTCAGGTCCTCCTTGGCATCTCTGATTCTCTGAAGGTTTTATTTATACTAGCATAATAGAGATTGATTGTACAATAGGATAAACAACCTTCAGCTTATGTAGGAATATTTTCAACATCCCATTTCCCATTCGCATATGTCCTCAATAAGTAACTCATCAAAGAAGTCTTATTTTCTGCACTCTTCAATGCTCGCTTTAGGGACTGTTCTTTTTCCTGATATTGCAAGGTAGCAGCAAATAATGTCACAGTTAAGATTTCAAAGGCACAACATTATAACCTCTTTATCTCTATTGCCCATAATGAAAATCTATATTGCAGTCATAGTCTTCCAAGAGACTGTCTCATAATTAAGTTATATGCTTTTAAAAAATTCATCTTCTGCTTTTTTCTTTTTTATCTGAATCTTCTGCTTAAACATGTTTGATGGCATCTAGTCCCTTATGGGATTAACACCAACCTTCTTTAAATGGGTGATGGGCATTAAGGAGGGTACTTGTTGTGATGAGCACTGGGTGTTATATATAAGTGATATCACTAAATTCTACTGAAACTAACGTTACAATATATGTTAACTAACTGGAATTTTTTTTTACATTTATTTATTCTTGAAAGACAGAGAGAGACAGAGCATGAGCAGGGGAGGGGCAGAGAGAGAGGGAGACATAATCAGAAGCAGGCTTCAGGCTCCGAGCTGTCAGCACAGAGCCCAACGTGGGGCTTGAACTCACAAACGGTGAGATCATGACCTGAGCCGAAGTCAGATGCTTAACCTACTGAGCCACCCAGGTGCCCCATTAGCTAACTGGGATTTAAATAAAAACTTGAAACAAACAAAAAATAAACTAAAAAACCAAACAAACAAAAAAACCCAGTCTTCTTAGTATGCCATTTATTCATTTTTGCAGACATTTATTGAGTGCCATCTCTATGACAAGCACTGTTATACGTACAGAGGACATTTTAAATATCATTCACACTGAGCTGCTTGCCTTTCTCAGACATTCAAACTTTTCTCAACTCCTTGACTTCTTTATTGTGTTGTCTATCAGGGCATATTTCCAAATCACTTCTTCCCATTTTCCTGCAAATGCCTACTCCTCCTTCAGAATTCTCCTAAGCCCACCTTCTGTGAGCACCTTCCCCAACTCCCTCTGGCAGAGTTCATCACTCCTTCCTCTGATCCCACAGAGAAGAGTTCTTCCATCTTTATAATAGCCTTTGTTACATCTGTTGAAACTATAAATATGTCTATGTCTCCCCCAATCTGGGAGCTCCAGGAGAGAAACGTTGGAATTTTGTTCACCAGAGGCACCTAGTACAGTGTATGAACTCAAAGATATGCTGAATGAATGAATGAATGAATGAATGCAAGAGGTAACAAACAAAGCACCAGTTGAAACTCTGAGAATAAATTCTCTCACCCACAGTTAAAAATTACTCAGCTGAGGATCTAATGTATAACATAATGACTATAGTTGACATACTGTACTGTGTGATTGAAATTTGCTAGGAGAGTAGAACCTAAATATTCTCACAAAAGAAGAAGAAGAAGAAGAAGAAGAAGAAGAAGAAGAAGAAGAAGAAGAAGAAAATACACAGTAAATATGTGAGATGATGGATGTGTTAATTATCTTGACTAGGGAAATTTTTTCATCATGTACATATATCAAGTCATCACGTTGTATGCTTTAAATATTTTATAATTTTATTTGTTAATTGTACCTCAATAAAGCTGGAAAATTATTTATTAATTCACTTATTCATTCTTTTTTTAAAAAAATAATTACTCAGCTGGAACTAAAAGCCATCATTGAGGCCACAAATTATTTGGAGACTTTTCAGCTCCAGGTGACAGGCTGATAGCCTAGGTCTGGAGAAAACTACAAACCCCAGCATGCATATTATTCCACATCCATTCTGCTGCAGCATGGACATAGTGGTTATGTCTTCTAGAAAGCTCTTCTGCAGAGAGGACAACTTCAAAGACAAGGAAAGAAGCCAGCTTCAGTGCATCTGAACTTCTATGTATGTGTGCCCTGAGTCATTATCTCAGACTGAAGGATTCTCCAAAAAAAGGGATTACATCTTGAGCTTCTAAATTTCTCCTTCCCCTAATCCCTTGTTTCTCACAGGACTAAACACAGCTTATGCTTCATAGAATTATTTAAGTAACAAAATGTTTCTGGATAAAAGAAAAGTAGGATGAGATTATAGAAGCTAAGAAATAGTAGCTGCTGTAACAAATACATCCCAAAACATCAGTGTCTCATCACAGTAGAATTTTATTCTTACTGTATAATAGTCCAGTGTAAATTCACTGCTCAGCACACAGCTTTCTTCAAGGTGGTAGTCCAGAGACCCTGCCTTCCCTTATGTGGCACCACTACCAGAAACTACAGTATCTTCCTCATCCATCAGTAGAAAGACAAAGAACACTTGAAGGGAGCACAGCTTCTGCTTAAAACCCTCAGCCCAGGGGTACCTGGGTGGCTTAGTCTGTTAAGCCTCTGACTTCAGCTCAGGTCATAATCTCATAGTTTGTGAGTTCAAGCCCCATCTCAGGCTCTGTACTGACAGCTCAGAGCCTGGAGCCTGCTTTGTTCTGTGTCTCTGTCTCTTTCTGCCCTTCCCTGATCATTCTCTCTCTCTCTTTCTCTCTGTCATAAATAAATAAATAAGTAAAAAAACATTAAAAAATTTTAAATACCTAAGGGGGGAAAATATTCTCAGCCCAGAATGGCACACATGGCACACATCACTTTTATTTCTGTTTCATTGGTAAAAACTATTCTCGTGACCATTCCCAAAGACAGGTAGGTGGGACATGCAGTCCTGGCCAGGTAGCCTCTCCCTTGTAATAACCTTGCACACTATAAGAGGGAGTCCCAATCTGGATGTTCAATTATGCTTTTCTGATACACAAGTCTTTATTGGGGAAGTGGTAATAAAGAAATATGCTTCTATGAAATTAATCCCATTTCTCCAAAAATGAAACTTATTGTGACCATAGAATATAACCTCCTGACTCATTTATAATTCCTATATAACCACTTCTCCTACTACAATTTCTGCTTAACTTCTGAGAATCTCCATTAAGAGTCAGAGCTTTGCTTTGAGAGTGCAGAGATCATCAATCCTCTCAAAGATTATTCTGGATAAGGTACAGCATTTTCCAAACTCGGTTATGCAAAACTCTGGTATAGTCATGTGGAAATTGAGTTTGAGAAGCCCAACATGCTGTGCTTCCTTCCCTCTTAGAGGTTCATAATGCATTTTAACACAAAGATTTGGAGAAATGCTATAGCATAGAAATCTGTTTTACTTTGTTCAAAGAAGCATTCCTCAAACTTATTTAACCACTAAGTTTATACTTTGAAGCACACCTATTAACCCCAAAATGCTGTATGAGAGTACAAAGTAATAAAAATAAGAATTAGAATTTACTGAAACCTCTCATGTGTTAGACACTATGCTCTCTGGTTCAATGACAACTAACCTCTATGAAGTAAGAATCTTTATCCCGTTTAAAGATGAAGAAAAATTAAGCTCAAAGTATGAAAACATTTGTTCAGTATCAAAATTCCATCATTAAAATGTAACCTGTTTGGATCATTGAGAAAAATGACCTAGAGATTATGTATGTCTGTCCTTTTAGAGGTGTCATCTATGAAAATAACACAAAAGATGTCTGAGTCCCCAGCTTAATGTCAGATGCACGGTGAGGATTCATCCAGAGATTTGCAAGGCCAGTGCAGCAAAACTCCACATGAAATTGGCTTGTTACTTTCTAACCATACTTTGCTGTTCACTTTCTAATCAGGCTTTCCTGACATGTGATTCTGTAGTGAGAATGAAAGAAAAATGGAGATCCAAGGCCCTGAATACAGAATTTTCCACAGAAAGAAGTTTCTCCCTCTGGGACCAATAAGTTCCCATTCTCAAGAAATGCTGGGACTATATGGGAACTAAATTTCTACCAACAGCCTTGCCAGGTAACAATAACACCTCATTAAGTTGCATAGGCTCACTCTTAAAATGCTTAGCTATTCACTTGGGGAACCCAAAGAGTAGACATTTTGTTCCCATTTACCATCCCCATCTCCTAGAAATGACTGGATTTCCTGAAATTATGATTGTGTCATTTCTATCATTACATTCATTTTGTAAAGAAACTGTTTAGAGGATTGGAAAGACCATTTGATCAAAAATCAAGAGATCTTGACTCTAGCCTCAATTCTGCCAGTAACATCTGTGTGACTTTGAACAAGTCCTACTTTAACAACAATTATCATTAGCTTGTATTTCTGCTTCTGTTTTCATCTGTTAGATGTTATGGTAAGAATTCTTCATTTATTGTCTCATTTAATCCTTACTTCCCTTTAAAGTGGGCATTTATCATCATTTCACAGGTAAGAAAACTGAGGGTCAGAGAGGCCAAATGACTTGCACAAAGTCACAAAGGAAGTGGAGACATTTGGCTGTATGATTCCATGATCCAGGCAGGTGGATTCTAAGACCCACATTATTAACCAATTCTCTGCAGTACCTCCTCTTGGGCTTCTCATTCTATCCCAAAGTTGAGGGGTTTTCCTTTAATCTTTAAGGCTTCTTCCTACTAAAACCTTCTGTGACCTGAAAACACACCCTGTAAAAGCTTTTACTACCTTCTAGGACTAAGCTGCAATTTCTGGTAGTTGCCACTAAGTGGATATTAGTAGCTTTCTGAATTGTGACACAAAAATCTTAGATATTAACTATCGTCACATGGAATTTCAGTTGTTAATTATTCACATAGGCAGAAGTTTGTGGATAAATAAAGCAAATGATGTTAATATGCTTATTTCTCTCAAAATTTTCTTCAATCAAAATAGTGTACACAACAGAGCAACCTAGATTTACTGTCAATCTAATGAGGCTAAGCAACATTTCCAAGCAATTTTGAATCAGTAATTTTTGTATTCTTTTTCTTAAACAGGGTTCTCCAATTATATAAGTTTTATGACCCACAAAACTCAGATATGTCACTATTTAGTAGCTCTGCATTCAGTCTGACTTGGATATAGATCCTGGCTTCACCACTTAATGTCTGTGTGACCTTGGATATATTACTTAACTTCTCTGTGCTTCCATTTTCTCTTTTGAAACATGGGAGTTATAACAGAGAATGGATCATAGGATTATTGTGCAGATTAAATGACTGATTGCAACAAATCACCTAGCATAGAACACATGAAATGATCAATTAATATAAGCTATTGTGTACTTATTTATTACTTTAACAGCATACATAAATGCTGACAGCATATATACCATTTGAGCAAAATTTGATGAGCTGAATAGTTATATACAATTGCTACTTTGGCTAGGTAGAGTCCCACTGTTAATAATCACCATTTAAAGAACCGTTTTCACTCAGACCTAGTAAGGAAACATACTCTAATTTAAACTTCCTAGAATATATTCACCATGGGTAGATTTAGCTATATCAAATAACTTAGAGAAGGGTTACTTTGGCATTCTTCACTTTCCTAATAAGCCCTTGACCAGCTCTCCAGAATGCTCAGTTCTTGGTTGTTGGAATTAAAAATCCACTATCTTTTGTCCAAAGCGCATATTAAACATTTTTTTTCGGTTTATTTTCCATTTTAATTGGCAGTATACTAAGTTACTCATTTCCTCCTAACTTTTCTACATGGAAATAATGATGATGGCTACCTCATTGGCTTAGCATTTTATAATAATTCCATCTAACTTTCAACACATTGTTTATGATGCAGTCCAGGCAGGCATTGATATTTCATTTTACACACTAAGAACTGAAGTTCAGAGTGGCAAAATGGCTTGTCCAGAGAAACAGAGTTAAAAAAGTAGAGAACAGGAAGGGAAACCAGGATTTCTAACTTGTATTCCAAGACTCAAGATTTTCACTTTTCAAAGCTCTAGTCCCTTCTTAAGATAATCCCTTTGTTTCCTTTTTCAAATCTGGGTTCTCACTAGACACATATATTCAAGGGGGCCAACATATTTTTTTTATGAAATATATTGAACACATGAGCAGAAATAGAGTATAAAGGGTATCAATAAATGTATGTAGTACTCTTCTCATGATTATTAATCATTTAAGGCATTCTAACCTCTGGGAAAGTTCTCATTTAATAAGCACCACTTCAAGAACCAATCTTATGTGTGTGTAGATATAATGGAAATTGTCTTGTGAACATTATTTGTGAAATTATTTAGAATGTTATTTGGGGAAAACCTCCTACCAAAGAGACCCTCTGTCCAGACTTGCCACCACACTGGAGGGTCTGCCATTATTCCTCTTGGGTTAAGATATTACTGACCCAAGTATACTTGGTTTTCAGGTGCAAAACTCACTGCAATAGTCAACTGTTTAAAAGCTACCAAAGACAATTATAGATGAATGCCATAGACATATGCATATTGGAACCATAATAAAGAAGGAGACATGGCAACAAAGAAAGGTTACAGAATTTGGAGTTGAAAGATCCGGGTTTTAATCCTACTTAGTTTATTTTTCCACTCTAGCATGCTGCTTCTCAGCTTAACGTCGACTTTTTTAAAGGTACCACTTAGTGTTGTCTCATTTAGATTAGTATTACCGGATCTTTGGACCTTCAGAGTTATTTTTTTTCTAACCCTTTAATCAATTCCATTAGTGATCTTAAAGAAGAAGTAAATAGCACACTGATGAAATTTTAAGCTGATATTTTTTAGGAGGTGGTAGAACACCACCGAGGACAAATAAGTAATGCAGACTCTTTGGCAAAGATATATTGAGTTCTAATTTAAGAGGGAAATGCAAGATATTTCCCTAGGAGAAATAATCTAAAATATCAGTGATCAGATGAAGCAAAATAAACTTAACCATAAAAGCAAGACACATGGGTTAGGAAGATAAAAACATATTTGTCATCACCAACAGCTAAAGAAACTGCAAAACCATCCTATGCCTGGAAAAGTTTGATATTATATAACGGTGCCCCATGAATCAAGGCCCTGAGTAAAGCCACTAGCAACAGGAAGAGTGACTTTCAGCCTAAGGACCATGAACAGACTATCACATTTTGGAGTAATACAGGTATTAAGGATACTTGTAATTGTCACAGTGATGCTACTGCTACTATTAAAAATAACAATAATAAAGTCATCTGTTTGATTGGCACTTTATGATTTTGAAAGCACTTTCATATACATGATCCTCAAAACGACTTGGTGTGGTAAACAAGAAAAGAATTATAATTTCTGTTTCAGGAGAGAAGATTAGACATTAAGGTGGGGAAGTAATTTCTACAAGATTATTTAATTCATGAATTCAATACCGGCACAGGATTTCAAAACTTGATTTCTCCTTACAGTCACCAAATCTAATCCCCTCTTTTACGTATTGGGAAACTAAGACTTAAAGACAGAAAGTTACTTTCTCTAGGATAATGGAGTTAATTAGTTGCAAAGCAAGCACTTGAACCCAAAGATAAATGATTGATCTTTTCACCAAATTCTCTTGTTTCCTAGAAGGTCTTGAAAGGAAAGAATGATTAAATAGATCCAGGTTGGTTACAAAATTTTGCAGGAAGAGTTAAGGTCTGCCTTTAATGTTAGATGAGAAAGAAAGATTTTCACTAAGGTATTTGCAATAATAGTGACACTTGCAATGGAATAAATGAATGCAGTTTGAACACCTCTGAATCAGAAAGATATAGATCAAATAGGCAGAGGAGCGAAAATGACACCAGCAATGTGGGCATTGATTTATGAAGAGAGTCTAGAAGATTAAAAGTGCTAAATATGCATGACTTGGCTAATGACTGAGGAAATACAAGGAAGTCTATAAATATTTGAAGGGTACAAATGCTATACAGGAAGCAAAAATATTTTAAAAGCAAGGGGGAGAAAGCTAACACTCTTAGATTAATAAAACCCAATGAAGAGAGGGAAAAATAAGAGCTAAACATAAGGAAATACTTAAAAGTGAGATTTATTATTTCCTAGATTTCTCCTCCAAGATCAGAAGTGGAATCTATCATTTGGGATATTTAAAATCTCATTGGACTTAAATACCTAAGCCAGTGACAAAGGAAGTCATGTTCCATGTGTGTGTAGGGGCTGGAGCCCCTGCCCTCAAAGGGCCTTTCCAGCTTTCATTTCTGCAATCTTGGAACTACACAACGCTGCTTACATTGCTTTGGTTTTCATTAATTTTGAAGGTTAAGGCTGTGGAGCTATGTGCGGTAAGAATAATGGACTCTATGAGTGTTTATAACTTCTCTGCTCAGTGCAGGGCCCTAGAGATGCATTTGCTAACTCAACCACATAAGAGAAGATCCAAATTGACATTATAAAACTGCTTCTCAAATAAATGAGATAATTAAACATAGCAGCTTTGTGAGGGAGTAAATAGGTATGTCCTGTTTTTATTCAGGGTCACCCACCCACTTGCTCCCACATGAAGAATCAAGTAGGACTAGCCTTGCACCAGCAGAGAGCATGTAAGAAACACCCTGGCTAAGTCAAAGGTTGTATCACTCTCATTGCCTCTTTGCTGGTATTTTACATATGTTGCCTAGTTTGTTAGCCTAGGTTCCAGTTTATAGCTTTTCCATGCTCAGTAATATGAGATGCCTGCTTCTCCTGGGTCTGCCTTATCTTGTTCTCAATACCTATGCCCTTCTGGATCCTGATTCTGTGGTCAGCTATTGTTCTGCCCTGCCTATTGGTACCCATGAGGTTTGATATTGAAATGTGGCTGGTGTAATTATTGTGGTAATAAAAATAATAAAATTGAGAACTAACAATATGCTAAATGAAGAAATAAAATAATTAAGTATACTGAAGTCCCTGCATGTTCAAACTTGAAAGGCTTTTTTTTTTTTTTTTCTGTCTGTCTTGCCTAGAGTTCCAACTCTGGCTGCTGGTCCCTGGACAGTGTCTATATATCTGTACCTATGGAGGACCATAACTGACTTGGAGTGAGTGTTCAGTATTTGTTAAGTGAATAAATGAATAAATAAATTCTAGACCGCTTGGTTGGCTGAAGTTTAACCATCCTACTCTTTGTATCTCCAGATCTTGGGGATCTGGTCCCACATCCCCAGACACTGGAAGGATCCTGACCATACTACCTGAAATATTGACATTCAACTATCTTTAAATAGCATTATTTCCCAGAAATCCTAGTGGTTAGGCCTTATTTACCATATTGGAATTATGTAGGCTCTGGCACTAACCTTCATAAAACCCTAGCTTATCCCATTATTTTAAACCATGTGATTTGGTTATGTGGTCACCTCTAAGGTTCTCTGGGGGTTAATGTTCCAGAGCTTCTGGATACTCCCACTTCTTCTTCCTCCCCAAATACTTCTGGAATGACACCCTATCTCCCAACACAACCCATGTCACTTATGAAAACAAAAAACTTCTTTTTAAAGAATTTTTTTTCTCTTTTTCTTCTTCTGGATAATCTTTTTTTTTTTTTTTCCCCAAACAAAAGGATTACTGAGATTCTCAGTCAGAATTCTGGTTACCATCACATCTCAAACAATTCATTAACAAAGTGGTATGGAAAACCACTGAAGATCATTACAGCTGTAGTTGGAAGCCAGTGTGCCAGGATAATGAAAAACAATTCTGCCGTTCCCCATGCTCTGTTAGTTGTGTTTGTCATAAATGAGTTGTGAAGATTTGGAGTGAATGATCCATATCATATTGAACTGTCCTTTTTTTATCGCTGACAATTGAAGGTGACTGAGAATCAGGGCTAGTGTCAGACTATATCTAATTGGAAACCTTCTCTCATTAATGTTCAATGTTGACTTGTATTACTTGATGAAATTAGGACCACAGTAGAATGGATTTTATTATACAGAATGAGCTGGTTGAGCTCTCTTCCATTTCAGTGTTTTTTTTAACCTTATCCCACCCCTAATTCTGTGGCAGAAGGGGCTCAACAGAGCAGGAATTTTGAGTAAAGCAGGTCTGAGAACAAACAAAGCAAAAATAGTCATGTCGTAAAGGAAATTGAAACCATATGGACTTTATGTCACATATGTTTGAGTAGTTCTAGGGGACTTCTGAGGAACCACAGGACCAGGAGGACCTCTGGGAAGTCATCTTGGCCCCAGGACTCCAGGTACAACTGCCCGTAGCCCACCACAGGCTGATGAGAACATACCTTGCATGTAAAGGATATGGTATGGAGAACACCCACATCTTCCCTCCATTCTTTCCCAGTTATTGGCTGCCCTGATAAAATGCACTCTTGGAAGCTCTCTTTGAAGGTCTGGGTCTTTAGCTGAAAGACATTATTTCCAAGATAAAAAGTATTTGAATCAAGGAATGGGAATTCTACTCTAGCTATGTTTCCCCCTCCCTGATCCTTACACTTTCTGGAGGAGGTAAGAGGAATCAGGAGTGGATAAGGGGAGATAGAAAATCTGAGTAGAGAATTGAGTAGAATACTCCAGACCCATGTGGGAAAAAACTTCAGACCCTCCTACAAAGAGACAAGAAAACAAACTTGTTTTGAATAATGAAAACATAGCCAATGCTCACAGTATGATTTTTTTTTTATTAAGTATATGTTAGTGTCATAGAGGTTAAAGGGCTACAGTCTGATTTTTGGAGACCCAAAGACAGATCAGTTTAGTTTTTTTTTTTTTTTCATAGCTCTGTCAACTTACAAATAAACTAAGGCTGATAATAGCAACCCACATTCTGAAAAATTAGTTGATCATTTTGCAAATGTAAAACTGCTTCCAAAAGCTTAAAAACTAGAAGGTTCAGAAATTTCATCTGGAAACATCCCAAACCATTACCTACAAATTTATTTATTTTCTCTAAAATCCCCTATTCTTAGAAATATGGGTTTTTAGAATATACATTTCATTGACTCAGAGATATACACAGTGATCTTCAGTTTCAGAAGATGAGACAATGGCTGATTTAAGCTATTTTGATGCCTAATTAATGCTCAGAGCATTTATGGTCTTTGATTCTTCTAACCTTGAGACACTATAATCTAGTAAAATTGAAGAGAAAGAGGGAAACTGGTCTTAGCAAAATTGTGATACCAGTAAAGTTACTCCTCTGGGCCCTCCCATCCTCTTTCCATGTCTTTTTCATCCTTCTCCAGTGTCAGTCACCAGGACCCTATCCCCCATCCCCACTATGGCAGTGCATAAGAACCACCTTTCCCATTTCAAGCCTTTTTAATGATTCTTATGTCCACTCTCAAACCATATTCATCATGTGCTTCTAGAATATTAATGGCACTATCATATGTAATACATTGCCCATTCTAGAAGCATTTGGAAGTAACTAGAACCACTAATTCATTGTGCAAGTTCTTTTCTTACCTGGATGGAATTTATTCTTCAAGCAGCAAACTGAACTCAATGTTATAAAATTGATTATACTTCATCCATCACCTCCTGGATTTCATCAAATTACAGACTGTTAGTACCTCGGTTGTATGTCATCATTTTTTGGGTAAGGAAATGGAAGCCTACAGAGTTAAACTGATACCCAGGTCACTTAGAGAGTTAACGAATGGACTAGCCACAGTTCTCAAATCTGGACCCCTAATACAGTGCTCTTGCCACCATAGGACACTACCAACTCCACTGTTTCAGACTCCAATGTTTCATCCAGTGCTACTAAGAAAATTCTCTCAGACAGAGGAGAGTTCTTTGGCTAAGTAAAAGATGATAGAAAGGACATTGCCATGCTAACACAAAATCTCCACTGCTATATCTAGAATACAGAATGTCTAACTGATAAATGATATATGCTGCAAAGAAAACTCAATGCAAGAATAACTTGTGGAATATGGAACCATGCCATGAAAATATACTTAAATGTTGTGATTATGCTAACACATTTTTGCATCGCTACTACCACCACTATCATCTCTGCCAAAGATGTCTTTGTAGAAAAGGGAATCAAACAGGGCTATGAAGAAATTATAGAGTAAGCAAAGTAAGCAGAATTCCATCTCAGAATCAAAAATTGTATTAATATGAGAAGAACTTCCTATACCCTAGATGTGATTGGGGGCCTCAGGAGAATGCCCATTTAAAAGATCTACTCACACAGCGCTTAGTTGATACCAAACATCTGGTCAGAGAGAAAACAATTCAGTCAATCAACCAGATGTTTTGTCTACCCTCTGCCAAACATCTGGGCAATTGATGGGATCATTTCCTTTTCATTAGGGAGCTTGGCCACAGTGACCCAGAAGTGCAATCACAGCATGAGAACACAGCATAAGGATGACAGGTATCTTGACCCACCAGGATCCCCAGAGTGGGACATTTTTCAGGTCTGCATGGGTCAATTCAACATTACTTTAGTTTGAAATTTGTTGGCTGTTTTTTGTTCTGAAACACTTTGATACCAGCACATTTTCAAATCCCTACTTCATAAAAAGAAGAGGCCTTAAGTTGAAAAAGAACACCTTATTGACATTCAAGGATAGGAGGCGATTGGCTGAAAGCTATACAGGTTTCCTCCCAAATTGTCATTAAGTGACCTTCTTCTGCTGTTTCAGCTGCTGTCGGGGTAAAGGTGCCGACATTTTGTTGGCACTGGCCTGTAGAATCATAATGAGTATAGAACTTGGCTCCATTATAAAACATAATCCATCTGACAAAGGGAAATCATTTAATGGCCACTCTCTTAATTACAACAATTTGGATGAGAGAGAAGTTGAGGACAACAGCAGAAAGCATAACAAGGTCACTTAATGAGAATTTTGTCTTTGGTACCCTTCTGGTAGACCAGCATCCCCAAGGGTTGGAGAGGAAAGTCAACATTTACCAATATTTTCCTCATTGATTCTAATCAAAGGAAAGGAGGGAAAAAATGAATATGGGAATAAGGACAAGTAAAAAAACATGCAAACACAGGGAAATAAAAGACTTCATTGTCTTATATATTGAGAAATAAAAGTATAGCTATGACAATTGTAATTTATTCTATTATTCTCCTGAATTTTATTCTTGGGCTGAGGGTTTTCCAGAGGAAGATTATAGGCAGTCAACCATGGGTCACATCTCACTCAGGAATGTTACAGGATCTGACCTAGGAATCTTCAGAAAGTTAGATCTACAACTTTGCTGACAGCCTCATAGGGAGATTGTCCTTCTAAAGAGTACTGAGTTTGCCTTCTTTGCTTATAATAATAATGGTAATGCTTTACAGGTGTTCAAAACTCTGTTGTTTTCAAAGTGCTTTCATACAGATGACTTCTTTTGATCTTTGCAGTTTAAAGTGAAAATTTCAGTGTAACAGAAACAGAAGGAAGAATATAATCAAATATGTACTTTATGCCTATTACTTTCAAGACACTTTGCTAAGCACTTTCACATGGAATTGTATTTAGCCTATGCAAGTGAGGGCATATGTGTTTTTATCTCCTTTTTTAACTAAGGAGAAGATTGAGCTCAGAGGTGCCAAGTAATTTGCCCAAAGTCACCCAGCCATTAAAGGCCTGGATTGGAATTTGAACCCAAGTCTCTTCTCAAAGCCCATACTTTATTACACTCCATTGTGACCATAATTAGTGCTTTAAATTTGTCAAGACAACACTAGCCAGAATGTAATTTCATTCAATGTAATTTATTTAGTAACATAAATTATGAGCATATATACATAATGTATATAATTATATATATACGCACACACCATATCTGACATTAGACCATCTCTGGAGAGTCTGAGTAAAATTAAAGAGAACCAGACCATTTTGGTAACATATTCATTTAGCCAGTCATTGAAAATCTATAAATGATCACCGTGTAAATTGTACTGTATATTATGCTAAGAACAAAAAAGAAATGGATGATCCCTGTCCTCAAGAAACATATGATTTGGTTAAAGGGACTAATTAATATCCTGTATAAAATAGTATTTAAGTTAATACTTGAATTTTACAAATGGACATAAGAAACTACTATAATTTTTGGGTATAATTTTTAACTTGTTTGTCCAGTTAATAATTACTCTATAAATCTATATAAGATTAAAAATAACCTAAGGAAAGTATAAAGTAATTTTTTTAATTTCTATCCTATCTTGGAATGTCTCTCAGATAAAATTGTAAGAGGTCAGTACTAGATCACATTCCAAGGCCTATAGGTAATCAATTCCTAGCAACTCTGTGAGAGTGGTATTATTACCTTTATTTTACAGATGAGGAAACTGAGGTAAAGATAGAATTCAAACATAAACCTCTCTAATTCAAAGATTAGGCTCTCTCTTATACTCTCAGAAAGGAATAGAATTTTAAAAGATAAAGAAAAAGGAAGTATTTTTTGAGTGAAGATTTCAGAAAATCTGGGAAGTAACACTGAAGCATGTTTGTTGCACAGAAGGGTAAACTGGATTAAAATAAGGGCCTATATTTTGGGAAAATAATGTGGGCTAGTTAGGCCAAAGCCAAATTTTGGAGGACCTTGAAAGAAAAACAAGAGTTTGTTATAAGAAACAGAAAAGCATTGTCAATTCTTGAAAGATCTTATTTGATTAAATTGGCAACAGACAACATCTTATTTGATGAACTGGAATGAGAAAATACAAGGAAGAAAAAAAACAGACTTTGTTTGTAGGCCACTGTAATAATAAACTTTTCTTAATAATGAGGGCAGTCCATTCAGAACAGATGTAATACATGTAATACATGTCCACATGTAATACATAGCTCAGCCCAGATGTGCACTGGCCAGATCGTGGAGTGGTTTGGGAGGAACCTCAACACTGACAGGAGTTGATTAGTACCTTTTAAGTCAGGTTTATTGAGGCATAGTTTATATACAGTAAAGTTCATTCTTTTAGGTGTAGAGTATTAGTTTAGATTTTTTCATTTACACAAATGGGAATAACTTTTATTTGTTTCTTTGTTAGTTTGAGATATATATATATATATATATATTTTTTTTTTTAATCTAAATCTTAAGTGAGGATTTGAGTCTCCATGTCTAGGAAGACATTTTCTGAGCACCAATTAGCATGTACAATGAACCCAGCACAAAATCACTGAGGCACAATCTCCCCCTTGAAGTTTTTATTTTCATTCTTCTTTTCTGAACTACCTGGGCAACCCATTATTTTGGCTTTCAGAGACCCCTCCCCTAAATATTCTGTCCTCTCAGCCTTTCTCTAAATCAGTCATGAATGCCTTCTGACCCTCAACTGCATGAATATCATGGAACCCATCACTTCCTGTCAATGGGCATTTACATGATCCATTCCATAGCCACTCACCTCCCACTCAGCACAGCTCTCCCATGCATTTAACACAATCCTTTTGAAACTCTGGCCTTGAGTCTAACACTGTTTCTCTTGGGTTTCAGATCCGCTGGCTCTCTTCATCTTCCTAAACTTTACAGACTGAAATACTCCACAGTTTCAGGCTCAAATCTCTTTTCTTTATCTATGCTCAACTCCTAGATAATCTCACTTAATCCTGTGGTTCTAAATACCATCTACGTACTGATAACTCCCAAGTCTGTACTTCCAGAACTAATCTCTACCTTGAATTCAGAAAAATATATACAACTATTAGCTCAACACTTTCACTTGGATTTTTAAAAGTTATCTCAAATGTAACATGTCTGAAATCAAACCTTTAATACCTCTCCTTCCCCAATACACTTCTTGCACTTGCATAATCTCAATAGATAGCAGTTCCATTATCAGATGTTCTGGTCAAAACCCCTTTAATGATTCATGACTCCACTCTTCTACATCCCATACACAATCCATCAGCAAACCTATTATATCTACCTTTAAAATAGATCCAAGCTTCTTCCTGCCTTAAGGTCTTTGCATTCACTGTTACCTTTGCCTGCAATGATCTTCCTGCAGATGTATGCATGGCTTATTCCCTTATTTCTTGAAGATATTTATGCCAATATCACCTCTTCAGAGATGTCTTTCCTAAACCCATAATTTTTAATAGTTCCATCTCCCAACTATTACTCTATATTCTTCATTATTCATTTTTGTAGCACTTACTTCCATTTAATACAGCAGTAGTTGATGATATCCCACCTATATTATTGATCATACTTTTTGGCTTCCCCAGAAGTCATCACAGATACTTCCCTTACAGCCATGGCTTTCTTTGTCTCTATAACTAATGGCATTATTGCTTTTCTCTAGCAATAGAAGCACATTCAGCCTATGTGCAGGGCAAGCCAGAAATGCTAAGCAGTTAGCATCCTAGGAATGAGGAGGGATGAGAGTTTTGTGAATAAATATCCCAACATTTTGTCCCTCAAAAGGACAACTCTGAATAGCCTTTTGTACTGACTTCCTGATGGTCCTCAGTGGTATTCAGCCCCAGTTACCCATAGTGGTAACCCACTCATTAATATACCCTTTATTGACCGCCCCCCCCCAATTCTCTGCTTCACTTCTCTACTTCCTCACTGTGCTTCATGAGGTTACCTCCTAAATAAACTACTTGAATCCAAATTCTTTTCCCAGGGTCTGTTTTTTTGAAAACCAAAATGAAAACATATTTTATACATGTATTTGTTTAGTATCTTACCCCCCACTACAATGCAAGTACCAGTGCAACAGTACAATGCAACAGTAAAGTTGTTTTGCTCACTGTTGTATCTCTGGCTTCTATGCCCCCCGCACATAGGAAGCACTTAATCACTTTTTGTTGAATGAATATGAATCAATAAACCTGATCTCCATGTGCATTTGACTCCCCCTCACCCAATGTTTTCTTGCCATTGGACTGCAATTTCATGAGTTGGAAGATCTGCACTGCCATCATGAAAATAAGACAAAAGGAAAGAAGGCAGGTGAGACTGGGAGAGCTGGAAAAAAGAAAAGAAAAGAAAATCACATTCTTTCTCACAAGTCTCTCAAGGGTAACAAAGGTGGCCTCTGAAAAATACTATCCGAATCTGAAGTGAAGCTGGGTTACAGCATGGTCACTGAACTTGGCCTCATCAAAAGACTCTCATACCCAGAATAGCAGTAGTCTCTGTTAGTGGAGCAGAGCAGGAGGATCAGCTGGAGAATGAGAGTTTGACAAAGTCCTTCTCCTCTTCTAGTGTTTTCTTCCTCTGCTGATTTTTCTTCAGCGTCTAAGACATGGTCTGCTTCTGAATAGCAGGCATGATCTGCTGGCCACTAAGCTGAAAGGAGAGGTAAGGAGCAGGTGTATGTGTTTGTTCTTGACCCCAGTGGACTCCCCTTTATTTGGGATAAATCCATTGCTCCAAGAACATAAGCAGGGTGCCAATAAAATAACAAAGAGAAAGAAGTTCATTGGGATATCCAAGTGAGAGAAGTCTGCACTAAGAATACAACAGGGGAGTGATAAACCCCACCTGTGTACTTTCAGCTTTACACACATCATACTACAAGTCCTAGCCAGAGCAATGACACAAGAAAAAGAAAGAAAAAGTCACCTAAATCAGAAATGAGAAAGTAAAATTGTCTCTGTTTGAAGATGCCATGATCTTATACAGAGAAAACTCCAAAGATTTCACACACAAAAAAAGAACCATATAAGAAATAATAAATGAATTCAGCAAACTTGTAGGATACAAAATCAACATACAAAAATCATTTGTGTTGGGGTGCTTGGGTGGCTTAGTTGGTGAAGTGTCTGACTCTTTGACTTGGGTCATGATCTCATGGTTTATGGGATTAACCAGGCTCTGCATGGACAGCATGGAGCCTATTTCAGATTCTGTTTCTCTCTCTCTCTCTGCCCCCCCTCAAAATAAATAAATAAACATTAAAAAAAGAAAATGATTTGTGACTCTATACACTAACAATGAATTATCTGAAAAAGAAATAAAGAAAACAATCCCATATATGATAGCATCAAAACAACAAAATCATTGAGAATAAATCTAACCAAGGGGGGTGAAAGATCTGTATATTAAAAATTTAAGTCCATTGATGAAAGAGATTAAAGAAAACACAAATAAATAAAAATGAATCCTGTGTTCATGAATTAGAATTAATATTGCTAAAATATCCAAACTATCCAAAGCAATCTATGGATTCAATGCAATCCCTAACAAAATTCCAATGTCATTTTTCACAGAAATAGAAAAAAACAAACCTAAAATTTAGATGGAAACATGAAAGAACCCACATAGATAAAAAAATCTTGAGAAAGAAGAACAAAGCTGGAGTTCTGATTTCAACTTTATTACAAACTGATTTCAAACTTTATTATAAAGCTGTTGTAATCAAAACAGCATGGTATTGGCATAAAACAGATACAGAGATCAATGGAACAAAATAAAAAAAACAAGAATCAAAACAAAAAACAAAAAACAAAAACAAAAAGAAAGAACAAGAGAGCCAAGAATGAATATTCCCTATTCCCAATAGAGAAAGAATAGTCTCTTCAGCAAATGGGGTTGAGAAAACTAGATAATCAATCAATAATCACATGCAAAAGAAGGGAATTGGACCCCCATCTTAAACGACTTACAAAATTAATTCAAAATGGATTAAAAACTTAAGTGTAAAACCTGAAACTATAAATCTCCTAAAAGAAAATATAGGGGATGGGGCGCCTGGGTGGCGCAGTCGGTTGAGCGTCCGACTTCAGCCAGGTCACGATCTCGCGGTCCGGGAGTTCGAGCCCCGCGTCAGGCTCTGGGCTGATGGCTCAGAGACTGGAGCCTGTTTCCGATTCTGTGTCTCCCTCTCTCTCTGCCCCTCCCCCATTCATGCTCTGTCTCTCTCTGTCCCAAAAATAAATAAACGTTGAAAAAAAAATTAAAAAAAAAATATAGGGGAAAGCTCCTTGACTTTGGTCTTGGCAATAATTTTTTGGATATGATGCTCAAATCACAAGCAACAAAAGCAAAACAAGTGGGACCACCTCAAACTGAGGAGCCTCTGCACAACAAAAAAAGATCAACCAAACAAAAAAGCAACTGATAGTATGGGAGAAAATATTTGCAACCACAGATCTGATAAGAGGTAATATCCAAAATATATAAAGAACTCATGCAATTAAATAGCAAAACACACACACACACAAACACAAAAACACTCTGATTTAAAAATGAGTAAAGAGGGGCGGGCGCCAGTCAGTTAAGCGTCCGACTTCCACTCAGGTCAGGATCTCAGGGTCTGTGCGCTCTATTCCTGTGTCAGATTCTGTGCTGTCAGCTCAGAGCTTGGATCCTGTTTCAGATTCTGTGTCTCCCTCTCTCTCTGCCCCTCCCCAGCTCATGCTCTGTCTCTCTCTCCTTCTTTTGAAACATTAAAAAAATTTTAAATAAAAATAAAAATGAGCAAAGAGCCTAAATAAATATTTTTCCAAAAAAAGACAAGAAATAACAAATGTTGATGAGGATGTTGATAAAAGGGAACCCTTGTGTACTGTTAGTGGGTTTGTAATTTGGTGCAGCCACTATGGAAAACAGTATAGAGGGTCCTAAAAAAATTAAAAACAGAACTAGCATATGATCCAGAAATCCCAGTTCTGGGTATATATTCAAAGGAAATGAAATTAGTATATCTAAATGATATCTGCATTTCCATATTCTCTGAAGCATTATACACAATAGCCAGGATATGGAATACATATATTTTTTCTATTCATACATATTCACATATATACACATATACAAATAAATATAAATGCATATATTTCAACCATAAGAAAGAAGGAAATCCTGCCATTTGCAACAATATGGATGAACCTTGAGGGCATTATGCTAAGTAAGTCAGACAAAGACAAACACTATTTGATATCACTTATATGTGGAATGAAAAAAATTCAATTCATAGAAACAGAGAGTAGATTGTGGTAGATTGTGGTTGGCAAGAGCTGGTGAAGGCAATGTAGAGATAATGGTCAAAGGGTACAAACTCTCAGTTTTAAGATGAATAAGCCCTGGGGATCTATTATACAGCATGGCAACTATAGTAAATAATACATAAGTGAAATTTGCTAGAAAGAGTAGATCTTAAATGTTGTCAGTGCAAAAAACAAAAAAACAAACATAAACAAAAACATGGTAACTACAAGAGGTGACAGATGTGTTAGCTACCTTTATTGTGGTAATCACTTCACTTTATATGTATATCATATGATCACATTGTGCACCTTTAACTCACACAATATTATTTGTCAATTATATTACAATAAATATAGGGGTAAAAAACATATGGTTGGTGGAAATAGTGACCTTTTTTCTTTTTTTCTGGAGACTGTCTCAGACATTTCACAGTCTCCAGTGAGAGTTGTGAAGTCCCAGGTAGAGGAATAGACAGAGCTGAGTGTGGTCAACGGCACTCACTGACACTGACAGGTGTCACCGGACAACCCGTTTCACAAAACCAAATCTCAGCTTTAAAATTATAAAATGAGACAAATGTAGCCTGTCTCAGAGTTGTTGTCAGAATTAAATAAGATCACACATGTGAAATGTCCTGGCACATCTAGGTACTCAAACCATGTTTGCTAAAAATGCTGAAATGCTTGTCAGTGCTGCTCCAAATCCCACCTGCATTAGGTGGGGCCACTGTTTCCTTCGTGTGACTTCCACCTTCCCAGGCTAAAGTGTTTCCAGTTTCAAGAGAAGAGGGGATAATGGAGCAGTTCTGAGAAGCTGATAAGATAGTAAGTAGAAATGAATGAGAGCAGGAGGTGAGAAAGGAAGGGGGTGTCAAAATATTGTCTGTGCATTGTCTGTCTGGGAAGGTCTATTCCCAGAGGACAGAGCTAGAGGCCTTTTCCTTCCCTATAATCCCACTCCAGGTCCAGACAGGGCTTCCATAAGTACTATCTGCTGATGACATCTGTGATGTTATGTCCCCCGCTCCCCTCCTTGGGAGCGAAAGAACAGCTTCCTCAGACTGATTTCATGTTAGACAAAGCAGTCCTGGCTCCTTTGCTCTCACACTGGGCAGGGTGGGTAGAGAGCAGCGAGGGCAAGAGAAAGGGAGGCAGAGCTGTTGGTAGCTTTCCCACTGCCAGGTATCTCTGACTCCCTGTGGAAAGGAAGCTTTGTGTTCAATGAAGTAACAGCCAGGGGCCAAGGCAGCAGCACAGAAACCTGAGGATTCCCCATGTACTTCCCCACCAAGACAGAAGAATCTCTTGAGGAAGGCAGGAAGAAGTTGGCCCACAGAAACACCAAGTCTATGACAGAGCTGCTTACCCCACTAAAGACTTCTCCTAAATGAGTTGGAATTTCCTAAGATTACTTTCAGGGCTGTAAGAAATCAAAGAGAGAGAGGAAATTAGAAGAGAACTCTGTTTACTGGGTACCTAATATGTGCCAAGTTGACATGCATTCCTCATTTAGTACTTTTAACTCTCTTTTGAAATAGGGAAAAGTGTTATTCATATTTTATTTGGAACTCACAGGGTTTAAGAAACTTGCCCAAAATTACACAGTAAATGTACTTTTTTCATCTCACTTCACCAATCCAAAAATTCAGGTTGCCAAATATCCTTCCTATTGCAGTGAGTCATGTGTCACTCAAGGCAGGCCATTTTGCCTTCTGATGTAGGTATTTTGGCTGGACTCTACATGCCACTTGATAGTCAAGTGCATCAAAATGGTGTCATGAATGGGTATGCATGGACAAGTTCTGGGGGGCTTTCTCCATTTGTGATGGGGGCATGATCACTGAGAATAAGAGATGAAGAAGAGACCCTTCCTGGGCAAGGGGCAAATTGATATTGTGAAAAAGACAACTGTAAAGACACCATCAAAACATTATGAACTAGGATTCTGTCTTGGGAAAAATCTACAGAGTGAAAAGAGTGGACAGCCAACCCTGTTTACTGTAACACAAGACAAGGTCATGCTTACAGCACCCTGAGCTCACAGACCCTGGAAGAAGTTCCATTGCCTGCATAAAATGTCATTAGGGTAGTCTAAAAGAAAAGGCCAGATAATTTTGATGGGAGAGAATTCAGTCAGAAGGAGAGTGATGATCTGCTCTCTCCTCCTGCTGCCCTCAGTTCTGCAGCTTTCCCCTAGGTCCCCACCCTCATGCCCTTCCCCTTGGGTGCATGCTCCATGGCACCTACCATTCCACTGCCACAAATTGCAGTGCTGCCAGACACTACCCTTTGTAGTGGCACGAATACAGCACTTCGAGTGGCAGAGAGCTAAACCAAGTTACTTACCCCTCTAAATTTCAGTTTCCTCACCTGAGAAAAGAGGCCTCTAAGACAATTAAATGAGATAACACTAAAAAGTCAGACAGCACACCTGCTCAATGAATGGTGTCAGCTACTGCACTTAGAGTGGAGATTATTATTTTTCTTCTGATTGTGAAGTTTCATAAATGTTCAAGTGCTGAGGGAGTTGAGGTTGCCTGAGGGAGATGAAGGGGTGTCATAAAGTAGCAACATTGCTCCATGTCCATAGTTTCCTGGTCCCAAAAATCCAGGACTCCATGGCTCACATTAGCTCTGAAGAAGAATGTCCAGAATTAGTCTTGCAGGTTCCCTCCAGTGTGACTGTGGCAATAAGCAATGGATCCATGAGTGTGGAGTCTAAATAAAAGGAACAAAGAAGTACTTCCATAAATGGAAGTAGACATGATCACACACACAGACCAACAACAGCCTGGGGGCCAGTGTGTGAGGTCCAGGCTTTGGCCAGGTCCATCAGGCAACTCCATGAGCTACCACCCCATGGCCTTGCTGTCCTGGCCTATCTTTTATCCAAATATCTAGGCTTGTCTAGGGTACTAACCCAGGAAAGACCCCAGAGGAGCCTCCAACCTTTTAAGACTACACTAAGTCCACATGTGGATGGAGTGAAGGAGATAGAGAGGAAAGAATCAGTGAAGATGGTTGCTCACCCCCAGGTAGATTAAAGTAAGAGAAAGCGCTGGATTGGAATTCATAAATTGGGTTAAATCACCAGCCCTTCCACTTACAGGCTGGCTTAAATCTCTTGAGCCTCAATCTTTCTATGTATAAAATGGGAAGACTAAGATGCATCTCTACAGTTCTTCCTACTTCTAAAATTTAGTGAGTCTTAGGAAAAAAGAATGATAAGTTATAAAAAAAAAATGAACAAGCCAATTTATAAATAGTTTTAAGGGCCCCACAGGGTTACCTGTCCTATATCAGAGTATATTAAAGGACAGAAGTTGTCTTGGTCTTCAGTTTATAATTCCAACCTGGTGCTAAGGTCTGGTAGAATAGTCTACTATGATATGCAGTGATAGAATGAAGTCTGGACTAGGAATCAGAATACTTGACTAAGAAACCTGGATCCCTTTCCTACAACTGTCCAAGTCACCTGAGCATTACCATCCCCTTGTCCCAATCCTCAGAGTTTATAAAATGCAATCATGAATAGGGACATATTTTGTAATCTGTAAAGCCCTATACAAATGCAAGATTCCACTGTCATTATCATTCTTTTGTTGTGGTTTACTCACAAAAGTACCCTGAAGTATTTCTCCCAAGCCTGGATTATAAAATGTCCCTGATAACATTCAACTTTAACTGACCATAACATTGTGGTCCAAGATAGGTTTACCTCAGCCTTGGACAATTTCCTGAGCCTCAGAGCTGTAAGTGTGTAAATGTGACAAGCAGACACAGTATAGTCATGGGGACAGAGTGGCAGCCGTCACTCACGGACTAAGAGTCTGTGGAGTAGCAGAGAAATTATCAGAACCCCAAGGTAGTTTGGACCATATTTACAGGTGCCTTATGGCTCAGATCTCCCAGAAGGATCCGGTCCCAGTAAGATTTAGACAAAGGAATCACAGAGGTTTGGTTAATGGACCTTAGGGTATATTTGCAAAGGTGGTAGACTCACCAAACAGCACAATAAAAAACTGCCTATCTCCTACTCCCAGCCAAAATGCCAACATGGAGCGCAAAAGCCAAAGAAGTCTTCAGGGAGTGTTGAGGGTCAGAAGTTTTGTAATAGTGACCTTAGGAGATGGTGTATGTCATTCTGAGGCTGCCCCAGGTCCTTTACTATGGCACCTATGGCAAATTTGTTATCCCTGATAACAGGGCCCCATTAGCTAATCTTGCTCCCTCAACACTGGAACTGGGTGTTTTCCCTGCCCCATCAAGTAATCAGGTAGCTCATAACTGTGGTTGTGGTGCAGGTTAGTTCACTCAGGTCAAAGGCATGATCCAAAACCAAAACCAAGTCCATACATAAATTAAATCCATAAGCTGGGAAGCTAGTAGAAAGCAGGTTCCTAAAGTCAAGAGGGAAATTCAACAACTAGCCAAGTAAATTGCACAAGCCAAATTTAAGAGCTGAGAAGATAAATCCAATAGCTGAGTTGCCAAACCAATACTGTATTCAAAGTCAGCTGAGGCTAATAGCCAGTTGGAAAGTTTAGATCATCATGGGCAGTAAAGCTCTACCACAAAGCACAGCCAGGAGAGCAGAAGGAATCGTTCTGAAGTTTCCATGTGTTTAGCTGCCCCAAGCATGCTTTCATTCAGTCCTTATGTTCATGAATAAAGTAAAGAGATCAGCAAGAAATCTCGCTTTGTGATCAGCTCCACTTTCTTCTCTTCTTCCATCATCAAACCTACTATTCCTAGACTATAAGGAAATTCATGGAAGTGTTGCCAGAGGGGATAGAATATTGTTTTTCATAATGGATAAAAATATATAATGCACTTTAAATACATAAAAAGAAGAACATTTACCATTAAGTATGTTTCCCCTGCTAGGGAGATACAGTAGATACTTCCATAAAGTGCTATGGGCAGTACTAATGTACCCAATTCCAGCGTCACACACCTCTCTTGACAGAAAAACAAACAAACAAACAAACAAAAACAAAAACAATGACCTATGTCCCACTAACAGCGATTCAAGCTACTGTGGGAGGCTGGCCGAACTGTTATTAAGTAAGCAGGACTTTTTGATCCCTTCAAATTATACCCCGATGTCATGCCCCCCACTGTCTACATAAACTACTTCTCTCTGGTTCTTCAGACTGGGGAGGAAAGGAAAAGAAGAGAAATCAAAGACATTGATGTGATTACATGCTTGACCCAAGTACACATCCATGGGATGAATATCTCCACCGGAGGAATGTATCGCTGCAACCCAAAGCATAGCTTGAGAATAAATGGAGAAGAGCCTGAAGATCCATTCCTTCATTCAGCAGCTTCAGTTAACTCTACATGTACAATCAATTCTGCTAAAACACTTGCTGTGAACACTCAAATTTGTTCCAATGTGATTGATATAATTGGGAACAATTTGAGCATAACACAAATTTCACATTTGTTTATGTGTGACTTTGTAGGCAAGTAACACTAGGTAAATGCAGGAAACTGTACCTATTTGAACCAACCATCGGAATACACAACACACACACACACACACGCATGCACTTCAAACATTTGCTCACTATCTGAGTTTATCGTGTGTTATGAACCACACCCACACACATCTGGTGTTACAACTTTCATCCTATTTCAGATCACTTTTCTTCCATCACTTCCATAACTCACAAGTTGTAACTCTTCCAATGCCCAATTCCAGAAACAGACCCTAGGTCTTTTTCAAAGTAAAGTGTCATATTCATTGAAGTATTTGTATACATTTCTATTATTTAACTTTGTATAACACTGTGCTACTATTTTATTTGGTTAACTCTCTTTTGTATGTCACTGATGAAGTTTTTGAGTGTTATATCCCTGGCCCCATTCTTCCACAGAAGCCCTGTGGTTTTTCTTGCATGATTTTGCACATCACAGCAATTTTTAAGAATGTATATGTCACATTATGTAGCTGTATAATGGAGAAAGTAGATATTACCCAAGTAGTGTGTCCATGTAGGAACTCCTTCCTGGCATTACTTAAGAAATTTATGCTTTTCTGAATCTCATATCTCAATAAAAATCAATTGAGAAATTGGGAAAATAGGAGAAAATATTATAATTCTCCTGTGAGAATCAAAACTTAACAACTAACTTAGAAAGATTACTGGCTCTAAGGAATCCACTGACACATGGAACTGAAAATCAAGATTGGCATTTCAAGGAACTGGAAGAAAACTACATGGAAAAGAAAGGTCAAGATCTAACTTGTTGGTCCCACTTATAGCTGTTAACCATGTTGTCAGAATGTGTATGTATCACTGTCTAGCTGCTTACATGAAAGTTTAATATTTATTAAGCACAAGTTATGTTTGAATTAAAATAAATATTAATAAGTTTATATAGACAGTATAGTTTATGCAAATCCTATGAGTGGCGTTCAAAGAAATAAGTTTTGGACAAAAAATAAATCCTTAATTGGCAATTCACTATTTATGCTGCTAGGAGACACAGATACTGTTATTTAAACACTACATGTTAATTATGTTACTGGTGTTTTCCAGTGTTTGATTATTCATTATAGGCCATGTATTCTGGTAAGAGATACTAAAATATTTCTTAAGCTACCTGGTAAAAATTCTTAATAGCAAATAAATAGCATGAGAAATATTAGATACGTATTTTAAGAATAACCTATAATTTTAGGCATAGCTGAAAATGCCTATAAATTCTGATTTCTCATTCCACAACCTTGAAGATTAATACCTGTTTGGAATTTGGAAATGCTAAGCCCAGGCATGGTCCTTGGCCACAATGAAGCATGAGTTCTGTGAAACCCAAATGACATGTTTCTCAGAGATATGTTATGGTCTTGAAATCTGGGCTTCAATGTCCCAGGAACCATACGCCACATCCCACAATTGTTCTCATATTTTTTTGGCCAGTTATCTGAGATCACTAGGGTTAAAATTCCAAGATCTGTTTGTTACAATGTAGTATGGATATGCATGTGTGGTGGTAGGGTGTAGATGGGAAACCTCTGAGCCTTCCTCTCAGTTTTGTTGTGAATCTAAAGCTGCTCTAAAAAGTAAAGTCTAGTGGCACCTGGGTGACTCAGTTGGTTAAGTGTCTGCCTTTGTTCGTGTGTGAGTTTGAGCCTCACATCAAGCTCCACACTGTTAGTGCTTGGGATTCTCTCTCTCTCTCTCCCCAAAAATAAAAAGAAAGAAGAAGAAAGAAAGAAAGAAAGAAAGAAAGAAAGAAAGAAAGAAAGAAAGAAAGAAAAAATAAAGAAAGTCTATTAAACACACACACACAACTTCAGGCTTGAGATTTAACAACACACACACACACACACACATACACACACACAGAAAGAGATCAAAATTATAAAAATTTCTTTGCTCTTTTAAAAGAGAAGTTTCCCTTGACCCACAGTCCCAGTCTCAGTCTAAATGATGGATGGAGGTTTCCATTTCTCACTCACAAACATGCAGCCAGCTCTTTATCAGTGCCCCTTAATCTCAGAGGAAGGAGGCATTTCTCAGCAAGGCCTTTTTGAGGCTCACAAAGGCTCAGCTGCCATAAATCAAACATTGGTGACATCAGTGGAGTCGAGGAATAGTGCCACAGGTAACATTTTCCTGACCTTGTTGAATGAGTCAAGTCTAGAGTTTAATGAAATGAAATCTTCATGGGGAACATGGATAAGACTGCTAGAGTAGTTCTCTCTTAAAGTGACTTTCAACTGGGCTGTGAGAAGTCTAAGCCCCTTCCCCAAATCCAGAGGCAGAAGCAACCTTCATCCCCCACCTAGAGAGACAACCAAAGGAAAGGTGTGTTTTAAGCCCAGAGCTGTGTGCAAAGTTGACTAAAACTAAGAAACCTTTAAGTCACTGGGGGAAAAAAATGAAACAAAAAATAATAGTGACTTCAGGAAAAAGGAAACCTACTTCTATCTCCTGGGCAGTCCTTTCCCTCCACAGAGAAAGTGAAAACCTATCATTGGTGATGAACTGAGAATAGGGTAGCATGGTCTGTCTTTAGTACTCTGGATTCAAAATTGACTTCTCTCCAACTTGCAGATGAATTAAGGTGTGAGTGAATGGACAATTGTTGTAGTTGTTTGTATGGTGCAATGATCTGGAGATATGTCAAAATGCAGACTATACACCCATTGAGTTGTACTTAAATTTCAAAACTCTTATCAAACAGTTTATTTGTTTTTGCTTTTTAACCAAAAGATAATTTTGATCCTGGATTAAGGATTAATGAGGTACAGAGACAGAGGGGGCTTCTATAAAAGAAATTTTATTTTTTTTAATTTTTTTCTCCCTTCTCACTACCTGGAAAATATTAAAAGAATGAGGAGGAAGATAAAGAACCTGTCTAATGTCTTTGACACTACCACTGGCGAAGAAAGGAGTTCCTAGTCTCTCAATGCTCTTTTCTTCTAAGGTTTACTGGGCAGGTCCTAATGGTTTTACTGGGTTTGTAAACTAAATATTTCTGAAGTTGGAATAGTCCACCTTGGGAAGACTTGCTCCAAGTTTTTATCTTCTATTGTGGGTATGTTCCTGACCTACAAACTCTATACAAATGGTTCCAGATGTTGAACGCTGTGTGTGGGTACGAGAGTTCTATCTGCCTTTAAGTTTTGATAAAGACTCTCTAGCTGACTAATGGTTCTTGGTGACTTTTACAAATAATTTTTCTCTGGGTACTCTCTTGACTCCTATCTACACTTAACTTCTCTGTCATTGTATATACCTATAGAAGAAATTTATATTAACCATGAAGAAATCATCAGCTCTTTTTGGAATGCCTCCTAAAACTTTTATGTATCAAAGTTCTATGGACAATATTGATTTTACTGAAGACTTCTTAAGAGAAATAGAGAAAGAATATCATGTCACTGGTTCTATATTCTGCCCCACACAAAAATAAGATCCTCCTTTTGGTAAATTCTTCTCTTTTGCTTATTTGGATCTCTCTCTTCCTCTTCTGGCTTTGCCTGACTCCTCTTCCTTCTTCTACCTGTAGCCTTCCTTCTTCTGGATGTTAGGGACCTGTATATCACTTGGACTTGTCTCTACTCCAGCATATGCTCTCCAACTCTCCTTTTTGAAATTATTCATCTTTCCCCAGAAAAGAATTTTCATACTACTGCTAAAAAGATAAAAATTTCTTCATGTTAGCTCTGATTTATTTTTTGTCCCAATTGGTGATACTTGGCCATAGAAAAAGAAAAAAAGATTAAAACCCCAGTCAGCAATTTGAGGCACAGATCTGTGTCTGGAAACTAATAATTCTCTACTCATTGACTTTAACACAATTTCCCAAATCATAAAATTAGGAACTATTGCAAGAGAAAATACACCTAAACCAAAGGAAAGAATGACACATCTGATGTCTACTATAATAAAAAATAATATTTAACAATCAAAAACCCAACCATGTGATTTATGAAATGGAAGCTTCACCAGGGCTTTTTAAACTCTAGGGCCTAAGATTTGACTGTACATTTTGCTTTAGGGTTTGGATTTAGTTCACAAAAATTGAATATTACTGCTAAAGCTTTTGAAAAGTTTTTGTTTGTTTATTTTTTCTCTTGAATTGTCCCTGCGGGACTGAATATACCAAGTGAAAATTGCTCATTTTATTGGCCAGCATCCACATTCTCTTTCTACAGCAATATTACTTTGATTTCTCTTCTCCCACTTTTTGTCACTGTTGTATAGAAAAAGATTGACAAAGGTAATCCCTGGTTGATCTGAGCCACTTTGCCTAGCCCAGCCCCTTGGCCACAGGGATTACTTCAGATATTAGCACATAATCTAGTCAGAGCTGATGAAACTTTTGCATAGGCTTTTGGGAAAAAGAAACACTCTCTCTTCCTCAGACCATAGTAGAATGAGTGTCTGCTTTAACCACCTCAGTTCTATGAGGGGAACTAGGCTGTGGATAAAGCTACCACCTAGAGGTAGCAGAACTGACATATGTCTACTGGCCACTTGATCTGAACCCTGACTCAAGCTATTCCCAAGGTTTTTCAATTATGAACCAAGAAATACATTTTTGGCTTAAACTACTTTGAGTTTCTCTTGCTTATAACATAGAGTCCTCACAGATAACAAGGAAAGTCTGTAGCACCTAAGAAAATAATTCATTGTTTTCTCACTCATTTATTTTTAAGTGTTTACAGTTTGCTTATTAAATACCAGGGATTTGGAATAAAAAACTGAATATCACCCAGTCCTTGCTCCTCAAGGAGGGTAAAAGAAAGGTGTGAAATGACATAATACAATGCAATATGGACGATAGAGGAAGGTGTTATAGGAAGACAGAGAACAAAGAGACTAATTCAGCTGAAAAGTATCAGTAAAGATGATTAGCAGGCAAGGAAGGGACATTCTAGGAGAAGCATATTTCATGTGCAAAGGCCCATTGGCATGAGGCAGTATAGATTTTCTGGGGAATCACCAAGAGTCTGTTGTGGCTTACATATGGGTTACTATGCTAAGCACAAAGAGCTGTGGCTAAAAAAGGAGGGTTGGAACCCAATTGTAAAGGGCTTTGTACATCTGGTCATCAGAGGATGTTATGGTCAGACCTGAATTTGAGAATGATGCAGGCAACATCCACAAGTGGCCCGAATCAGTTTCCTTTGTCTAATCCTCCTGAAGCTACCTGACTCTTGGAGCTCCTCACTGGAGCTGGAGTTACCCTTGTAAGTAGGCCTCTCCCATCTCCCCTACTCCACTGCCAAGAGGGATTACAGGTGGATGCTGACAGTCTCCTGTGCTATTGTGCACTTCAGATATTCATCTGTGCTCTGGAAAATGGCTTGAAAGTCTCCATGGAGAGTGCAGACAGAAAGGTCAACAATTATGCAAAATGAATAATGGGCTTGGAGCAATCAGGCCACACAGCTGCTGCAATGAATTCTCTGAAACCCACCTGCCAAGTGTCTGCATCTCTGCCCAGTGGCCCAGCCAGGCATCTGCAGCCAAGCACTTAGCTAACTAGTATTCCTAGACAGCTAGGGGAGATCCCAAATGGGAGCAGAAAAACCAGAGGCCACAGCTCTGAGAATGGAGGAACATCTTCTTAAGTCTTCCTCTTAAGTCTGGTTAATGACCTGTTCTCAAAGGTGAGGGGCTAAACAAGGAATGAAGAGACAAAAACCAACCAGGGACCAGCCAAGCTTCAGCCTGCAGCCACAAGTGCCTGAGGCAGCTTTTGTTCTGGGAGAACACCACTTAGCCACAGCTCCCCTGTGAATACCAGTCAAGCAGAATAACCTTGTTGAGAGCCTACTATGTGAAATATGCTGGGGAAATGTAGAGATGAATGCATAAAGACTCTTTACTAGGTAAACATCAGCACTCCAATCAGAGTTTCTCGAGTTCTGCCAAAGCCCCAGAACAAGAAAGGGCCCACCTTTCTATGCCACTTTCATTTGAAAAATTTCCCAGGCACTGCTAATGACCAGTCCAGGAACCACACTTCGAGAGCCACTGTCTAGACAGCAATTAAGAACACAGCTGGGAAGCCAATTAGGTTGTTTAAATCCTGCCTCTTCCAACTACAACCTGAGTAAACTTGGGTAACCTCATTTATAGAATTAGGACACTAATAGCACCAATTTCACAGGATTGTCCTGAGTTAAATGAGTTAATACATGTAAAATGCTTAGAACAGTGCCTGGTACATGATCAGAAAAAAAAATGTTAGTTCCTGCTAAATCTTAGCTAATATTGCATCATTTAATTCTCCTAACAAACCTGTTAGGTAGATCTGCTGCCCATTTTATAGATGAGGTAGCTGGGGCACAAGGGCTGAAATGTGTTGCCCACAGCACAGAGCTGCTAAATGACAAACTGGAAATGAAGCCCAAGGCCCCAGAATTGAGAGGTAACACCTTTACCCTCCACACAGTTCCTCCCCAGCACCTAGAGCAGCATAGTGTCTCCATGAAGCCCACAGGAAGGTAAGCTTTTGGGAGGCAGGACCTTGTTAGCTTGAATCCCTGATGTATCCCCAGGTCTTTGCACAGTACTCAAGTGGGAACCATGCTCTTCTGTCTTTGACACCTTCCCATGCTTCCTCCAGCCACAGGCCCATCACTCCTGCTCTGTCAGAAGCCCTGCCTTGCATGTGATTACCCTGAACCAGGTCAGGAAGTCTTCTGAAAACATTTAATGGCAATAGGTTAGATGGTTTACATACATTTTCTTATTTAATCTTTAATATAGTTCCATACGACAAGTACTGTTATTATTCCCATTTAACAAATGAGGAAACTGAAGATTAACAAATTTGACCTAAGCTTTGCAGTAAGTGAATGAGGATGCCAAGGCAGAAGCAGGTCTGAATGCTTCCCAAGTTTTTGTCCTTTCTGCTTCCATCATCTTGCCTCTTTAAAAGGTATGAGAAGTAAAAGATTGAAAGGGAGCACTAGAAGTTAGGGTTTAGAGCAAAGGACTTGAAATGCCCCAAATGTGGTTTTATCTCTTTGACAATTTAGGTCAATTTCTCTGAAAAAAAAAAAAAAGAATAAGCTTAAGAGAATCCACATCATTCAGATACAGATGCATTTGCAAATTTACTCTTGCCAATTTGAAACAGGAAAAAGATAGGCAAGTCCTGCTCTCATGTGGGTGGCTTTTATGAGAAGAGGGAGGGAGACTTTTATGAAAAGAAAGGCAGAGCTGCAGTCGCTTTGACCCCTTATCCTTAAAAATAAAAAGGAAGAATAATCAAATGTACACTGAAAATGGAACAGCAAACAAGCTCCGAGGTGACATTTGGACTGTGTGGTTTTCTTCCGGCTGTGTGACAATGAGTGCCTGTTCAACTGGCTTTTCCCAAAGCCAGAGAAAGGTCTCTTAGCTAAAATGTCACAGTGAATCTTATTTTCCATTTTCGGCTAGTGTTCCAAGGGAAGACTAACACCCATCTTGCCCTCATGCGCTACTTTGAAAATAACAATAGCAAAGCACAAAGAAAGGTAAGAAAGAAGGGGACAGTTTGGAACCAGCTCAAGCTCTCTTACTTTCATTTGCAGTATGGTGGCTCTGGATAGGGAAGAGGCAGGGGAGCTGAGAGAGTAGCTGTGACATAATCTCCAAGTGAACACTCCTGAGAAATCCCAGCAAAGACATCTGATCTTTTTAAAACATTTTCTTAAAGTTTATTTATTTATTTTGAGAGAGAGAGAGACACTGAATGCATGCCAGCAGGGAGGAGACAGAGAGAGGGGGAGAGAAAGAGAGAATCCCAACAGGCTCCACATTGTCAGCTCAGAGCCTGACTGAGGACTTGAACTCACAAACCGAAAGATCATGACCTGATCCAAAGTCAACAGTCAGACACTTAACAAATTGAGCCATGAAGGCACACCTAGAAACATCTGACCTTTTTTGGCACAACCATGTGATGCTCTGGAAAGTGACTGTTGGACTTACATTTAAAAGATTTTTATTGCCTAATTTAGTGGTTATTATTAAAGGTTCAAAGAATCACCATCATTTGGTGACCTGGAGGTTTGAGTCCTGCCTCAAAGCAAGGCATGATATGATCCTCCTTTCTAACACTACCCTCTCTCAATTTGAACATTCAGGGCCACATGTAATCTGGCCCCTGCCAACATCTCCAGCCTTCTGTCTCATTATTCATTCCCTGTTCTCTCTATGTTCTGCTGTTGATTTTGTGGTTTCATTATTACCAACAGAGGATCCACCCGTGGGGTTCCTTCTTCCTAGAATGTCCTTTAAACACTCCACACCCACCTTCCAGTACCTTCATCTCTGTAACTCCTACTCATCTATAACCTTCATGGATCTGGAACATGTTGCCTAATCTCATGTGTTTGTGGTCAGAGAAATATAGCCCAGAACCAAAATGTAGTTCCAAAATTACTCAAGTTTTTCATCTACACAATAAACCCTGGTACTGTTATCTTCTTCCAACAGAATTATTACAATGGCCAACCAATTGGTTAACACATATGTCAACTTCCCCTGTTTCATTCCACACCCCATGCTGCCTGTCACTGGAATGATCTTTCTGAACATGAGTCTTACCTACTGTTTTTGAGTCTTATTGCCCAACTACACTAAACACATTTCAATCTCCAGATGTTCCATTTATTCCCATATGCCTACATTTTTGCTTTTGTGCTTTTCCTGAATTGGATTAACATCCCCTTTCTTTGCCTGTCCAAACCCTAATCATCTTCCAAGACCAGGTTCAAATATTTCCTTCTTTGTAAGCATTTCAACATCAGACATTGTGACCTTCTCCTTTGTTGTTTCTGTTGCCCTCTCTTATAGGGCTTGCAGTATAATTTCCAATACTGTTATTTGTTTGTATGTCTTCTTTTTCCATGAGAGGAAGAGCTCCTTGAAGCAAGGGTTTCTATTTACTCATCCTTGCGTCTATAGAGGTGTTTTCTATAGTTGGTGCTCATTATATATTTGCTGAACTTAAATTCATGTAACATTTTAGTATTTACATTGTAGTTTCACATACATTTACTCATTGTTCATTCTGACAGATTTATGAGATATGTAATATTATCCCAATTTTAAGATGAGAAAATTAAGGTTCAAAAAGTTAAGTGATTGCTCTGAGGTGACACAGAGTGTAGGTGGCTGACCTAGACCTGAAGCCAATTACTCTTGCAGTTCTGAATTTCAGTGGTTCCATAATTTTATTCAAAATTGTATGCTGGAAAGGAGACAAGAATAATTATTTCACTATAATCCTTGCATAGAAAAAGAAGGCTGGCAAATATTCTTCCCTTATTTGCAAGGTTCTATTAAGCCCCCACTGGAAATTAACACTATAAACATTAGCTCCAACAACATAACGTAACAGCAGCTTCTTTTATTATCACTGTTTAAACATTCGGATAGTAAGCAAGTACACCTCCTCCAACATATGTTCTCAGTCAAACATATTGTCTGCAAAATTTATGGGGTTATCTTTATTAGGACTTATTTATTCTAATGCCAAAAAGTACAGAAGATAATGAACAATGCTAACTGTGGAAAAACAGTTTAATTATGTAGGTCAAAAGAGTCCTTAACCAGATAACCACAAAGGCTCAGTAGCACTCAAAAACCACTTTACAAAAATGGGGGGAACTGGCCTAAGGGTTTGCATATTATCTCCTGGCATATTGAAATGACAGCTGACTACTTAAAACTATCTTAGGCAAAGATCTTCACCTGTGCCTTGACAATGCCAAAATCAGCATAATAAAGAACATGTTGATGTATGAAAAAAAGTATTTTGGGGGTGCCTGGGTGGCTCGGTTGGTTAAGCGTCAGACTTCGGCTCAGGTCACGATCTCACGGTCCGTGAGTTCGAGCCCCGCTTCGGGCTCTGTGCTGACAGCTCAGAGCCTGGAGCCTGTTTCAGATTCTGTCTCCCTCTCTCTCTGCCCCTCCCCTGTTCATGCTCTGTCTCTGTCTCAAAAATAAATAAACGTTAAAAAAAAAATTAAAAAAAAAAAAGAAAAATATATATATATATTTTTTTGTAATCTGCAGATCATTTGAAACCCATCTCTGCCCCTTACCATCTGGGTGACCTGGGACAAGTTAGTTCTTCTTTCTGAGTCTGCTCCTTCTTATCTTTCCATGAAGTGGGCATAATAATATTGAATTCACCTGAATGTTTAGTACTAAGAAGATTAACTGATAAAACCTATGTGACAAGAAAATTCAGAATATAGTACATACTCAATTAATTAAGATGTATTATTCTCACTACAGTTGCATAGGGATATAAACCTCTCCTAAACAGGGGTTTCCAAGGGAAACTGTGGGGAAGTTACATTTGAGCGGATATATTCATTCTCTATTTCTATTCCAGACTCTGTTAATTCTCATTCTGAAACATCCTTTGGATTTGATTTTCCTGGTCTCTTAAGAACAAATGTCCTGGTATCTCCAGGCACTCACTTCTGCTATATTAGGAACAGAGATATTCAAGATAAGCAGAATGGAGGAGAGAAGCAGTTAAATTACAAAAGATATAAAGCAAAACTATGTACCAAGAGATGGGCTTTCTCCCCTTTACCTCTTACAATTCTTCCTATTCAACTTAATCTAGGTCCAACTAGACCAGTATTTCTCAATGGGAGGTGATTTGGTTCCCTTGGGGATATTTGGCAATGCTTGGAGACATATTTGGTTGTCCCACTGAGGGGTGAAACTGGTATCTAAAGGATAGAGTTCAGAGATGCTGCTAACCAGCCTGCAGTGTGTAGGGCAGCCACACCCGCAACACCCACAACAAAGAATTCTCTGATCCAAAACGTCATTGGTACTGAGGTAGCAAGACCTTGAGAGAACAACTGTGATCAAACTGGACACAGAAAGTAAAAGGCCTTGATCCAATCGAAAAAAACTTACTGGCGAGTTTTGCTCTAGGTGTAAAGACCTTTACTAGGTCCTAGAAAAAGTAATATGAGAGGTTCAGAAGAGCTTGAAAGCAGATTTGGCAGTTGGGGGTGGGCATTTATGTGGAAGATTCCTGATCAGGACACTGCCTTAGAATGAGATTCACAGGATTCTTTTACAATAGGATAGAGTAACCGTTTATGTCAGAGAGAGTTTGTAAAAATTTCAGGTTTTAGGGAGTAATTAAAAGAAATCTTTATATGCAAATTAGCAGCTACACTTAGCTAGAAGCTATCTCTGGGTAGAATTGCCTAGAGGGATAACTTTTAACTGTTTTAAACATTAATTGGAAAGTTAGCTGCTTCTGACTGGGAAATAAAAGGACAAGAGGTTTAGTTTGAGGTTATCTTCATTGTTTGGGGGAACAAGTTGTAGAATTTATTTTTCTACACTCTAATCCCCAAAGCTATAATGTGATGCTCTGTTTTTTCTTTAGCTTCTATCACATTAAAAAACAAAACAAGACAAAACAATGTTAGAAAGGAGTGGGAAGTGAGGGGAGGGCTAAAGCGCAGGAAGTGAGCCTATCCCCCCCCACCCCCACCCCGGGAGTTCTTTCTCCAGGAAAAGGAAGAGGCCAAGAAAGATTTTAAAGTGAGATAAATAGCCCAAACTGCCTTTCTCATATTCCCCAAAGTTTCCTAGCTTGAGAACACAGCACCAAGGTGACAGCCACACTGCCAGCATCACTAATAGCTTGTTGTCTTGGTTAGGGAAGAAGTTTGGAGTTAAGGAGTAGGACCTTAGAGCCATGAATAAAAGTTCAAGTTTTAAAAATGCCAATGGTTGTCATCAAATAGGCAAGGTGTAGCTGGTCGAACGCAATAAGACCCATAGAGGACTTCACAGAACCCTAAATCTATTGGGTGCTGGGGAATCCCCAGCTTCTGACAATAGGAGGATGTTAAAAAAGCAAACAGTATAAAGAGATCTAGCAGTAAACCACTGTCTAATCATGGCCGATGGAAAATCTTTCATGTTAATTGAGCAACTACCATATGAAACCCACAAAACAATTATATAACCTTATTACAATGACTCCATTATACTGATTAAAAACACTGAAGCTCAGAGACATTAAATACAAGTTTTCACAGGTGAAGAGCAGCACAAGGAATTCAACTTGCCTTTACTTTCAAAGCCTGTTCTTTCCTTTCTCTGCATTGAACTGACACCATGGTTCCCCTGCACATAAAGGCCTCAGGGAAGCCTAGAGGCAAATGATAGGGACTCACTTAAGGAATTTTATTTGGGTATAGGATTCCAGTCCTTGATGCATGAGTAGGAAGGGCCAACCCCAAATTTTTATAGAACGAGGACATCATGTAAAGAATCAAGAGTCATTCAAGAATGAGGGGATAAGTCATGGTCCAGTTACTGAGTGAGCCCAGGGAAAGCCTGCAGAGGGGCAAGAGTAAAGCTAAGCCACCAAGCCTCCTGGCCTGGGTCTTACATTCCACCTGAGAGCATGATTATCTAGGGGTGCCAGATAAAAGACAGAATGACCACTTAAATGTGAACTTTAGATAACAATTTTTTTAGTATTAGTAATTTAATATCATAACACGTATTTTTAAATTGTTTCTTTACCTGAAATTCAAATTAAACTGGACATCTTGTATTTTTATTTGCTACATCTGGCAGACTTACTAATTGAGTTCAGACTTATGCTGAGCCACAGGTGAAGATGAGGGACCCCAACTATGAAGGAAGTTGGGGTATAAGAACAAGGAACCTAGGAGGTAGCTATTGAAATAACACCTCCATCCCCATTTTGTTAACAAAAAGTTCTCCACCATCACAGTTTAATAATTACAAAAAGAAGACACTTGGTAAAACTACATATGTATTCTTAATGATTATAAACAAAACAGAACAACAACAAAATAACAGAAAAAAACACTGATAGAATAGGAATCGATCTGAACAATAGTCAAATCATACCTGGAATCACTATGGAGGAGGTCTGTGCTGGAGCTTTTGGAAGTACAAAGACAGGGAGTCTTCTCACTGCACAAATTATACTATGCTTTTTCTACTGAAACTATACTCTTTGGTGGTTTGGCTGTAGTGATATTACAAGTTAAGTGGATTTTTGCAGGCTGCCTAGCTGACAATCATATATGATGTTCTTTCTATGAGGAAATGTCTTCCAAGTTCCCTTCAATGATCTTACAAATGAATTTTGACAATGTGCTGGTAAGTGGGTCTCTCTATAAAACATTGCAGAATCTGGTGTGTGTTCCACTGTCCAGCCCCCTCCCAGGCCGGCCTCCTCTAGCTCAGCCCACTCTGGTCATGCTCTCCTCTTTCAGTCCTAGAACACCACAAGCTCCCACCTGCCTAAAAGCATTTGACAAACTATCTACCTCTGCGGAACTCTCTGCCTCTGGCTTTCTGGCATGGCTCCTTCTTTTCCTGCAAGTGTCCCTAAACAGGTCTTCCTTAATAACTGCATTACCCAATATCACCCATCTAAGAATCTTGAAAATTACCTTCATTTTTTATGAATTTATAAATTGATACTGATTGTCCCCACTAGAATATATAATTTCAAGGACAAGCACAAAATAGGTTTTTATAAAATGACTACCATGTGTAAAATGAATGAATGAATGAATGATCTGATGAGTTAGTGTATCAGTGAATGAATGCTTGTATCTTTGACCTACAAACTATGTTTTATTACTAATTTATGATTAAAACAAGATGTCATCTTATCTTAACATATCTGAATTGTATTCAGGCATGATCAATTTACCTATTCATTTACCTTTCCTTCATTTGAGAGCCCGTTATGTAACAGACACTGTGTATATTCTGTCCTCTTGAGCTGTGACAAATCACATTCAACTCAAAGTAAAATCAGAAAACATGAAACATGATAGCAAACATCACAGGCTATGTATGTGTCACAGGTCAACAATGTATTTTGTATAAATCAATTCCTCTTCCCACATACATTTCACAAAACCCAAGTTCATTAATTAGAACTTTTGCCTCCAGCACGAGGTGCTTTCTGGCTCAAATTTGAAATCCTTTCGGAAGATGGAATTGCCATAAAAGGCTTTAAGGTAGAAATGTACAGAACGGAGGAAGAAATGTTCAGATGAGAGATGAAGAGGAAGCAGAAGGCAGAGTTCCAAGCAATTGTTCTATCATTTGCTAGCGCCAACCTGATCAAACTGGCCACCTTCCCCAAACGCTCTCCACCATCATAGAACCTGACTTTGCTCCTTTCTTCCTTCATGTTAGTTTCATAGCAACCAATGAATGTACTGAGTGTCTCTAGCCTAATTTGTAGAAGTAATTTGTGCTTCTGTTCTCCCCGCTTTTCTAAACCTGTTGGTCCTCAAGTGCTCCTTCTTAGAAGAACTGTAATGGCTTAGCTCTAACCGCTGTCTGCTGACTTCAGCCTTCCATCAAATAAAGCTTTTTTTTTTTTTTCCTTTCTGGTAACCTACCTCTTAGAGAAATCAGTCCTGGATAAACAGGACTGACCTCTTAATCTGCCTCAGTCTTTATATCTTTGAATAAGTGATTCAGAAAAGAAATTAAAAAGAAAATTATGGAAAAGAAAGCGGAAAGGAAAAAATAGAGTTGCTGTCAAGGTCACCAGCGTATTTTTGGTGCAAGATCGCCCTAGGTGAAATTATTTTAATTTACCAATTTGCAGAGATAAAAAATATCCCACTGTGAGAACCACAGTATTCACAGTAGTGCGTGGCACTGACAAGCTACACCATATGATAAAGCAAATTGAGATCAGGCATTTGCAAGACCATTTCATGGTGGGGGGAAAATCATGGGAAGAGTTATAATATGGTTAATGGCATTGCAAGGCTGATCTCACTAATTTTACAATTCTCTTTTACGCATAGGTTATCATACTAATTAGCTACATCTGGAATATTTGTCATTTTAATAGAGCAATTTTGCATTTCCCTTTGCTCTAGTTCTGCAGCCTCCAACCTGATGTTCAGAGGTTCCAATAAGTTTTAGCACATCAAATGCTCTGGATGATTTGAAACAAGTCACCTTGGAGTGAGAAACTTTGAAGATGGTATGATGGAAAGAAGCTTGGAAACCACATGTGTCAATTCCAATGGCAGTATAGATGTCAGCAATTAATCTCTGAAAGTGTTTCATTAAAAATGGAAATACAGAAATACCTGATGCCTTATTGTAAGGATTAAAATAATCTCTCTCACATGCCTAACATATAGTTCAGTGAATGGTCCATATATAATAATAATAAAGCATGTTTCCTTTTTTTTTCTGTTCTTTTAAATGGTTACAAGGTTCATGTAATTAGTCCTAGTAAGGAATCACAGAAAGTTCAAAGATATTGGTAAAAATAACTTCATATCCCAGAAGCTTTAAACCATTCTTTTCCTTTCTACTCTTCTGGGGTAAATCAGAGGCTTTGCAAATAATGGCAATGTAATAGAAACTGACGCTTCTCAAAGACATAACAGAAGAAGCCAACAATTTGCCATAATGAGAAACAGAACCTTTAGGTGAGAAAATAAAAATCACTGACCTTGGTTTCAAATCCAGCACATGTTTAAATATGTTACTATGGCCTGGACACTTTATAAGAAACTAGATCTAGGACCTATCTTTTAATCACATGTACATGTAGGTGAGATGTGTCATGGAAATGGAAGAGGTAAGAATGCTAGCCTATAAACCTGTATTGTAATCTGTACAGTTTTCTACTAATATTAGATATTATTATTGCTGTTATTGTTGTGGTTGTTAAACTATAGGTGGAATCTGGGAAATCTGCCAATGATAACAATGATTATTATTCCTAAAGCACTAACAAAAGCAGAGGGAGAAAAACTGCAAAAATATGGTTAACTTACATAAAACTCATGCCAATTAATGTTATAACCATCTGGAAAGCTTATCATTTATCCTTAATACTTTTCTCCACAAATTAATACTAGCATGTAATCTGAAAATGTGATACGATAAAGTAGGGGCTGAGCTAAATTCTTGACAATGATTGCTTATTAAAAACTTGAAACTTTATTGCTGCCTCATCCTGAGAATCTCTGCCTGTCTCAGTACAATGTGGATATCCAAAATCTCTCACCTCTATCTTTGTTTCAGATGTCTCCATCAGATTCATATTTTCCTTTTCTAAGAAAAGTGGTTAACCAATGTCCCTTTTCCCAAACCATTAATGCATATCTCCTTACACTAAGATAATGGACAGACCTTTAGAAACATGGCACAGAAACAAAATGAGTAAATCCCAAATGGAGTGTTCCAGGATAAAAGGAACCACCCTACATTCTAAGTAGAATAGAACTAACCACTGGACACATGGATCCTTTATGATTTTGTCCTTTACTACTTCTGCCTCACATATTTGAACTCTCAGGTCCTGAGAGGCATCTTCCCCGTTTCTTCTTCCTGACACTTGTGCAGATTCTCAATGTTAGAACATTCTTTCTCCTCTCTCTTCAGCCAAGTAATTCTTTTCTATCCTACACATTTCAGCTTAACTATTCCTCTAGAAAACCTTCCAAAACTACCCTCTACCACCATGGACCACTGCAACCAAGACTGGTTTTGGTATTCCCTCTATGTACTCCCATAACAACTATCAGAGAAACTTTAGATGACCTGGTAACAAATCTGTTTCTTTTTCTAGACCACACTGCTGAGAGCAAGGCCTGAGTCTGCCTCACTGTTTTGTTTGCATAGAGCAAGCACTCAATAAATATTAGTTGAATTGATTAATTTTAAGAATCCCATCTTGAAAGCATTCACAACAGATAAGCTGATTCTCCAAGAGTACAAAGCAAATTGTTCATCATCCAGCTAATTTCAATGATGTAACCTACCTAAAAGGATAATTTGGACTTGAATTACAGAGTTTGCTTTTGATAAAACTTATCAGCCATCACCTTATCACTACTTTTCTTTGCTGTGTAGACACTGCTCTGACATTATCTTTTTATGATTTAGTTTCTGATCAAAACAGGAACAACCAAGATATGAGACCAAGAATGTGCTGGCTCTGCCATTAACCTTGGTGGCTTAGCTGACACCCCCAAGCCTCCTGTGCTCAGTCACTGTCAGCCCTACCCTAGTGTGTTCCAGGGAGGATGATGAATGAAAGAATGCAAAGGTCCAGAGTGAACCCATGGAGCCATCCATGGGACTGTTGTGGGGATAAATAGGAGTATTTTTGCAGCTAAATATTGTTGGCCTTCAACATCACAACCTTTTCATATTCTATCACTTCCCCTGAAATATTCACATTGGCTTCCTCTGTTCCCCTATGTGTCTGAGAGGCAGGCCAGCTCTCTGTTTAGATTTTATAACCCCATTCACAAACTCATGCTAACCAAACCCAGAAGGTCAGTACCTTTTGAACCCAACTTCAGCTACTTCCCTAGCAGGCCAATTAAAGAGCCCACCTGCTGTAGATTGTGTTGCCTCCCAGAGTATGATCACATATGGCTTCTTTAAAGGGGTGGTGGGGGAGTGATGAATGGCAAAAACACATGTTTATACTTAAACCTGTTATGCATAAGAGCTTTCAACTCTTGGGTAAGAGAGTTTCAGTGGGGTAATGTGTGTGTCTGCTGCCTGTAAGAATGATTGTCAAGTGGTTTTGCAGACTGCACAAATTCCCTAAGGGGAGTAGGAAAAAAACAGAGGGATTGTAACTTGGAAACCAGAACAAGTTGAGGATTCATTCTCACCTTGTGACATCTGCAGTCTGGGAAATGGGAAGGCTGCAGAATGATCTCATTCACTTGAAGCCTGAGACTCACACCTCCTCCCCTGCTCCTCTGCCTATCATCTGTCTATTTTTAAAGGCAAGGAATCTGAAATGTACCTCAAAATCCTCAAGTGATGCTTGCAAAAGCTGAGGTCCGTTGTCCAATGACTGGATCTCCAGAGAGGAATTTTAGCTTTGCTTTCTGTGTATTCCAGAGCATGAAGGAAAAGATGAGAATAGCTATTTGAGAACTGCCATTGGGTTTATATCAGTTATTTTGAGTACCTTCCCTCTGGGTCCTGAGAGCAGGCACTTTGGTCAGGGGCAGAGGGCACGTGGTCTTTTTAACTAATGCTGTGAGCCTGGTAATCCTAAGTGGATCATTGTTAGTTTTCCTTCTCACAGGAAGTTCATCTCAGTATTTTGCATGAAGTGTGTACTTTGTATAAATACCCAAGACCTGCAACTGAGACAAATCTTTAGTTTCTGCTACCAAATCTATAAGAAAAAAACACAACAGCTTTACCTTGTGAAAAATGCCAGCATGAGGAACATTGTAGGATTTAACAGATCCACTTTTCCCCCACTTAATTTTGAAAGCAGCTTGGAGTCTGTCCTCATAATGAGAGAAGTATTTGTTAGGGGTAAAGAAAAACATTAGAAAATTCTAAATAGAAGGTTAAATGAATGCGTGAAGATGGGGAGATAGAGTGCCTTCCATTCCCCAGCTCTTCCATTTCCCCAGATCACTGGCTCAAAGTCTCAGCCTATGGTACCAATGAGGTCCAAGAATGTGTCTCATAATCTATAAAGCAGAGGGACTGAGTATGGAGGGAGTGGCTGATCTTTAAGGCAAAGCTTCCCAACTGCTGTGCCATGGCACTCTGATATATGTCAAATAGGTCACAAGTGTGCCAAGATTTTCACCAACCCTCATGGTGACTGGGCACAGTCTTGTACAGCAAGAGCCTCTAGACTAGGGATTCCCAGCCTCAAGCATGCTTCTCCGTTTATTCCAATGTGTTGTAAAATGACCTTCATTTTATACATTTGCCATGATGTGAAAAAATGTTAGAAAACACTGGTTTAGGGGCGCCTGGGTGGCGCAGTCGGTTAAGCGTCCGACTTCAGCCAGGTCACGATCTCGCGGTCCGGGAGTTCGAGCCCCGCGTCGGGCTCTGGGCTGATGGCTCAGAGCCTGGAGCCTGTTTCCGATTCTGTGTCTCCCTCTCTCTCTGCCCCTCCCCCGTTCGTGCTCTGTCTCTCTCTGTCCCAAAAATAAATAAACATTGAAAAAAAATTAAAAAAAAAAAAGAAAACACTGGTTTAAAGTCTCTTCCAATGCTGTTATTCAATTATTCCCTTGAGGGACTCCTTTTCATGGAAACCAAACCAGATTTCTTGTGACAGAGATAACACAATAAAACACTAGGGAAATAAAGAGGAAAGGCAAAGGTTCCCAGTTAACTCTCAGGAAGGTTCCAAGTTGAGTGGGCACCCTGCACTCTAAAGAACAAGTAAATTGAGAAGCCCATGTTCAATAGAGTATGGTTGTTCAATTGCAGAGAAGAGACCATTTGGATGCAGAACTATGTGGATACTTATACTTTCCTTTGACCCAAGCATCAGGAAACTGGTTTCCTCAAGAAACAAGAACTGTAGGAAATGAAAGAACCAGTCCAAATGAAAAGAGCTGCAAACACGAGGAGCATTGCAAGAACTAAGAATGGGAAAGTAGCTTATTCCCAGTAGAATTATACCCCTGGTGGGAAAAATGGTGCTTCCTGCCATAAGCAAGAGGAACTACTGTGAAAATGGAAGAAGAGACACCAACGCGGAAAAGCAAGTGTAAAGAGTTGGAAAGTTCACATATGTACCAAAGGGATGAGGTAAATTCAGAACTTCGGAGGCCTTCAGATCAACACTAGCCATAACCTCCCCAAACAAAAATGCTGAAGACAAAGAAAATATTAACTCTGATTATTATATGGAATTTTTTTCAATCTCTGTTTATTTGTTAAGTATTTATAGTCTGGCTCGATTTTAAGTCATGTATACTCATGATTTAAGTCATGTATACTCATGATTTAAGTCATGTATACTCAAAGAAAAAGGAAAAATGTAAATGAGAAAAAAAGTTAATACTACACAAAGAGATTGTCTTTCTTAATATTGCATGGATAACTAAAATCTAATTAACCATTTCCCTGTGTTACTGGGCCCTGAGATGTCTTAAACAATAGAAATTGACTGGAGGCCCAACAGAGTTCCAGGCAGGGCTTTACTGGACCCTAACTCCAGCACAAGGGAAGCAGCACAAGGGAAAGTGTCCTCAGGCTGGCTTTCTGAGGAGAGGCCAAGGAGAGTTTTTTTAAAGGAACTTAGATGGGAAAAGGGTGATGCCTAAGCATGTAGAGACAGGATTTATTAGCACCTGCGCACTTAAAGGCCATGCTTCTTGGTGCATTACGTGTCTAATTAACATGTTAAATCTCCACCCTGAGTGCAATTTTTACTATTATAATGAGGGGAAAAGACCTTGAAAGGTGAGCTCTGGGTCCATCTTGACACAGACTGCCTTCATCTGGCTTTTGTGAAACTTTGTAGTAAGCTTCCTTTCACTGAACACTCCCTCTGCACTCCTGTAAGATATGCTTGTTTTTTTATTATAATTTATTGTCAAATTGGCTTCCTACAACACCCAGTGCTCATCCCAACAAGTGCCCTCCTCAATGCCCATCACCCACTTTCCCCTATACCCCACCCCTCATAAACCCTCAGTTTGTTATCTGTATTTAACAGTCTCTTACGGTTTGACTCCCTCCCTCTCTGTAACTTTTTTTTTTCTCTTCCCCTCCCCAATTGTCTTCTGTTAAGCTTCTCAAGATCCACATATGAGTGAAAATATATGGTATCTGTCTGTCTCTGACTGACTTATTTCATTTAGCATAATACCCTCCAGTTCCATCCATGTTGCTGCAAATGGCCAGATTTCATTCTTTCTCATTGCCAAGTAGTATTCAATTGTATATATAAACCACATCTTCATTCAGTTGATGGACATTTAGGCTCTGTTCATAATTTGGCTATTGTTAAAAGCACTGTTATAACATTGGGGTACAAGTGCCCCTATGCATCAGCACTCCTGTATCCCTTGAGTAAATTCCTAGCAGTGTTATTGCTGGGTGGTAAGGTAGATCTATTTTTAATTTTTTGAGGAACCTCCACACTGTTTTCCAGAGCAGCTGCACCAGTTTGCATTCCCACCAACACTGCAAGAGGGTTCCTGTTTCTCCACATCTTCGTCAGCATCTATAGTCTCCTGATTTGTTCATTTTAGCCACTCTGACCCGTGTGAGGTGGTATCTCAGTGTGGCCTTGATTTGTATTTCCCTGATGATGAGTGACATTAAACATCATTTCATGTGTCTGTTGGCCATCTGGATGTCTTCTTTGGAAAAGTGTCTATTCATGTCTTCTGCCCAATTCTTTATTGGATTACTTGTTTTTGGGGTGTGGAGTTTGGTGAGTTCTTTACAGATTTTGGATACTAGCCCTTTGTCTGATATGTCATTTACAAATATCTTTTCCGATTATGTGGGTTGTCTTTTAGTTTTGTGTATTGTTTCCTTTGCAGTGCAGAAGCTTTTTAGCTTGATGAGGTCCCAATAGTTCGTTTTTGCTTTTAATTCCCTTGCCTTTGGAGATGTGTTGAGTAAGAAATTGCTGCGGCTGAGGTTAAAGAGATTGTTTCCTACTTTCTCCTCTTGGATTTTGATGGTTTCCTGTCTCACATTCAGGTCTTTCATATATTTTGAGTTTATTTTTGTGAATGGTGTAAGAAAGTGGTCTAGTTTCATCCTTCTGCATGTTGCTGTCCATTTCTCCCAGCACCATTTGTTAAAGAGACTGTCTTTTTTCCATTGGATATTCTTTCCTGCTTTGTCAAAGATTAGTTGGCCATACTTTTGTGGGTCCAATTCTGGGTTCTCTATTCTATTTTATTGGTCTATGTGTCTGTTTTTGTGCCAATACCATGCTGTCTTGATGATTACAACTTTGTAGTAGAGGCTAAAGTCTGGGATTGTGATGCCTTCCACTTTGGTCTTCTTCAATATTACTTTGGCTATTCAGGGTCCTTTGTGGTTCCATACAAATTTTAGGATTGCTTGTTCTAGCTTCAAGAAGAATGCTGGTGCGATTTTGATTGCTATTGCATTGAATGTGTAGATTGCTTTGGGTACTATTGACATTTTAACAATATTTATTCTTCCAATCCATGAGCACGAATTTTTTTCCATTTCTTTGTATCTTCTTCAATTTTCTTTATAAGCTTTCTGTAGTTTTCAGCATACAGATCTTTTACATCTTTGGTTAGGTTTACTCCTAGGTATTTTATGATTCTTGGTGCAATTGTGAATGGGATCAGTTTCCTTATTTGTCTTTCTGTTGCTTCATTGTTAGTGTATAAGAATGCAACTGATTTCTGTACATTGATTTTGTATCCTGAGACTTTGCTGACTTCATGTATCAGTTCTAGCAGACTTTTTTTTTTTTTTTTTTACATTTATTTATTTTTTTTTTTTGGGACAGAGAGAGACAGAGCATGAACAGGGGAGGGGCAGAGAGAGAGGGAGACACAGAATCGGAAACAGGCTCCAGGCTCTGAGCCATCAGCCCAGAGCCCGACGCGGGGCTCGAACTCCCGGACCGCGAGATCGTGACCTGGCTGAAGTCGGACGCTTAACCGACTGCGCCACCCAGGCGCCCCTCTAGCAGACTTTTGGTGGAGTCTATCAGGTTTTCTATGTATAATATCATGTCATCTGCAAAAGTAAAAGCTTAACTTCATCTTTGCCAATTTTGATGCCTTTGATTTCCTTTTGTTGTCTGATTGCCAATGCTAGAATTTCCAACACTATATTAAACAACAACAGTAAGAGTGGACATCTCTGTCGTGTTCCTGATCTCAGGGGGAAAGCTCTCAGTTTTTCCCCATTGAGGATGATGTTAGCTGTGGGCTTTTCATAAATGACTTTTATGATGTTTAAGTATGTTCCTTCTATCCAGACTTTCTCAAGGGTTTTTTTAAAGAAAGGATGCTGAATTTTATCAAATGCTTTTTCTGCATTTATTGACAGGATCATATGGTTCTTATCTTTTCCTTTATTAATATGATGTATCTTATTGATTGATTTGCAAATATTGAGCCAGCCCTGCAGCCAAGGAATGATCCCACTTGATCATGTTGAATAATCTTTTTATATGCTGTTGAATTAGATTTGCTAGTATCTTGTTGAAAATTTCTGCATCCATATTCATCAGGGATATTGGACTGAATTTCTCTTTTTTTTCTGGGTCTCTGGTTTAGGAATCAAAGTAATGCTGGCTTTATAGAATGAGTCTGGAAGCTTTCCTTCTCTTTCTATTTTTTGGAACAGCTTGAGAAGGATAGGTATTAACTCTGCTTTCAATGTCTGGTAAAATTCCCCCTGGGAGGCCATCTGGCCCAGGACTCTTATTTGTTGGGAGATTTTTGATAACTGATTCCATTTCTTTGCTGGTTAAGGGTCTTTTCAAGCTTTCTATTTCTTCCTGTTTGAGTTTTGGAAGTGTGTGGGTGTTTAGGAATTTGCTCATTTCTTCCAGGTTGTCCAGTTTGTTAGCACATAATTTTTCATAGTATTCCCTGATAATTGCTTGTATTTCTGAGGGATTGGTTGTAATAATTCCATTTTCATTCATGATTTTATCTATTTGGGTCCTCTCCCTTTTCTTTTTGAGAAGCCTGGCTAGAGGTTTATCAATTTTGTTTATTTTTTCAAAAAAACAACTCTTGGTTTCATTGATCTGCTCTACTGTTTTTATTTTTATTTTATTTATTTTTTTGGATTCCATATTGTTTATTTATGCTCTGATCTTTATTATTTCTCTTTTTCTGCTGAGTGTCTTTTCTGTTCTGCTTCTATTTCCTTTAGGTGTGCTGTTAGATTTTGTATTGGGGATTTTTCTTGTTTCTTGAGATAGGCCTGGATTGCAATGTATTTTCCTCTCAGGACTGCTTTTGCTGCATCCCAAAGTGTTTTGGTTGCTGTATTTTCATTTTCATTTGTTTCCATGTATTTTTAATTTCTTCTCTAATTGTCTAATTTCTTCTCTAATTGACCCCTTCATTCCTTAGTAGGGTGTTCTTCAACCTCCATTCTTTTGGTAGTTTTCCAGACTTTTTCCTGTGGTTGATTTCAAGTTTCATAGCACTGTGGTCTGAAAGTATGCATGGTATGATATCAATTCTTTTATACTTATTAAGGGCTGTTTTGTGACCCAGTATGTGATCTATCTTAGAGAATGTCCCATATGCACTTGAGAAGAATGTATATTCTGTTGCTTTGGGATGCAGAGTTCTAAATATATCTGTCAAGTCCATCTGATCCAATGTATCATTCAGGGCCCTTGTTTTTTTATTGATTCTGTGTCTAAATTATCTATCCATTGTTGTAAGTGGAGTATTAAGTTCCTCTGCAATTACCTCATTCTTATCAATAAGATTGTTATGTTTGTGATTGTGTTATATACTTGAGGGCTTCCATATTTGGTGCATAGACATTTATAATTGTTAGCTCTTCCTGAGGGATAGACCCTGTAATTATTATATAATGCCCTTCTCCATCTCTTGTCACAGCCTTTAATTTAAAGTCTAGTTTGTCTGATATAAGTATGGCTACTCCAGCTTTCTTTGGACTTCCAGTAGCATGATACCGAGTTCTCCATCCCTTCATTTTCTTTTTTTTTTTTTTTTTTTATTTATTTTTGGGACAGAGAGAGACAGAGCATGAATGGGGGAGGGGCAGAGAGAGAGGGAGACACAGAATCGGAAACAGGCTCCAGGCTCTGAGCCATCAGCCCAGAGCCCGACGCGGGGCTCGAACTCACGGACCACGAGATCGTGACCTGGCTGAAGTCGGACGCTTAACCGACTGCGCCACCCAGGCGCCCCATCCATCCCTTCATTTTCAATCTGAAGGTGACCTCAGGTCTAAAATGAGTCTCTTGTAGACAGCAAATAAATGGGTCTTGGTTTTTTATCCATTCTGATACTCTATGTCTTTTGGTTGGAGCATTTAGTCCATTTACATTCAGTGTCATTATTGAAAGATATGGGTTTAGAGTCATTGTGATGTCTGTAGGTTTCATGTTGTAGGGATGTCTCTGGTACTTTTTGGTCCTTGCAATATTTCACTCAGAGTCCCCCTTAGGATCTCTTGTAGGGCTGGTTTGGTGGTGATGAATTCCTTCAGTTTTTGTTTGCAAAAAACCTTTATCTCTCCTTTTATTCTGAACGACAGATTTGCCGGATAAAGGATTCTTGACTGCATATTTTTTTCTGTTCATCAGATTGAAGATTTTGTGCCATTCCTTTCTGGACTGACAAGTTTCAGTAGATAGGTCTGCTACTACCCTTATGTGTCTAACTTTGTATGTTAGGGCCTGTTTATCCCTAGCTGCTTTCAGAATTCTCTCTTTATCCTTATATTTTGCCAGTTTCACTCTGATGTGTTGTGCAGAAGATCAATTCAAGTTACGTCTGAAGGGAGTTCTCTGTGTCTCTTGGATTTCAATGTCCGTTTCTGTCCCCAGTTCAGGGAAGTTTTCAGCTATGATTTGTTCAAGTACACCTTCAGCCCCTTTCTCTCTCTCTTCTTCTTCTGGAACTACTATGATATGGATATTGTTCCGTTTGATTGTGTAACTTAGTTCTCTAATTCTCCCCTCGTAATCCTGGATTATTTTATCTCTCTTTTTCTCAGCTTCCTCTTTTTCCATAATTTTATCTTCTAATTCACCTATTCTCACCTCTTCCTCTTCAATCAGTGCTGTGGCCACCTCGATTTTATTTTGCACCTCATTTATAGCATTTTTAAATTCATCATGACTATTTTTTTTCCCTTGATCTCTGTAGCAATAGATTCTCTTCTGTCCTTTATGCCTTTTTCAGGCCCAGCGATTAATTTTATGACTATTCTAAATTCTTGTTACATTATATTGCTTAAATCAGTTTTGATTAATTTGTTAGCTGTCTCTACTTCCTGGAATTTCTTTTGAGGAGAATTCTTACATTTTTGTCATTTTGGGTAGTCCCAGCGGTAGCTCCATACTGTTGGGTACTTTCCCTGTGCTGTCCAGAGAAACTTGTGTTGGTGGGTGGGGCCGCAGTCAGATGCAATGTCTGCCCACAGCCCACCGCTGGGGTCACAGTCAGACTTGTCTGTACCTTATCTTCCCCTCTCCCAGGGGCAGGACTCACTGTAGAGTGGTGTGGCCCCTGTCTGGGCTGCTTGCACACTCCCAGGCTTGTGGTGCTGCTTCAATGGGATCAGGCCAAGGGCGTATCAGCCAGGGTGGATCCTCAAGTTGCACAGGGGAAGTAGGGGCATGCTTAGCCAGCTTTGCCCTCAGTGGTCCCCTGCAGGAGGGGTCCTGCAGCACCAGGAGGGAGGCAGACCCATTGCAGGGATGGATCCACAGAAGCACAGCATTGGGCATTTGCTCCGTGCAAGCAAATTTGGTGATGGAAACTGGTTCCCTTTGGAATTTCGGCTGGGGGATAGGAGAGGGAAATGGCACTCGCCAGTTCCTTTGTTCCGCTGCCAAGCTCTGTGTTTCTGGGACTCAACCACTCTCCCTCCCGGTGTTCTGTTGTCCTCCCCACTGAGAGCAGAGGTGTTGACTTTTAATATTGCAGATGTTAAGTCCCTCTGGCTTAGGAACTCACGCAGTCCGGCCCCTCCACTTTTGCAAGCCAGACTTCAGGAGCTCTGCCTTGTCTGGCGGGCTGCCGCCCTACTCCCTGGCTCCCTTCCTCCAGACTGTGTAGCATGCACCACCTCTCTGACCTTCCTACCCTCTTTCGTGGGCCTCTTGTCTACACTTGGCTCCAGAGAGTCTGTTCTGCTAGTCTTCTGGCAGTTTTCTGGGTTATTTAAGCCAATGTAGGATGGAATCTAAGCAATCAGCAGGACAAGGTGAGCCCAGCGTCCTCCTATGCTGCCATCTTCCAGCTAGTCTCTTCTTTCCCATTTTAAATAATACAAGGACTTAGGAATCCTTTCATTTCAAATTTCTCCCTTTTCTTCCGTGTTGTTTTTCAGTATTTTGGTTCCATCTGAGTTTTAATAATTCTTTCCGTGAAATGAGTATCTCTTACAAGATTTATATTTTTGCAGTTAAGACTTATTAGATTTATTCATATGTTTACAATTGGTTTGCTTATTATCTTTTCTTGCTTGCCACTCCTTTTGGGTTTATTACTTTTTTATCTTCTTTTTTTTTTATTAAAAGAGCATCTTTTAGTAATTCCCTGTTAAAGTCTAAGGTATAGCTTCCCTTGAAAACTAGAAGATATTACCTGCTGTGCTCTGCCATCCACTGCCACTGTTGAGAACTATACCAATCTAGTTATGATTCCTCTGTCAGAGAAAATTTCTTATTCCTTTGTTTTAAGATATTTCTCTTTGATATTTCTAGTTTCTCACACTGTGTGTAGGTTTTTATCCTGTTCAGGACTAAGGATGTCCTGTCAATTGAAGGATTCACTTATTTTTTCAAATATGAAAAATTCCTTCTAGAATGTTATCTTTTTACCCTCTTCTTCACTCTCTTTACCCATCCTATAAGAACTAACATTAGATTCACTTTATACTTTCTCATATTTTCCCTCAGATCTCCTGTATGCTTTTCCTGTCTCTGAGATTTGTATTGTGGGTGATTTCCTCATATTGATCTCCCAATTCTCTCAACTTCCTTCAGTTGTATTTAATCTGTCATTTAACTCACCCATGGAGTTCCTAATTTCATATAGTATTTTTTTTCTTTTTACAATTTCTATTTAGTTCCTTTCAAAACTGGTGTGTGTGTGTGTGTGTGTGTGTGTGTGTGTGTGTGTGTGTGTTTTGCCTACCATTTACTAATACTCTGCTATTTTGCTCCCATTTTTAATATAATTTCTTGTCTTTCATTTATTTCTTTATTCTAATATGTTCTATTATTTCCCTTATATTAGAGTATTGATTATCCTCTTTCATACCATCTGTGAACTCAGATTTGGTGGTTGCTGTTGTTGTTTCATTGTGAAGTCAATTTCACTATGTATTGCTTACCTTTGGGAGTCCTATCAGCCCTGTACTTTTGAGTATGTCTCACAGAACCACTCTCACTTCCTTCTGCCAGAATCCCTAATTGATCAATTTTCTTGGATGTTTTTTAATGTTAATTTCTTGTCTAGAGTTCCTACACCACATGAGCTAAGTAAATTCAAATTTTTTGTTCACCTAGGCTAGAAGACTTGCATCTGATTTCTCCTAGATAATTGTTTTGACACAATAAAGTCCTTCAAAAGAAATAACCCAAAAAACATCTACTTTTCCAGATGTTTACTAAGTAGATTTTTGAGTCTTTTGTCCTCATTTACATATACAAATCATGTCCTTTGCCTTATCTAGGCCAAGATCACTTGTCTTCATGTAAGTACGCCCCACCCTTAGGGTCTATATTTATACCCTTTTTACTTATTTCAGTTTTTACATCTCTCTCCCTTTCTCTTGGTTGATAACAGGGAAGTAAATTTACACTTGAAAAAATAGGATTTTAACACAGGGTTCTAAATAAAATGGTAAAATTATTTCCTCTTACCTTCTTGCATTGTTTGATGAGCTGATTTTAAAGTCAGGTCCAGGGAGGAGGAGTCAAGAAGGTGGAACAGCATGGAAGTTTTTTGTGTGCCTCACGTCCATGAAACAAGCCAGACCAACACTAAACCATCCTACACACCCTAGAAAACTGGAGGATTAACACAACAATCTGCACGACCTAAACCACAGAATTCAGCAGGTACATGGTGCAGAGAGGTGAATTTGGGGAGCGAGAAGACGTGGAGGGTAGGGAACTGTTTTTGCAAGCAGAGAGAGGATGGAGACTGGGGATGGGGGAAGAATATGGGAAAAGCACCCCTCCCCAAAAGCAGCTGGAGAGAAAGTGAAAAATTGGAAACAGCTGTAGGGACTAAACTAAAAAGGGAGAAAGGAGAGGGTTTAGATTCCATTAAGACTATAAACAAGGGGAGTGCAAAGGCTGCAACTCCATAGCTCGCTACCTGGCAGTGCTCTGGTGGGAAGGGCGAATCCCCAGGAACAAAGTGGGGTCTGGGGGGTTCCTTTGGGCCACACAGGAAAAAGTGGTTCCACTGCTAGAAGGACATTTGGTAGAGACTGTTGAAGCCACCTGGTCCTAGCAGACCGCAGAAAATGGCAACATTCACTGGTGCTGGAACAAGGTCATTAAAGGTTAAGCCTGGTGCCAGATGTGTGTTGTGATTTTCCATAATCCCTGAAACACTGCTGCTACAGTGTCTTGCAAATTTTCTGGTGCAGGCTGGCACCAGGCTGCAGACTTGGGGCTCCAGCAGCAGCAGGGTCCAGCAAGTGTTCCTGGGTGCAAATGACATTCGGCCATTGCTCATTTGGCCATTGCTCTGTGAGACCCTCCCACAGAGGGGCAGAACGGGTCAAAGCTGCAGTCCTTCAGAAATAAGGGGCCAGGGAAAACAGCCACATCTGAGACAAAACTTGGGAAAGAGGTACTGCCTGGGGCCTGGTAACAGAGAGTGAAAAAGCAGGAAGTGACCGAAAGCTGAAGACAGGATGCATGCGTGATTGTTGATCTGGGAGAACAGACTGGGTAGCTGGGTGGCGCCATTTTCACCACTCCTGCACATGCGCATATGCACCTAAGAGCTCTGCAATAATCCACCCCAGTAGGATAGCAGCGCCATCTAGTGGAGAGCAGAGCTGTTACACTGAGCCCCACCAAACTGGGCCAACTTTGCTCTTCAAGCAAAGTCTTACCGCCTGCTTAGTTTATGGACTACAAAGGGATTCATAGACTGACTTCTAGGGGAAAACGGAGTAACTTCAGTCCTACTTCAGTCTGTTAGCAGGTTCATCTATTCAGTTTTATTTCTTTTGTTTTTCTTTTTCTCTTTTACACTTTTATTTTTTTTGAAAACAGAAAGAAAAAATTCATTTTTACTTTCAGTTTTTATTAAAAATATTTTTCTTTAATTTTTATTACTATATTTTTTTGCTTTTATGTAAAATTTTTCAAATTCTATTTTACTTCCATCATTTTATTTTAGTCTACTTCAGTGTATTCACGTTTTCAAATTTTCAAACAATTTCCTTTTTTCTTTCTTTTTCTTTTTTCTTTTTCATTTCTTTTCTTTTTCTTGAATGCAGAAAGAGAAAAACTTCATTTTTACTTTTAATTTCTATTAAAAATATTTGTATTTACTTTTTATTATACTTTTTGCTTTTATGTGCATTTTTGCAAATTCTATTTTACTTCCATCATTTTATTTTAGTCTACTACAGTGTATTCACTTTTTCAAATTTTCAAATGATTTCTTTTTTTTCTTTTTTAAATCTTTTTTCTCTATTACGTTTATTTTCTTTTTTCTTGAATACTGAAAAAGAAAAAAATTCACATTTATTTTTAACTTTTATTAAAAATATTATTCTTTATTTTTTCTACTATATTCTTTATTTTTGTGTATATTTTTTTCAAATTCTATTTTACCCTCATCATCTCATTTTAGTCTACTTCAGTGTATTCATTTTTTCAAATTCTCAAAGGATTCCCTTCTTTTTATTTCTTCCCCCCTTTTTTCCTCTAATCTGTCAAACCACTTTCAACACTCAGACCAAAACACTCCTAGGATACAGCATCGTCTGTTCAATTTGTGTGTGTGTGTGTGTTTAATTTTAAATTTTAGTATTTTTTAATTTTATTTTTTTAATTTCAATTTTTCTACTTCATTAATATCTTTTCTCCCTTCAAAATGACAAAACAAAAGAAAGAGCACGAAGAAATGACAGCCAGGGATTTAACCAACACAGATATAAGCAAGATGTCTGAACCAGAATTTAGAATCACAATAATAAGAATACTAGCTGCAGTTGAAAATAGATTAGAATCCCTTTCTGCACAGACAAAAGAAGTAAAAAAATAGCCAGAATGAAATGAAAAATGCCATAACTTAGCTGCAAACACGACTGGATGCAGCAGCAGCAAGGATGGATGAGGCAGAACAGAGAATCAGCGATATAGAGGACAAACTTATAGAGAATAATGAAGAAGAAAAAAAGGGGTAGATTTAGGCAAAAAAGCATGATTTAAGAATTAGAGAAATCAGTGACTCATTGAAAAGGAATAACATCATAACCATAGGGGTCCCAGAAGAGGAAGAGACAGAAATAGGGGTAGAAGGGTTATGTGAGCAAATCGTAGTGGAAAAATTTTCTAACCTGGGGAAAGACACAGACATCAAAATCCAGGAAGCACAGAGGACCCCCATTAGATTAAAAAAAAAAAAACAAACAAACCTGACCATCAACAAGGCATATCATAGGCAAATTCACAAAACACTCAAGCAAGGAGAGAATCGTGAAAGCAGTAAGGGAAAAAAAAAGGTCCCTAACATACAAGGGAAGACAGATCAGGTTTGCAGCAGACCTATCCACAGAAACTTGGCAGGCCAGAAAGGAGTGGCAGGATATATTCAGTGTGCTGAATCAGAAAAATATGCAAGCAAGAATTCTTTATCTAGCAAGGCTGTCATTTAAAACAGAAGTAAAGATAAAAAGTTTCCTAGACAAACAAAAATTAAGGGAGTTTGCGACCACTAAACCAGCCCTACAAGAAGTTTTAAGGGGGACTCTCTGAGGGGAGAAAAGATGAAAATATATATAAAAACATACATAAATACCAAAAGCAACAAAGATTCAAAAGGACCAGAGAACACCACCAGAAACTTCAACTCTACAAGCATCATAATGGCAATAAATTAATCTTTCAGTACTTACTCTAAACATCAATGGACTCAATGCTGCAATCAAAAGACATAGGGTAACAGAATGGATAAGAAAACAAGATCCATCTATATGCTGTTTACAAGAGACCCACTTTAGACCTAAAGACACCTTCAGATTGAAAATAAGGGGATGGAGAACCATCTATCATGCTAATGGTCAACAAAAGAAAGCCGGAGTAGCCATACTTATATCAGACAATCTAGACTTTAAAATAAAAACTGTATCAAGACATGAAGAAGGGCCTTATATCATAATCAAGGGGTCTATCCACCAAGAAGACCTAACAATTGTAAACATTGGCAGCACCGAAATATATAAATCAATTACTCACAAACATAAAGAAACTCATCAATAGTAATACCATAATGGTAGGAGACTTCAACACCCCACTCACAGCAATGGACAGATCATCTAATCAAAAAATCAACAAGGAAACAATGGCTTTGAATGACACACTGGACCAGATGGACTTAACAGATATATTCAGAACATTTCATCCTAAAGCAGCAGAATATACATCTTCTCCAGTGCACATGGAACATTCTCCAGAATAGACCATATACTGGGACACAAATCAGCCCTAAGTTAAGTACAAAAAGATCAAGATCATACCATGAATATTTTCAGACCACAACACTATGAAACTCAAAATCAACTACAAGAAAAAATTTGGAAAGGTAACAAATACTTTGGAAACTAAAGAACATCCTATTAAAGAATGAATGGGCTAACCAAGCAGTTAAGGAGGAAATTAAAAAGTATATGGAAGTCAATGAAAATGATAACACCACAACCCAAAAGCTCTGTACATGGCAAAGGCAGTCCTAAGAGGAAAGTATATAGCAATCCAGGCCTTCCTAAAGAAGGAAGAAAGATCTCAGCTACACAACCTAACATTACACCTTAAGGAGCTGGAAGAAGAATAGCAAATAAAACCCAAAACCAGCAGAAGACAGGAAATAATAAAGATTAGAGCAGAAATTAATGTTATTGAAACCAAAAAAAAACGGTAGAACTGATCAATGAAACCAGAATCTGGTTCTTTGAAATTAACAAAATTGATAAACCACTAGCCAGGTTGAGCAAAAAGAAAAAGGAAAGAACCCAATAAATAAAATCTAGAATGACAGAGTAGAGATCACAACCAACACAACAGAAATTAAAACAATAATAAGAGAATATTATGAGCAATAATATGCCAATAAAATGGGCAATCCGGAAGTAATGGACAAGTTCCTAGAAACATATATACTACAAAAGCTGAAACAGGAAGAAATAGAAAATTTGAACAGACCCATAACCAGTAAGGAAATTGAATGAGTAATCAAAAATCTGCCAAAACACAAGAGTCCAGCGCAAGATGGCTTTCCAGGGGAATTCTACCAAACATTTAAGGAAGAGTTAACACCTATAATCTTGAAATTGTTCCAAAAAATAGAAATGGAAGGAAAACTTCCAAACTCTCTCTATGAAGCCAGCATTACCTTGATTCCAAAACCAGACAGAGACTCCACTAAAGAGGAGAACTATAGACCAATTTCCCCGAAGAACATGAATGCAAAAGTCCTCAACAAGACATTAGCCAACCGGATCCAACAATACATTAAAAAACATTATTCACCACGACCAAGTGGGATTTATACCTGGGATGCAGGGCTGGTTCAATATCTGCAAAACAATTAGTGTGACTCATCACATCAATAAAAGAAAGGACAAGAAACATATGATCCTCTCAATATATGCAGAGAAAGAATTTGACAAAATACAGCATCCTTTCTTGATAAAAACCCTCAAGAATATAAGGATAGAAGGAGCCTACCTTGAGATCATAAAAGCCATGTATGAACAACCCAATGCTATATCATCCTCACTGGGGAAAACCTGAGAGCTTTCCTCCTAAGGTCAGGAACAAGATAGGCATGTCCACTCTCACCACTGTTATTCAACATAGTATTGGTAGCCTTAGCCTCTGCAATCAGACAACAAAGAAATAAAAAGCATCCAAATTGGCCAGGAGAAGGTCAAACTTTCACTCTTCACAGATGACATGATACTCTATATGGACAACCCAAAAGAGTCTACCAAAAAAAAAGTGCTAGAATTGATTCATGAATTCAGCAAAGTTTCAGGATATAAAATAAATGCACAGAAATCAGTTGCATTCCTATACACCAACAATGAAGTGACAGAAAGAGAAATCAAGGAATTGATCCCATTTACAGTTGCACAAAAAAAACATAAAATACCTAGGAATAAATCTAACCAAAGAGGTGAAAAATCTATACACTGAAAACTATAGAAAGCTTATGAAAGAAATTGAAGAAGACACCAAAAAATGGAAAAAGATTCCATGTTCCTGGATAGGAAGAACAAATATTGTTAAAATGTTGATACTACCCAAAACAATCTACATATTCAATGCAATCCCTATCAAAGTAACACCAGCATTCTTTACAGAGCTAGAACAAATAATCCTAAAATTTGTATGGAACAAGAAAAGACCCCTAATGGCCAGAGCAATCTTGAAAAAGAAAACCAAAGCAGGAGGCATCACAATCCCAGACTTCAAGCTTTACAACAAAGCTGTAATCATCAAGATAGTATGGTATGGCACAAGAACAGACAGATCAATGGAACAGAATAGAGAACCCAGAAATGGACCCACAGAGGTATGGCCAACTAACCTTTGACAAAGCAGGAAAGAATATCCAATGGAAAAAAGACAGTCTCTTTAACAAATGGTGCTTGGAAAACTGGACAGCGACATGCAGAAGAATGAATCTGGACCACTTTCCTACACCATACACAAAAATAAACTCAAAATGGATGAAAGACCTAAATGTAAGACAGGAAGCCATCAAAATCCTTAAGAAGAAAGCAGGCAAAAACCCCTTTGATCTTGGCCACAGCAACTTCTTACTCAACACATCTCTGGAGGCAAGGGAAACAAAAGAAAAAATGAACTACTGGGACCTTATCAAAATAAAAAGCCTCCACACAGTGAAGGAAACAATCAGCAAAACTAGAAGGCAACCGACAGAATGGGAGGAGATATTTGCAAATGATATATCAGATAAAGGGTTAGTATACAAAATCTATAAAGTATTTATCACACTCATCACCCACAAAACAAATAATCAAGTGAAGAAATGGGCAAAAGACATGAATATACACTTCAAAGAAGACATCCAGATGGCCAACCGACACATGAAGAACTGCTCAACATTGCTCATCATCCGGGAAATACAAATCAAAACCACAATGAGATATCACCTTACACCTGTCAGAATGGCTAACATTAACAAGTCAGGCAACAACAGATGTTGGCGAGGATGCGGAGAAAGAGGATCTCTTTTGCATTGTTGGTGGAAATGCAAGCTGGTGCAGCTACTCTGGAAAACAGTATGGAGGTTACTCAAAAAAGTAAAAATAGAACTATGCTATGACCCAGCAATTACACTACTAGGCATTTATCCATGGGACACAAGTGTGCTGTTTCAAAGGGACACATGCCCCCCCCCATGTTTATAGCAGCATTATCAACAATAGCTAAAGTATGAAAGGAGCCCAAATGTCCATCGATGGATGAATGGATAAAGAAGATGTGGTATATATATATATATATAATGGAGAATCACTCAGCAATCAAAAAGAATGAAATCTTGCCATTTGCAACAACATGGATGGAACTGGATGATATTATGTTAAGTGAAATTAGTCAGAGAAAGACAAAAATCATATGACTTCACTTACATGAGAACTTTAAGAGAGAAAACAGATTAACACAAGGGAAGGGAAACAAAAATAATATAAAAACAGGGAGTTGGACAAAACAGAAGAGACTCTTAAATATGGAGAACAGAGGGTTACTGGAGGGGTTGTGGGTGGGAGGCGGAATGGACTAAATGGGTAAAGGGCACTAAGGAATCTACTCCTGAAATCACTTTTACAATATATGCTAACTAATTTGGATGTAGTTTTTTTTATAAAAAATGCAAAAAAAAAAAAGGGAAACAAAAATAATACAAAAACAGGGAGTGGGACAAAACAGAAGAGACTCATAAATATGGAGAACAAACTGAGGGTTACTGGATGGGTTGTGGGGGGAGGGATGGGCTAAATGGGTAAGGAGCACTAAGGAATCTACTCCTGAAATCATTGTTGCACTATATGCTAACTAATTTGGATGTAAATTTTAAAAAATAAAAATGAAAATGAAAATGAAAATAAAAAATAAAGTCAAGTCCATTTCTAGCACTTGCCTCCCTTCAGCCTGGTTGGTAGTCACAGAGATGTTTGCCTTCTCACTTTTGTTCCTGAGTCTCCAAGTTAATCACCAGCAAGCTGTCATTACTCCAATCCCCAGTTTTCTCTTTCTATTTTTGTTCTATATCTCATTCTCAATGCTTCTCTCTCTTTATCTCTCCTCTCTCTCTCTCTCTCTCTCTCTCTCTCTCTCTGTCTCTCTCTCTCTCTCTCTCACACACACACACATACACACTCAAATCAGTAGCACTAGGTATAGTTCTTACCTTAAGTAGTAATGAAGAATGTATATAGTTTCAAGAAAGCAATTCTCCTCTTCTCTTCCCATAATATCCCCCATGGCTCATGCCCTTTCTGATCTTGCTTTCAGACATTAAATGCCACTGCTCCTATCTCAGCCACCTTTTAATACCACCCTCTCCTCTTGTGTTGATGATGCTATAAATGGTGCTGCACTTCCTAAATAGCTGCTGGATCCAAGTTCTCATATCTCCATCAATGTCAGAGCTCTTTCTGTTCCAAGTGGAAAGTGACTTAACCTCTGATATGATATACATAATTTAGCTGTCCAGTGACTCCAATTCTTTATGTTTATTCAAAGGTAGCTTTGATCCTGTAGGTTAACTATTTCATTTCTTCTGTCATGAAATTTTTGCTATGCTCCCCAGTAATTGGCCCACTGGTCTGGGGGGAACTAATTAGAAACATCACTAGGTTCCTTCCTTTGACTCTAGTGCATCCAGAGGTAAGGTGATAGATCATGTTACTTAGCTTCCAAACTGAGATATTTCTAAGCATGAAAGGGTCCTAGTGTAATTAAACCAGGATGGCAGGCATAAGCCAGGACTATGCTGTACTGGCTAAACTTTCAGGCACTTGTATACCCAGGAACCCTAGCTACCTGTCTTGACTTCCTAAAGGTCCAGATATATATGTATGTGCATATATGTGTGTGTGTGTGTGTGTGTGTGTGTAAATTAAGACCCAAAATGACCATCACTCTATAAGGAAAGTAGGTTATCTACTTGTATTTCCTATGGCAGGTTCTGTTTGGTGAACCCAAGGGACTGTATAAAACAAATATGAAAAATAAGACACCAGGTAAAAGGGCCAACAGAAAGAGGGAGCAACAGGAACAAAGACAAACCATAGTTTCATCAGTTACAGAACAGAGGTTTAGCCCTCCTCTTGTACAGCTGCTGAATTGGCTGAAGTGTGCTGTACCAATTTAACACTTACCCAGACTGAGAGATATTATGAGAACAAGCTTGATAAGATACCTTACTACACTTACTCTCATAATGTTTTTGAGGATACATTTTATCATTCAACACAATTTTCTCTTATAAGATCTCATAGGACAAACTTCTCACCATTCTGTCATAGTACCAAAAATTTATGTCTATCATGCACAATTGCTTTATATTAGTTTTATTTTATGGGCCCAGAATCATGTGACTATTTACCTTTTTTTGTTTGGGAAACTAAGGAGCTCAGAGAAAAATTTATGGCCTCTAGAAAATGAATGTACAGTCAATTTTTGTTTTTGTTTTTGTTTTTTTTGTATATCATGTTCTCTCTGTTTTACATTTTCTGTCTTTGTTTTCTCTCTAATCTGATTTTCTCAACTGCCTATATTTCATTTCACCTTTAAAGTTAATGGTACTTCAAATGAAATGGGAATTGCATTCTTTACAAATAATTTTTCCTCTCTTTCTTTTTAAACTGTTTTTATTTTGATGACTTTAGGGATATAAACTTTATTTAAGCAGTGTCCTATTTGAAAATAACACATGGCATGGATTTGGACAGGACTTTTCACTTTGTGAATGAAAGCATGGGGCAGGAAAAAAATTCAGGTACATGTGTCAGCAGGCTTAACTCAAACAGCTCTTCCTATCAAAGATTCTTCATTAAAAAATCTCACTTGACTAATTTTACTTTCAAATGCCATGAACACTGTCACAAATCATTTAGAGTTTCTAGAAGTAAGAATCTGTTATGAGGAACATGCTATAATGATTTGGACACCATCCTGACATTTTATTCCCTTGGTATAGGATTTCTGACAAGCTATGCTTAATGGGAAAAAAAATTTTCTAATAAAGCTGAACACTGCAATAATTGACTATAGTGTAAAGAGAATTTCCCAGTGTACTCTATTTCCACCACCTTTATTTTTCTTTTTCTGAAAATTGTTTATTGGCCTTTAGATGCGAATATGGAGCATGGCCTTTATTACCTTGCAGAAAGATATTTCAAGATGTGCTATATAAATCCCCTACTGTCTCTCTGTTTCCTCCTCCCAGCAGCTCAGTCATCTGGATGATAAATAAGCTCATGCCAGTGTTAGAGTTTAACTAGCAATGAATTTCACTTTATTGCAATATTTATGAAAGCTTTTTAAAATGTGGTTAAGTGAAAGCCTTCTTGTGGGCTGCAATCAATATTTCTTAACATGAGGTAGAGAATCCAAATCTTCAGTTTCATTCTACTCATGAGACCTAGACTGCCTTCTTGACAAAGGATCCAAACTTTAATTATCAGGGAGACTATTTATGTCATCAGTACTTTGTATGATATTATTATTATTATTATTATCACAATTGGGATTGGGATATTTCATGTTTTGCTTCCCCCACCCCCACCACCTTTACCTGGAAATAAACATGCAACTAGGGAATTTAGGTCAAGAAACCTGAGTCACAATAATTACCATTTCCAGGCTGCAGTGCTGTGTTTTCTATTAAGCCTGTAGAGCAATTAGCAATGTTTTATAACAGCTGTGAGAATTGTTGCTTGACCTCGTCCGATTACAATTCTGACACTTTTAAGAACAAATTGGTAAACAGTGTTGGCTTCAGAGGCCCTTTCAGAGTTTGTAGGAGAGGAACTGGCCTGTGGGGAGGAGAGTCTTTGTCAGAAATGGGCTCTGAGGTGGCCCAGGTTGAAGAACAAATGATCCAAGAAAAATGTTGTCTTGTTAGCATGCAAGGGCAGCTGGTTTCCTTGGGCTGATACTCAAAGGCAGAGCCCATGTCAGCATTTGACAAACCTGAAAAGATACTAGATAGGCAGGTCCAAGATAGGAGAAAAGACACCCTTCTTATTTCTAGAAATAAATTGAGAAAATAATTCCCAGTTGGAGGAAGGACCATAACCCAGCTCTTCAAATTTCAATAATCAGATTGAACTTTCATTCTTCACAAGGAGTCTTTTGGGTGCCTCTGTTTTACCACCAAAATGGACTTCTGGCTCCAACATGGGCCTGTTCTGATCTGCAGAAAAGAACCCAAATGTGGTACAGTGTCAGGGCACTATGGATGATCACAGGCTTGGGAGCAAACCAGAAGTGGGGTTGAATCCCAAATTGCCATGCGACTTGTTCATGGACAAATCACTTAACTTCTCTAACCTTTAAATTCTTCATCTATAAAAGGGGGATCATTTTTTCAAATGCTAGCCAGAGAATATGAAATGGTAAGGGGGGAGAATGGCAGAAAACAAGGGGTGAGCCAACTACAACCCATGGGCCAAAATCAGCATACTGTTGATTTTTGTAAACCAAGTTGTTCTGGAATACAGCCATGACTGTTAATGACAGGCTGTAACTGCCTTCACAATGCAAAGGCAGAGTTCAGTAGTTGTGGCAGAGAACTATACAGCCCACAAAGCCAAAGATATTTACTATGATGCTCTTTACAGAGGTCTACTAACCTTTGGACTAGACCAATTAGAATCCTTATCTACAAGGCTAATTTGACAAGCAAAATCTGTGAGGTAATTGTCTTGTATCAGAGGTGTCAAACGCAGTGTTATAGTGCGCTGCTTATCATTCAGTTATAAGGTGTGTCCCACATCACTTGTTACTTGTATTTCAAAGTGACAAAATTTGAAAATAATTTTGTTTTCTAAATTAGAACAAGTTTAAAGTGTTCATGCAACTATGTCAACAGAGTTGAAAGTCAACCCTTACTTTCATTCTAATATGGTTTTTTAAGAGGAAGAAAAAAGGAAGGGGACCTGCTGTTAGTGCTGTAGGTATCACTGCATCCCTAGCTGTGCCCAGGGAGTGTGTGCCTTGTCATTCCACATATATCTTAGGTATCAAAATTCTCTATGCTGCAGGTAAGAAAATGCCCAGATAAAAGTCAATCAAACAAAAGAGATCTATATAATCCCACTTGACAGGAATTTCATAAGTGGATGGTTCTAGGATTGGATCAAATGTAGCAAAGGTATTGATGCAATGTCTTCAAATCTCCTAGACATCTCATCCTGTCCTGTGATGCTTGCACATCCTTACCTAGCAATGTTCAAGGCGCGAAGGAGTGAACAGGCAGAAGTGAGATTTGCTCCTCACTAGTCTGTCTTTTTAATGAAATATATATATATATATATATATATATATATATATA
>NW_024412469.1:1512100-1539600 GCF_014898765.1 Herpailurus yagouaroundi | reverse complement strand
GGGCCGTAGCTATGAAGAATAATAGCAAACATTTACTGGATGTTTATAGTTGCCACGCACTGTGCTAAATGCACTATACTAATTATCTCATCTAATCCTCATAAGAATCCTATGAGGTAGATGTTACTATTATCTCTATTTTGTACATGAAGTCATTTGGGTTTGTACAGAGCCTACATAAGTGACCAGTCTTACAAGGTAAGAATTCTAAAACAGATCTGTTGAACCCTATGGCTATGCTATTACTCCCTGAGCCACGGTGGCAAAAACCATGAGCTGTCTATGGAAATCTATTCTTCCCTTCTTCTGTAATACTTGGACTTCATCTAAGCCCTTGTTGGACTGCATTTCCCTGCCTCCCTAAGAAATGTAGGCCAAATGGCTGAGTCATCTCCAGTGGAATGTGAAAAGTCATGTGTGTCCCTTCTGGGCAGGGGTATCTAAGTGAGCAGGTGCCTCTCCATTCCTTTTTCACTGTGTGGGTGCAGACAATGATTAAATCCCAGGGATGGATGGCAGAGACACAAGAAGGAAAGAGTCTGGGTTTCTAAATTGCCAAATGGAGAGGAGCTCTTTGCCTACCCAAGCATCTACTTTGGCCTGTAACATAAGCAAGAAATAAGCTTATACTTTGCCTGGGTCAATTTGTGGTGACATCTATTTGGTAAGCAGTTTAGTCTACCCCAACTGCTATAACCATAAAGACTTTGATCTACTGTGTACTTGTTATGGTGTCTTGTAATTGCCATTGGTATAACTTTCACCAACTAAACTTGAGTCCCTTTGTTATGTTTTCATCTAGAAATACTTTTGTTCTCCTATTCCTTGTCTTCTGCCTTTGTCACAGTTACTTCAAGGCTCCCCAGGTCTATGTTCTTTCATTTCCCTTGAGCCTAGTGTTTTTTGCATCATTCTCTCCTTTCCTCCTACTTAGCTCATACTTAGCTTCATTCTATCCCAAAGCATCAGCTTTTCTTTAGTATGATCAGCTTGATCCCTTTAAAATGTGATGGGATATTTGAAAATTGTGTCACAATGGCACAATGCTCCCCAAGGCCCACTGACAGCATTTAAAATCCTCACAGTGGCAGTAGTCAGAGAAGGAAATATGTGGGAGGAAAGTAAGCAAGCAGTGAAAAAAAAAAATGGCCAAAATGTGATCTCTCCTCTCAAGTAACTTTATACTCTAGAAAGAATGCAGTAAAGACTGCCAAAGGCTTTCACTAAAAGATGAGGAGCTACTAAAAGGGATATATAGAGAGTAAAAAAGTTCAGATAGTAGGAAATAAGGTTTGAAACCTCGTCTTCAGCCCCACTGAAGTAAGATAAATTCATGGTATGTGTACGGAGTACTTTCAACACTAAAAGAAGAAAGATACATGTCTTAAAAAAATCCATTGTGTGTTTGAAGAAACCACAGTATATTATCATGGGTTTGGCCCTTGATGCTGTTCTCTCCTATGTCAGAGGAGGATAAATGGGCACAACTCACTGAAAGGTCATCGTTATGGGAACACTCTGTGCTGGGAGCCCCACGTGGGTGTTCAGCTCAAAGCAGCACACCAGCAAGTGGTTGTGACACCTCAGCTTTGGGTGGGAATAAACTTGTCCTTTCATGCATTTTAGATGGAAGACACTGAGCATAATTTAATGTTCTTTTAAGAAAATGGTGATTGTCCTGTGGTTTAATATAGTGAATCCCTCAGTGTCTACTGAGATACAAATGACATATGCCCTTGGGGCTTAATGGTTCCTTCTGACTGGGCCTTTTGATTTCTGGTGTCTTCTTGGATCCATTTTTCTGCCAAGCCAGCAATTATTATTACTATCAGTTTTTTTAATAATGGCTGATTCAATTAAGTCCACTTCTGAAGTTAAAATTTGGTTCTTCTAGGATCATATCAAATATAAGGGGACTCAGAGTGAGTCTCTAAGGGCCTCTCTTATGAAAAAAGAGCATGTGATGATGCATTCAATTGATAGAAAGAAGGCCATTTCGGCAGCTAAACCCTTCTAAGTACTTGTGATTAATTAACAAACCAAATCTAAAAGGAGGGAAGAACACTTATAATGGCCTTAAAACCATCATCATCATCATCATCTCTACTAATAATTAGTAATATGTCATTCTTTTTATGGCTGAGTAATATTCCATATCTATATCTATGTACACACCACCTCTTCTTTATCCATTTATCTATCAATCTATCAGTGACTACCTGGACTGCGTCCATAATTTGGGTATTGTAAATAATGCTGCAATAAACATAGGGGTGCATGTATCTTTTCATATTAGTGTATGCATATTATTTGGGTTAATACCCAGTAGTGGAATTACTGGATCACAGGGTAATTCTATTTTTAATTTTTTGAGAAACCTCAATGCCATTTTCCACAGTGGCTACACCAGTTTGCATTCCCACCAACAGTGCAAGAGGACTTATTTTGCTCCACACCCTCACCAACACCTGTTGTTTCTCATGTGGTTGATTTTAGCCATTCTGACAGGTGTGAGGTGATATCTCATCGTGATCCTGATTTGCATTTCCCTGATACTTAGTGATATTGAGCATCTTTTCACATGTCTGTTAGCCATCTGTATGTCTTCTTTGGAGAAATGTGTGCTCATGTCTTCTGCCCATTTTTTAACTGGATTTTTTTTGTTTTTTGGGCATTGAGTTCTTTATATATTTTGGATACCTGCCATTTATCATCTATGTCATTTGCAAATGTCTTCTCCCATTTAGTAGGTTCTTGTTCAGTTTTGTTGATTGTTTCCTCTGATGTGCAGAAGCCTTTTATTTTTTGTAGTCCCAATAGTTTATTTTTGCTTTTGTTTCCCTGGCCTCAGGAGATGTATCTAGAAAGATGTTGTTACTCTAAATGTCAGAGGAATTACTGCCTGTGCTCTCTTCTAGGAGTTTTATGGTTTCAAGTCTCATATTCAGGTACTTAACCCATTTTGAGTTTATTTTTGTGTATTGCATAATAAATTGGGCCAGTTTCATTCTTTTGCATGTAACTGTCCAGTGTTACCAATACCATTTGCTAAAGAAACTGTCTCTTTCTCATTGCATATTCTCACCTCCTTTGTCAAAGATTAATGACCATGTAATCATGGTTTATCTCTAGGCTTTCTATTTTGTTCCACTGATCTATGTGTGTATTATTGTGCTAGTACCAGTTTTGATTACTACAGCTTTGTAGTGTATCTTGAAATCTAAGGTTGTGATACTTCCAGTTTTGTCCTCTTTTCAAGATTGCTTTGGCTATTAGGGGTCTTTTGTGGTTCCATAGAAACTTTAAGATTATTTGTTCTAGTTTTCTGAAAACTGTTGTTGGTATTTTGATATGGATTGCATTATATATATATTGCTTTGGGTTGTATGGCCATTTTAATAGTATTTCTTCCAACCCATTAGCATGGAATCTTCCCATTTGTTTGTGTCATCTTCAAATTCTGTCATCAGTGTTTCATAATTTCCAGAGTCTTTCACCTCTGGTTTTTGTTCCTAGGTATTTTAATATTTTTGGTGAAGCTATAAATGGGATTGTTTTCTTAATTTCTCCTTCTGCTGATTCATTATTATTGTGTACAAATGAAACAGATTCCTGTACAACAATTTTGTATCCTATGACCTAATTGAATTAATTTACCAATTCTAGCAGTTTTCTGGTGGAGTCTTTAGGGTTTTCTATATATAGTATCATGTCATCTGAAAACAGTGAAAGTTTTACTTCTTCCCTACCAATCTGGATGCCTTTTGTTTCTTTTTGTTGTCTGATTGCTGTGGCTAGAACTTCCAGTATTATGTTGAATAAAATTGGTGAGGGGTACCTGGGTGTCTCAGTTGGTTAAGCATCCAACTTCAGGTCAGGTCATGAGTTTGTGGTTCACCAGAGCCCCACATCTGGCTCTGTGCTGACAGCTTGGAACCTGGAGCCTGCTTTGGATTCTGTGTCTCCTTCTCTCTCTGCCCCTCCCCCACTCATGCTCTGTCTCTCTCTTAAAAATAAATAAGCATTAAAAATTTTTTTTTAAGTGGTGAGAGTGGACATCCTTGTCTTCTTCCTGATCTTAAGGGAAAAGCTCTCAGTTTTTCACCAATGAGTATTATGTTAGCTGTGGATTTTTCACATAAGGCCTTTATGATGTTGAGGTATGTTCCCTTCAGACCTACTTTGTTAAGAGTCTTTATCACGAATGGATGTTTTACTTGGGTAAAATGCTATTTATCCATCTACTGAAATGATCTTATTGCTTTTACCCTTTTTTTGTTGATGTAGTTTGTGAATATTGACTCATTCTTGCATCCCCAGAATAAATCCCACTTGATTGTGGTGAATGATTGTTTAAATGTATTGTTGTATTTGCTTTGCTAATATTTTGTTGAGGAGTTTTGCATGTATGTTCATCAGAGATCCTGGCCTATAATTACCTTTTTTTGTGTGATGTCTTTATCTGGTTTTGGTATCAAGGTGATACTGGCCTCATAGAATGAATTTGGAACTTTTCCTTCCTCTTGTATTTTTTAGAATAGTTTAAGAATAGATAATAACTCTTCTTTAAATGTTTGGTAGAATACACCCGTGAAGCCATCTAGTCCTGGACTTTTATTTGTTGGGAGTTTTTTGATTGCCAACTCAATTTCATTTCTGACTATCAGTCTGTTCAACTTTTCTATTTATTCCTGCTTCAGTTCTGGTAGGTTATATGTTTCTAGGAATTTATTCCTTTCTTCTATGTTGTCCAATTTGTTATCATATAGTTTTTCATAACATTCTCTTACAATTATTTGTATTTCTGTGGTGTATGTTATTACATCTTCTCTTTCATTTCTGATTTTGTGTATTTGAGTCCTGTTTCACTCACTCTGTCTCTCTCTTTATTTTATGAGTCTGGCCAAAGGCTTACCAATTTTGTTGATCTTTTCAAAGATTGCTTCTCAGAGCTTTAACTTATTTGTTTGGAAAGCAATAATAATACATACCCCATAGGGTGTGAGCTCAAGGTGAGGGTTAAATGAGGCACATGTGAACAAGCCTGACAATAGTCGGTATTCATTTTCAGTTGGGAATATTGCTTCTCCTACTAGGCACAATCATAGTGGAACAGTCACATACTCAGCCAAGAAGTGGCTATGTGTACAGTGTTAGGTCAAGTCAATCACACTCTTTCTTTCCTAACAATCTGAAAGATGTGTGAGTCATAAAAGATGAAAACAGTAGGAAGCAAGCATTTCTAATGAAAGCTCCTGGAAAAAGAGTTTGTTTGTCCTTTAGTTCCTTATCCCTGGCTCCATAGAGCAATCTAGATCTTGCCCTTGACAAGATCCACCTGTTCAATTCTGCCTCTGAGTCTGAAATCTACCCAGTCTCCTTGTTACAAACATCCTCTGTCCCTTTGAGTTAACCACTGGGGAGTGATATGCTTGGATTCTGGTTTATACCCAGTGTTCTTGCTACAAATACCCTTTTTCCCCCGAGTTTACTGCAGGAGGGTTTTATGCTTACATACAAAAACTACCAATTGAGACATCATGCTCTTCTCTGTGAAGTTATGCTAATACTCATAAAGAAACACGAACTATCAGGATATCTTATTTACCCACCCCTCCTGGCCAATGAAAAACAAGTTAATTAGTCTCTACCATCATATAAAAATATTGACTTTTAAAGACAGTGGTGCTGGATTTCCTAATGGTATAAAAATGGTCCCATGTTGACACCTGGGGGCTGAACGAAATGCATTGCATAACACATATTTTTCCTTCTTAAAGCTCAAAAACAATAGGACTGTGAAAACAAGAGAAGCACTAAGTGACCACAAAAAGCAGAGGCTTGCCCTCTTCCAGAGCAATGTTCAGAGAACCTCACAGGACATGCTAAGGGCTATTTCATTGCAGAAATAATTTATAAGAGCCACTAGGAATAGAGTCTGAGCAAGAAGGGTCAATACTGCAGTGTTGACAAATAAGAAACGTCCAGGATATGTTTCTGAGCATGGTCAAGCTAGGGTAAGTTCTACCCACTTACATATACTAAAACCTGTCCTTAAAGTATGTTTTTAACAAGCAAGCCTCAGGAGCCAAAGGAAGTTGTCAGTTGATGTTGTGACCTGCACTCCCTGGAAATCCAAGCAAGGAAAACAGAAGATAAAGCAAAAAGTGAAAAGCTGAGATCCAAAAGTACAAATTAGGAATTCACTGAAGCCAAGTAAAAATTTAAAAGTAACTTAAAATTAAAAAAATTCTTTGCTTTAAGCAATAGATGTGCCAAAGGAAGTGGTGTCACATGGAATCTGTCGAAACAAAATTATTTCTAATGCATGAAAGGTGCTGGTGCTTTGTAGTAAGCCTATGATGACCCCTTCTTTAAAATCAAGGAATTGCCTCAAATAGCAAATAATTCTTTATAGTCTTTTTTTTTTATTTATCTCCAGCGTGTTCCTTCTACTGTTTCCAATGGCTAAACTAATTTCCAGTCTTAACTTTTATTCAACCAAAATTAAGAAATAGAAGATATACCCCGGCACCTTTAAAATCACTTTTAGGGGCGCCTGGGTGGCGCAGTCGGTTAAGCGTCTGACTTCAGCCAGGTCATGATCTCGCGGTCCGTGAGTTTGAGCCCCGCGTCGGGCTCTGGGCTGATGGCTCAGAGCCTGGAGCCTGTTTCCGATTCTGTGTCTCCCTCTCTCTCTGCCCCTCCCCCATTCATGCTCTGTCTCTCTCTGTCCCAAAAATAAAAATAAAAACGTTGAAAAAAAATTAAAAAAAAATCACTTTTATTTTCAACCACTATAACTTCCTTCCCTTCTTTCTCTGAAAGAGCATACCCATCTTCCCCCATGTTCTTCTTCAATGTCCTTTTTCTCTTTTACATCTTTGCACTGGAGGTGAACCTGTCTCTCCCCCAAATCTTCTCCCTCTCTACTCTTTCTTTCCCTCATTCTATCTTTCCCTATATATTGACCCTCTCATGCACACACACACCTCTGCACACACAAAGTCTACAGATAAAATACAAGGAATTTTATTTTCCTCTTCTCCCACCATTTCTGGTTGTAGAACATGTCCTACTATAAAGCAACTCAAATCTGGAGAGAAGACAACCATTCTTTTAGCATAATGAACCACAGGTCATTTATAAACAAGGGATTATTCAATGCTAAAGGTCCAATTTTGTTGTAGATAGTGTACCGGGAGGCAGGGCCAGATACATAATGTGTGGAGCCCAGTGAAAAATGAAAATGTGGACACCTTGTACAAAAGGGAGGGCAAAAGTGCCATTAAAAGTAGTAAAATATAAGACTTTTTTCTCCCTTCTTCACTGGTTTTGTTATTTAATGTTACTGTGTGTTAGACACAGTGATACTTATTAGGAGTGTGCAAACCCTGAGGTTTGCAACATAAGCTGAGGCCTTGAGCCCATTGAGGCTTTCATGCTCAATTGTCTCATCAGACTTCACTTGTAAAACACAAACTCAAAGACAAAAATCACCAAGAATTTTAAGGCGGTGATAAAAGAACATTAGATCCAAGCTTGGGGCCCTTCTATGCACATAGTCCTGTGAACAAGTCCATGAAAGGAGCCCTTCCTGGAGACACACCACTGTGTTAGCATTTCACCTCATCCTCTTGATCACTCTCATGATATGCAACCATGTCTTAATAAGCTTGCATCCAGTTTTGCTTCCTTTTAATCCATACTCCACTCTGTCAATAGACCAAGCTTTCTGACGAACAAGTCTGGTTATTCCATTCCTCTACTTAAAAATCCTTCAATGATTGCCCCTGTCTCCAGGATAAAATTGCATGAGAATTGTAGGAAATGGAAACTATACTACCTATTTTAAACAGAGAGTCTTAATCTAGAAGATTAGGAGTTTACAAATTAGTTAGAAGGGCTGAAGGAGTGGACTCTAGCCCAGCTCCCCAAGAATGATTCACAGAGTACAGCAGAATTTCCCACCAAAGCTACTGCTTCCTCAGCCACAAATAAGAACATGGATAGTCAAAGCTCCAATTCAAACTGTTGACTTCAAAATTTACCCAGTAATTGTAATCTCAGGATCATAAAATCACTACCACCATGACAGCCTCTCAACACCCACAAAGAGCTAGAGATTACACAGTAGGAAAATACAAATTCTTCACCATGCTTACAGATACAGCCAGAAGCAGCAGAAATATAGGCCCTATGTCACTTCTACTTTCCAAATCTCATAGGAGGACATTTGACTGATGGAGTCCATCTGCTGAAGGAGATCAAGGAATTCAGATTTTTAAGTTTTCAGACTCTGAGGTAAAGAAAGGCTCACCAACAGAGGTTAGAAAGCTACTCCCCATATGTCCCCAAAATGTCAACCTAATTTACCAGTCTTCTTAATATTCTCCCCATTATGCCTTCCATGTATCCTTCAGTTCAGCCATGCTGATGACTTGCTTTTCTCATAAAAGGCTAAACATTTTAGAGTTTCTCTAGATTTGCCTAAAATATCTATGAAATGCCCTTTCCTTCATGTTGAAACTGCATAACTACAACTCATTCTTCATAGCTCACCTTTTTTGAAATTCTCAGATAATTACTTCTTTTTCTCTGACTGTTTTAACCATTTCTTGTGTGCCAGTGCCACTAAATCTGTTCACCTTGTGTTGTATTGGCACACATCAATTAGACTGAGAAGTCCACGGTGACAAAAAAAAAAAAAAAAAAAAAAAAAAGTCTTGTTCTTTTATATCCCTCTACCTAGCCCAAGATCTAAAATATACAACAAATGTGTATTGATAGAATGAATCTGTTGAGCATAACTAGGATTCTTCCAAATCTGACTTGCTCATGAAGTGAGGTAGACCCATATATACTAATATATTTACAAACAGGTTATGAATGCTAAATCCACTAGAGCAGAATGAAGTAATTACAGAGCAGAAAAGATAGTTGGCATCTCATAATAAGGGGATAATATAAGCATAAAACCTCTCTCTTATTCTCTTTTCTCAGAGAACTCTAGAATGTGGAACTCATCAAGCTTCAGTACCAAACAGAAGCATGTCAAGTGCCTAGCCTGTTATTTATATATCTCCCTCTTGTGGTAATTAGAAAGACTTCATTTTCTTTTACAGTAGTCATAATTAGAATTTAATAGAAACAAGGCACACTTCATAAAAAGAAACCGGTAACATTTATGTGGTTTGAAGTATATTAATCCAACAAGTTTCAGTTATCTGTATCTCCTTAAGGCCTTAATCATGAACAATAGAGACAAGAAAATATATATATAAAACATTATAGTGGGTCCTTTAGTCTCAGTGACATCTGGTACTCAATTTTTTTTTCTTCAGCAAAGACAGATATTTCAATAAAGATGTGAAGGGGCTGTCAAATATTTTATGATACGAAGATACTTTCATAGAGTAATTTTCCTGAGGAAGTAAGATTCTTCCAATGCCTTAACTACTCCCTTCTGAAATTAGCCTTATTGGCAGACTATTACATTGGAGTTGCATTTAAAAGGGATGGTCCTTTGAAAGTGACCACAAAGGTAATGGTGTTTTGGTAAAGGTCAAGTCCATCATACCCCCATGAAGACTATACAGCCACCTCTGCCAATTCAGGGTCTCCTTTCTCTGAATTTTCTACTGTACTTAAAGTTTTCATTCAAAAAATATTTATTGAGTATCTGCTATAGTCAATACACTTTCCAGGACAGAGATGAAATAAAGCAGCATCCTGCCTCCTTGGGGGGGGGGGGGGGGGTGGTTACCATCTAGTAGAGGCTATAACCCATGTGCCTAATAACTAATGTAAGGAAGAGAATGATAAAAGACGAGATTCAGTGGTTCTTAAAGTAGGTAAGAGGTTTATATGTGAAAGATTTTCAAATATGTTTCTACTACCTTCAGATTCTAAAATAATATTTTGAAAGAGCACCCAGATGACTCTGATATGCACATCCCTCTTCTCCTTTAAGAACCACTGAACTGAGAGGAGTTCAAAGGATATAGATTACTTCCTGGACACGGGAGTAGGGACCAGGATGACGTTGGAAAGGAAGTGACAAGTAGGTCTGAGAAAAAGAGGTGCAATCTCTAATATCTCAGCAACCAGGCAAGTAATGTAAATAAATGAGGTATTCTAGGTCAAGTTGATGTGAGGGAGCACTGGACACTGTGGCTAGCTAGAAAGCACTTGTTCTTTTTTATATGGAATAGCCACTTCTCAGCTCCAGCCAACTGTTTCATGCAAGAGAATAAGCCTAATGCTGACGTATCTTCTAACATTTCAAGTGATATCATAAATGTGGATCTTTGTCTTGAATTGGCAATTAATTCAAAACAGTTTAAAGCACTCTGTAGCTCCACACTTCTCAGACAAAACCAAATGTGTGTGGGTTATATTTGGCCTCTAGGCTGTTGGCCATTAACTGAACTGACACTATATCAGGCTCTGTGCCAGGTGCTGGAGTGCATACAACAGTGTTCCTGCCTATAGAGTGCCTACAGCCCAGAGGAAATTGATAATAAAACACATGATAACTGTAAGATATAACCAGGGCCTGACAGCACTGTGAAAACACAAAGAAAAAGACACTTCCGAGGGGTTTATGGAAAGCTTCAAAGAGGAAGGGATGTGAGAGTACAATCTGGAAAGATGAGCAAGCCTTTCCCAGGTGGACAGCTGAGAAGAGACAGGCAAAAGAAACAGTGTTTGTAAAGGCTAAACAATACCAAAGAATTTCAGGAAGATCATAAAGTCCACCAGGGCAATGTATTTATTTTTTTCCCCTTTAGTGCACTTTATCCAAGGTTACACATAGAAGATTCTCTATAAATCGTTCTTGACAAATTTTGAGGCTCACAGATATGAAATATATTAACAACAAATAGTTTTCCCCACTGATCTGTAGGAATGTTCACAATCTCCAAAGAGCCCCAAACCCTTGATTCAATCCAGTGTTTCATGATGTAATGAGACCCTCAGATTAAGAAGAAAAAGGAAGTTAAGAAATAATGAAATTCCTCCCCAGAGCCACGCATAGCTAACCTTCAATTGTTCACAGGTTGATTATCTAGTAATGAGACATTCATATTCTTTGCAGTGTTCTCTCCTTCCTCTTTTATTCCTTTTTGTCTTGTTCTCTGATCACATCACTTCCCTTAGAAAATCTGTTAGGAGCCACACATCCAGCTCATCCATTTGTGGCGCATTAATAACTTTGAGATAAGATAAGAGCTGAACGAGGGCATATCAGTGATTTCTGCATTTTCTGAGAATTTTAGCCATCATATTCCTCTGGTCCCCCATTACTACCGATGAATTGAGTCAGTGAAACATTTTAAAGTCCAAGAGGATGGCTGCTTCAGACTGTCTTGTCAATAAAATGATTTCAAGTCCTAACTTCCTTTGCCTCAGAAGCCAAGACTCCTAAGCAGAAACACAATTTATTCCCTTAAACTGTGGACAACTATACACATTCCCATGAAGGCTAATACAGCTAAACACTTTTTAAGAGGAATGAATGTGATTTCAAACTGTGCTTGTCTACAAGGAACAGAGTTCAGAAATTCATATCATTTTTTTGTGATGAGCAAGGAATAGAAACAGGAAAATATATTGCCATGCAACTGTTCTATGGAGAAATGGTGAGAAGTTATGCAAAGCATAAAAGGGCAAAATCATTCTCTACCTCAGTTTTCCAAGGGCTGTTAGTCTATCAAGGGTAAGGGAACAAAAGGAAACATTTTCTTTCCCAATCAACTATTTCTTGACTCATAAATCTCATCCAGGGAAAATATTTTTCTCTCTTTCTATTCTCTCTCCAACCCCCAATTTATATAGTCTTCTGCAATTTCCCTCAACATCATTTACCAAATATATCATAATATACTCTTTCCCTGAGGCCACCATTTCAAGAGACACCTTTACTCAACCTGGGAATTTTTCAAATAAATCACTCCATTTGGATTTTCTTCCCTCAATATATTTAGTGTTGGGAACACATTGGTGAAGGTTTTAAAAGCTAAAATTGTACTTTGAAACGTCAATATATTTGGGATGTAAGCTTAAGGTGCAGAATGACTCCTTAGGGCAAAGTCAATCACCTCTTTGGTTTGTTGAGCCTCTAGAACTATTTTACAAATGTTTTTGTTAAAATAATAACCCTCTTCTCTCCCCCCAAAAATCTGTGCCAAACGCTCTTTCCCTTCATGGGGTTTTGGAGGAAATTTCAACCCATATATTTTTGTCATATTTAAACTGATATCATTACAAGTTTTAGGTACTTCTTGCCCCACAGCCAAGACCCTTAGCTACTTGCACAAATACAAATCAATATCAAAGAATGAGAACTTGTTTCAAACTCAAATCCTCACATTTGAGGCAAGGTTATGTTGTGAAATTAGCATCTCCTTGTTTCTTTCATCCTCCTCCTCCTCTTTGCCCTCCTCCTAGTCCTCCTCCTCCTTTTCTTCTTCTTCTTCTTCTTCTTCTTCTTCTTCTTCTTCTTCTTCTTCTTCTTCTCTTCCTCTTATCTAGGCTAGAAAATGATAGCCTGTGAGATAAATCTGATGCATAGCCTGTTTTATATGGCTTATGAACTAAGAATAGTTTTTATAGTTTTAAATGGTTGTAAAAAATATTAAAAAATTTTTAAAGGCACAAAGAATTATATGTGACACTGAATGTATGTGATCTATAAGCCTGAAATACTTATCATCTGGCCCTTTACAGAAAAAATATGCCCAACACCTGATATAGACAAATAAACATTCCTTCCATTGCTTAGGCCCTTATCAAATGTCTAAACATCATTAACATCTATCTATCTTTACTTGGACAAATTATAGTGTAGACAAATCATAAAATGGAAGAAAGCTGTTTTATATTTGATTTTGTGATATATATTGGGCATTATCTTAATTTGGGTTCACCAAGAAGTAGATCACAAGATAAAGATTCATGTGCAAGAGGTTTATTTGAGAGGTGATCCCAGGACTCTAGGGGATGGAGGGAGAGAGGCAGCAGCCAATACAGGGTTTGTTATCATGTAAGTTTCCTATTGTGGGCAAATGAAGCTTCACCCTGCAGGGGAGCTCCAGCTGGTGTTGGACAGAGTTATTCCACTTGTGAGGTGAGGGAGATAGGGCACTGACACATCCACTCTCATCAGGTTTGGTTGAGGGCTACTTCCAGAAACTGGTAATTCTCCACAACTTCCAGCTTGTGAGCACACTTGCAGAGTGGCTTCTAGTCATCAGAAAATGACATCAGGCAACAAACCATATAGATGCTAATGGTTTAAAAGAGATACAGGTGGGCACTGAGAACATCTGCTATACTCCATCCCTTACAATGCCCCACATTTTAAATGAACTCCTTACTGTTACTGCTTCTCCAAGGTGGTCATGATTTATTTTTTTTCTCCAGCTCTATGAGAAATATTTGACATTTAACATTGTACAAGTTTAAGGTAAACAATGTGTTCATTTAATACATTTGTATATTGCAAAATAGTAACTACTATAACATTAGTTAACACCTCCATCTGATTTATAAAACCAAACTTACAACAGAGCTAGTGAGAGAAACTAAAGCTTCACTTCCACAAACGATATTTTTATCTCTCTCTTCTACCACCTGTACTGGATCCTTCCCACCCTTAGCCACCACTTTTGTTGATCTAGATTACTCTCATTCCTTAAAGTCTAAACTTCTGATTAACATACCCTAACAGGCTGTGGTTACCAGGCTTACTTGCCCATTCACAATGAATACTGGTCTTGAATTCCCCCAGAGGCAACCAAGTGAATCCCCTGAGTTCCAGAAATACTCCTCCCTGTCCCCATTACATAGCAGCAATCTTATGTCTGCATGATAATCAGGATTATCCATCCTTGACAGCAGTATAGTGTAGTATGATGTAGCATAGTGTAGTGTAGTGTAGTGTAGTGTAGTGAAGTGAAGTGTAGTGTAGTACAGAATAGTATAGTTTAGTATAGTACAGAGTAGTGTAGTTAGTGTAGTATAGTATGATACTATATAACTCATTTCCTGGCCCACTTGTCTACATGCATGAGGATCCCACAATGTCCAGGCTGCAATCATAGCTTTATAATTAGAATAATTAATGTGTCCCCTAGCAGAAGTGTCCTTTACATACTTCCATGAGAAACCAGGACATCTAGTTCATTAGAGTCCAGATTTGTGAAGATGGGAAGCACAAATTCCCCATGTAAGTCACTGGGAATGGCTGGGAATGAGTCATGTCTACTTCTATATCTTGTTTCCCAGACTCAAGTTCTTTAGTTATCAAGGACACAACACCATATAACGAGCATCAGTTCAAAATATATATCACACTGTGAAAGACAGCAAACCAATACTGAATACTTGTATCCACAAAGCTGGCTCTTTAGCTATGTATTAAGAAGACATTGCAACAATTCTGCCAGGTAGTGTCTCCTAAATGGGGTAGTCTATTTTAGGCCAGTGGATCCCATGATGGTCACATACTCACTGTTGCATCTTCCCTGAAAAATGGCTTACTTGATTCAAGAGGATGCAGGATCTTATGAAAATAAATCAGACATTAAGCACATGATCACTGTGGGTATTCAGACAGAAGTACTAACCAAGCCAATATGGCAGAACAGATACTATGATCTAAATGTGTCTCCCAAAAATGGATATGTTGCATTACTAAACCCCAAAAGTTATGGTATTGGTAGCTGGGGCCTTTGAGAGGTACTTATGTCTTGAGGGCAGAGTCCTCATGGATAGGATTAGCACTTTTATAAAAGAGAACCCACAGAGCTCACTAGCTTTTTCCACAATGTAAGGACAAATCAAGAAGCTACCAACTACGGACTAAAAAAGGCCCTCAATCATGCTGGAGTCATGATCTTGAACTTCCAGCCTCCAGAACAGTGAACAATAAATTCTTGTTGTTTATATGACACCCAATGTGTATATTGGAATATATATATATATATATATATATATATATATATATATATATATATATCTCCATACTGACAGAGAGCAAATGCAGACCTAGAATATATACCCATACCATACCATACCAAGAAAGAAAGAATTTCTGCACCCTCCATGTGGAACATATCCAATGTAATCAAATTGTCAGCAAGTGGCTAATTGGTACCACAATAAGAGTGGTACCATAATGAGAGTTCAGCAATGGTCTCTACTACTGACACTTTGGACAATCTGCAGTACCAGTTAAATCAGCCTTTGTAAAAGGAGTTCATGTTGTTGGGCCTAACTATAGCCACAACTCTGCCACTATGACTACTTTAGTCTGTTATGCAAGGACTAATGGCCGCAAAAACAAAATCTTGCTGACCTCTACTGGACAAGTCATCTATTCAGCCTGGCATTTAGTGCCATCTCTGTGATGAATGCTGTCTGGTAGGCATTGACATGAGACACAGATCTGCACACTTTGTGCCCACTCCCATGGGACTATCTACATGCCTGTTTTCTACATCTCTTTGTCCTCAGTCTTCCAACCTTGCACCTTCCAAACTCCTGAATAATCTACAAAACCACTGATAATTTTTAAAGAGTTTGTGATCTTTACTTCATGCCACTTCTCCCTGCCCAAGTTAATCATCAGATGAACTGTTCAAAGCCCTGCCCACTGAGTGAATTTCCCCTCACCACTGTCTTCTAGGACAACCCATGTATGTGGCTGTAGAGCAACAATGGCCCATACTGAACTGAGCCATTTGTGATCCAGGTCTGGATACTTTCTTCCTACATTAATTGGCCATTGAGAATCCCCTGAAACCATACGCATGGGTTAAAGAGACACCAGTACAATAGAGGTAGGAGACATGGGGGTCTGAGCCACCTGTACACTCAGCTGTGCCCTCTGGACATGCTCAGGCTTAACCCTAAGTATATAATTTCCATCATACAATGGATTGCTGCTGTGTTCTCCTGACATTATTACTTAATAGTTCTGACAATACCCAACTCATCATGAGTAGCTCCAATTACATAATCACTGAATGTCCTCCATAAGGCTGAGGAGCATGCCAGGAACTGCATCTCAAACAATGAATACTTATCTGATGCAGATGGCATGGCTTTGCTCCAGGGGTCTGTGCTATGACTCTCCTATTGGAGCTTGCCAGAGACCTTGTCAGAGATACCTCTAATAATTTGGGATCTGCTGAGTAATATGGTCCAATCAGCTATACTTGTACTGAAAACTGATACTATTATAGAGACTCCTTTCTTTGTGCCCCATTCAAAACCAATAGCCTCATGAGTCACATGACAAATGAGTTGAAACAACATTTCCAAATGTGGCTATGCTGTCTTCAAAATCTGCCTACCAAGTTCATGCCTAGCTCCTAGAGGTAGGTGGTACACTTGATTTGAGTAGGGTTTATCTCCCACCCCACAGTGTGTGCCTGTCTTACCAAAGCATCCAGAATACTTGTCACTTCCTGCTCCCCAAGTCCAATTAACATGATACTCAAATAATAAAATAAATAAGATAATAAAATATTAAAATGCCAGCAATAATATGCCCCAAATTTTAATATAAATCCCCATTACCAAATTTTTAAGGAGCAATTAGAGTCCAAAAATTAAATTTCCATGGAAGTTAAATTCTCAAATAATTGAAGTTTTGGGTTATGTTACCTTTCCCTTGTGAAATAAAGGCCCTAGGAAACTGAAGTGGAAATTCATTTTCCCCAATTTCCTCTTCTGGTCAGTTGACTTGCAGAGGAGGTCTTAATGCCTGAGTGGAGACAGGAGCTCTTTACCAGTGATGGCACAATGGTTCTCCTTGGAATAGATGTATTTTCTTCAAGACCTTCAATGTCAAATTAATTCAATGCCAAGTGTTTATTGTGCCTGAATTCTTAAAGTAGGCCAGGCACTAGCCTTATATGTACCATGTTTAGAAAACAAGCCATCCCCCTCCAGAAATCTGCCCACGGTCATCTAGCTAGCTGGTCAGGAGCAGCACCAAGATGCAAATCAAAGGCAGGCTTCCCTGAGAGCCTGCACTCTTACCCACCATGTCCTTACTGGTTTTAGTCTTGCCAAGACACTGGGTAATCTATGCCAGTTGTCTTAAATATGTGATCTATGAACTTAAGTTCATCTGGGCTTTAAGTTCATCAAAAGATTCATTTTGGCACTATATATTCAACCATATCTTAAAAGAAAAATACAGTCTCTTTTCTCACAGAGAAAGAAAGTGGTTTTCTTTGAAAAGCTGCAACGACTGTACCAGATGTTATTTGAAGAAGCTTTATTTTCTATATGGTATATTTAAAGCCTCCTAATTCCCTTTTTCCCTTTGAGGCCCCATATTCTGGCACCCTAGGCCTGGACTGATGAGAGGTTCCATCTAGTGACATGGCATCTGTGTCCTCTCATGAGCAGTCATTTCAGTATTATACCACAGTTATGCCTTTTTCTCCCTGATTCATAAAAGGAATTTCTGAGGCCTAAGAAACAAGCCCCTAGTTAATGTGTTTCCCTTGTTTGTAAGAAACTAACCTAGAGTGAACGTGGGACAAAATGATGCTTGATAGCTCTTGAGTCTGCATACAAACCACTCAAACCCAACTGTAGCCTTCTCACATCACCCTTCTTAGCCCTGACTTCAGAATGGAACTGTGGGCATCTGATCTCATGCTGTCTATCTAGACATGGGCACTGACAGTGAAGATAGCTTCTTCGGTGTTCTATCACACATACAGAACTCAGCTCACTTTTGCATTACAAAGAGCAAATATTGCTCTGCTTCCAATGCCTAAAAGGTTTGTATTTGGAAAGATGCTTCTCAATATTCTCTCATATTGATTTCAGTTGCACCTGAATGGCTCATATTCAAGCAGCTGCCTGTGTAGGGAAGTGTTTTTAGCAGGCTTGGGCAGCTGCTTAGAAGGAAAGTGAAATGTGTACTTCCTACAGGAAACTCTCTACTAGAAAGGCTGGACTATGCATGTTCAGTTTCACTTTCCAAAATCACTGGTCTTATAAGTCATCCCTTCACTGCCTCACCATATGAGAAGTCAGTGAGGAGAGTGAGAAGAGTCCAGGAAGGCTGCAAAGAATGGAGGTTCCTCCATATGGAAGGAAAGTCAATGATTGGGGACTAAACATTTTTTTCTTAAAATGGCTAGGTAGATTCCTGGAAAGAATAGTGGAAAATACAATTTTTCTGTTGCTTAAATATTTTAAGTCCATGACATAAAAAAAAGAGTCCCTGTGCTCAGGAGAAAACAAGAAGAAGAAACACATGGATTAGGTTAGCATCCACAGGAAGTAATAGCATATCTTGTCTGTAAATCACACACACACATACACATCACCCCCAACAGCTGTTATAAATTCAACCAGAACTGAAGGTAGTCAAGGGAAAGAAAAGAAATAAGAGGACAATTGGGTCTCCCTTCTTTATTCAAAATAAGCAGAAACCAGAACTGATGAAGAGTACCTTCTATTGATGAGTCATAAGATGGCATTGATCATCAAACATATTTCACCAACATATGGGACTTGCCAAGTCCCTTAGACTCTCACTGCCCTTTTTATCACATGGTAAAGGAAAAGTATTAATTCCTGCTCTATCTACCCCACAAGGCTGAGTGAAACTCAAAATGAAATAAGGAAGAGCTTTATAAAATGTAAAATGAGCTACATGTGTTCACTAACATTCCTCTTTCCCATGCAAGGAATGAGGTTGGTTTCTTCATTAGTTGTGTGGTGGTTGGGTAGCTGCATGGTTTCAGGCTATGCTTGCCCATCTGTGTAACCTAGCAAAAATTTCCAATTCACTTCTAAGTAAAAACCCTTTTGGTCACCATGATTCCCCAAAGTGGATCCTAAATCAGATTTTCCCAATTTTCTGTCTCTTTATCCCTTTCCTTGAGGCAGATTTAAGGCTGGATGATTTGTCTGGCTGGCTTCTTGGCATTGTACTGGCTCTTTGCTTTCTGAATCTCACTGGGTACCATCACAACCTTCCATTTTTTCCCTTTCAAGTGTAAAGGCAATAAAAGTAACAAAAGTAACCACAAGTTAGTCAGACATATGCTAGACAGTCTGTATAAATCACTTCATCTAATCCTCACAACACTTCTCAGGGAAGCAAAATCTCTATTTTATAGATGAGAAAACTGTGGAAAGTTACCAACAATTAGTAAATTGTGTGTGTGTGTGAATACACACACACACACACACACACACACACACACACCAGAATGTATGGTAGATCTGCAGAAACTTTGTGAAGAGTCACTGGTACTTCTCTTGTGGAACCCTTTCTTAATCCCAGGTAGAGACTCATTAGCTCATGTGCTGAATCCATATGGCCATCTGACCTGCTTCTGATCTTATTGAAAATCAATATTTAATTCAATAATATCTCATTGAATCTTTACAGTGGGTCCATATTATAGGAATTAACTTCCTTGTATTATGCAGGGGAAAATTCTATTTTAAAACCTGGCTGCTCTTTGAGCCAGATGCTCTCAGGACAGAATTCCTCTTAAGGAAAAAAAATTATTTTTTGTGGGAGGTCATGTTTATGAAATGTATAGCTACAGTCTACTCTGGATGAAGAATGAGAAAAAGGAATCAACTCTTTTGTTCTTTCTTGTCTTTGCCTACTAATTTTCAAGAAAATCTTGGACATTGGAGCTTATTTTACAATCCTTTCATTTTATATACCAAGAAACTAGGACCTAGAGATATTAGGTTGATTTTCCTAAGGTTTACACAGCTAGTGGATGACAGGGGTCCTTTTACTCCACCAAAATCTCTTCCATTCAACAACCTCCACAGTGCTCTGCACTAGGTGATCAGAGACCAAGGAAAAGTAATACCAGGGCCTCATGCATGGATAAATCAAGGACTCACAGAGATAAATTAACAGTATAGTAAGATATGTGCCATCTCACAAAAAAGGCAAATACTATTATGGGTTTTATTGTTGTTTTTAAAGACGCGGTCTCTTAGTGTACCTGGGTGTCTCAGTTGCTTAAGCATCAGACTTTGACTCAGGTCAGGATCTCACGATTCATGAGTTCAAGCCCTGCGTTGGGCTCTGTGCTGACAGCTCAGAGCCTGGAGCCTGCTTCAGATTCCATGTCTCCCTTGTTCTCTGCCCTTCTCCAACTCATTCTCTCTCTCTCCCTCTCTCTCTCAAAAATAAATAAACATCAAAAAAAAAATTAAAGAAGCAGTCTGCTTTGTTTCTTCATTTTTAATGTTTCTTTATTTTTGAAAGAGAGAGAGAGAGAGAGAGAGAGAGAGAGAGCAAAAACAGGGGAGGGGCAGAGAGAGAGGAATACAGGCTCTGTGCTGACAGCAGACAGCCTGATGTGGGGCTTGAACTCACAAAGCTGGGATGACAAAGTAAGCCAAAGTCATATGCTAAACTAACTGGGCCACCTAGGCATCCCAATGGGTTTTAAAAGTTTAGCTGTATTTAGAGATGTTCCCTGGACAAAGAGGCATGTAAGACTAAATTATACAGGTATACTTTTATGTTATTCTCAATTTCAAGCAACAAAAATTCCTATTCAAGTTGGCTCAAATAATTGAAATTTTTTTTGTTCATCAAAAAAAATCCAGAGGTAAAGCAGGCTTCTAAGTTGGTTGGCTCCGTGACTCAATGGTATTGTCTGTATAATGTCTGTACTATGCCACTGCCCTCACTATCAGCTGCTTTTTTTGGTCTGTTTCCATTACAATCATAAGATGATAGCAAATGGATCTCTATGCTTCTTTTCTCACAGTGGGGAACAAGTACTTCTGCCCCAATCATAGGTCAAAATTATCTCTTTTCTTTCTTAATCTGGCAGTGTGGGTCACATGGTACCCACTCTGGTCACGTCAGCCATGGTCCCTGAACAAATTACCATCCATTCCATCCCTCCTCTATAATATACACTTCCCTAGTGCTATCCAATAAGGTAAATGGATGCTAGGGTGTCAATAACACCACCTTTTTAATAGGATTTCACAAGAAAAATTAGGATGTTGGACAATTCCAAAAGAGGAAAGAGCAAGAATACAGGTGGGGACAGAGGGAAACTCTAAATGTGAGGATCTGAATCTGCCCGTACCCTGGAATATACACAAAGAGATATACAAGAGAGGGGGAGAAAAGTTGTAATGATAGGTTTGGTTCATGCTATTAAAGGGAGTTGAGCATCAAGGTGAGATAATTAATGTTAGTTGATAGGGATTATTGAAAGTTTTGTGGGTTTTTTTTTATTTTTTTAATTTTATTTTTTTTTTCAACATTTATTTATTTTTCGGACAGAGAGAGACAGAGCATGAACGGGGGAGGGGCAGAGAGAGAGGGAGACACATAATCGGAAACAGGCTCCAGGCTCTGAGCCATCAGCCCAGAGCCTGACGCGGGGCTCGAACTCACGGACCGCGAGATCGTGACCTGGCTGAAGTCGGACGCTCAACCGACTGCGCCACCCAGGCGCCCCATTGTGGGTTTTTGTTTTAAGAAGAAAAGTTAGTAATCAGAAAATTACTTTAAAAACCATTTTCAGAATAGTTTGAAGTAAAAAAATGATCATTTAGGTGACTAATGTATTATACAAGATTAAATGCACTAAAGCCCTAAATTTGAAAGCAGTTATAGGAGGGGGAAGAAAATAATATAAACATTGAAGAGGCAGAGTTTAAGGGACTTTAGTGATTGGACATAAGTAGAAAATAAAGACAAATTCTAAAACAACTCAGGATCTAAGACAAAAGTGGGAGTTGGTCAGAAGATACTGAGGAGAGAGGTGAATTCAGTTTCAGAATTCTAAGACATTGTACGGAGACTTCCAGCAAGTAGTCAGAATTCAGGTCTGAGAGTAGGCATGAGGTGAGAATTGAATCCATGAGAGCTTGCCAGGCAGATAGGGAGAGAGTAGTGGGAGATAAGAAGTGGCTTCTACATCCTATGGACAGGCATGGACTAGAAGCTAGCTGAGGTCACTGAGAGGACAGAGCAGTAGAAGGACAACAGACCTATCACAAACATTCCCAGATGAGGCTGTGAGGTAAAGCACATGTTATACTGCACAAAGTTTAAATAGAACAAAGAGTGGGAAAATCCTGTTCTACGAGGTGACTTGAGAGTATCTGATGACATTTCAGAAAATTTTTAGCAAAAAGAAAATGATAGAATGAAAGGGTGAATCAATTGGATGGCTAGAAAAGTTTGATGCTACTTCCTATGGGTTCAACCTATAGCATTCTCATCTGTGTCTTGCATATTTTGCACTCATCCCTGAATGCTTTAAGAGGTGTTGCCATACTGTGTCTACCTTAGGGCTCCTAGTATGTTACTCAGAGATGGTGCTCCATGCTTGCAAGGGAATGTGAGGCAAAGGGAGCAGAGACATTTGAATAAATGAAGCAGACAAAAGGAGAGGGCTAGTTTACAGAAAATATGGAAATGCAGGTGAGTGTAAAATAGCATAAAGGTGGAGGTGTTAACTTTGGCAAGAAGGAGGCACTCTCAGAGAAGAATAGGAAGAAAAATTTGGAATTAGGAAGAGGTTTGGTGAGCTTCCCCTGGACAGCCTTGGTGTAAAGTGGGTGAGAAGTGGGATTGGAAGGAAGCCAAGGGGAGTAAGGTGATGTTGTCTAGAAGGCGTCAGAATTCAGGTCAGAGCTGGCCCCTAGTCTTCTTCCTTTATTGGCTAGACCTGCTGTACATTTCTGTCTTTTAATCTTTTTTGTTTGTTTGTTATAGTCTTATTGCTCTCTTCAGAGTCATTTCTACATCCTTTCTATTCTTCTAACACCCAATCTCATGTTAGCCCTCCACAGTTGGAGTCTGTGGGTTGGAGATCCAGGCCCTTTTCCTATGAGTAGTAGCAGTTAGATTTCCACCTTGACAAAAGCAGTGTTTTTTCATTACTGCTATGGACTGAATTACATCCCCCAAAATTCAAAGATTGAAGCCCTAACCCCTGATGTTATGCTTTTTGGAGATGGAGTCTTTGGAAGGTAATTAGGTTTAAATAAAGTCTTAAGGGTGAAGCACCAAACTGATTGGAATCATGTCCTTATAAAAGGTGGAGACATGACAAAGCCTTCTCACTCTCTCCACAAACACACATAGGAAAGGCCATGTGAGCATACACTGAGAAGGTGACCATCCACAAGCCCAAATAAGAACTGTCACCAGAAAGTGGATTTTCTGGAATCTTAATTATGGACTTCTAGTCTCCATAATTAATTTTGTTGTTTATGCCACCCAGTCTGCAGTAATCTGTTATGGCAGCCCAAGCTGCCATATGTAATATAATCACCAATAAAATCACCAGTATTATTAACATAATCACCAATATAATCACCAATTAATATAATCACCAATAAAATTACAGGGTTTCTTTGCCAGTCCCAGAAAATGTCCAAAATCAGGAGTGCTTAAAACTGGGTTTTATCTTTGAGCCCTAACTAACTCAGGGGCATTGGACTAATACCTCAGGTGTGGCATCCAGAGAATTAGGACAGTGAGCTAAATCATTTCAAGTGTTTTTTTTTTTTCCTAACTCTTCTCATTTATGATTCCAAGAAGCAATTTCAGTGTTAGAAGGCTGGTAAACAATGTCAAGTCCTCAAATGGAGACCACATCATCTCCATTACTAGAGACAAATGTTCAGTCAGCTGGCCTAAAGGACTTTTAAATACTCATCTAGTGCAAATATTCTGATATTTGATAGGGTTGGTGGCAGCCATTGAGAAGATATAGTCAAGAAAAGACCTGGCAGGAAAAAAGTGTCAGAGAAAACGCCATCGATTTTTTTTTTCAACGTTTTTTATTTATTTTTGGGACAAAGAGAGACAGAGCATGAACGGGGAAGGGGCAGAGAGAGAGGGAAACACAGAATTGGAAACAGGCTCCAGGCTCTGAGCCATCAGCCCAGAGCCCGACGCGGGGTTCGAACTCCTGGACTGCGAGATCGTGACCTGGATGAAGTCGGACGCCTAACCGACTGCGCCACCCAGGCGCCCCACGCCATCGATTTTTAAAAAGTGAATTGCAGGCTTCTCCTCCCCTTTCCTTTGTAAACTATGATTAGACTGTACTTTGCTTGAGTTTACAGTAATGATACCTTACACTCAGAACTGTGCATCCTGAAGAGTATGCTTGAAAGTACTTTACCAACTTGTAGAACACAGTCTTTTCCTGGCAGAGTGTTCTGTCTGGCCCCCTCTACTTTGCCCCTCTTCCATGGTTAGTTAACCAGCAAGAATTCTTTTTAGGGCAGGGAAGCTAGGAAGAGAGCTCTAAGAAGCACATTTCCACTGATACAAAAGCAAGCATGGTCCTGGGAAGACAAAGAAAGGAAGAGCAATCCCATTGACTGAATGTCTAAGGTGTGGCACATGTAACACTTGATATTTTCACCTGGGGATCTCATTGTAAATTCATTCCTTAGAAATGACCACTAAAATACTGTATAATACAGATTAAGTTGCTGCCCTGTATCTATCTCCCTTTACCAGGATTTTGATGTTTATACTCATTTTGACCCAATAACCAATGTAAATGAGGCAAATGAAACCACCATTTTGCAAGGAGCATATTAACTCATAATGAACAAAACAGCAAGACTTTACAATCAGGAGTCAGGGCAGCAACTACTGCAGAGGAACTTCTCTCTCTGTACAGAGGAAGAGCAAGGAGGCATGAGAGGAGCACTGGCTTTCAAGTCAGAGTTTCCAGGATAGACAGGATACTAAATACAAATTTCAATGACAACAAAGTTGTGCAAAGGGTCCATACTCATCTATTTATTTCTGGATTTTCCCAAAGTTCACACACTACCACTCTCTCTGGTGCACTTATTCTTTCACAGATGTTCCATGTTACCCAGAATTGTGTGTGAAGCACCTTGACAAATAGTTAAGGACAAAAATGTTTCCTACACTTATATACTTCCAAGTCTTCAAAGTATTTTCAAGTACTTTCACCTGACTATGTGATAAAGTTCATTGTCCTATTTTATACGTGAGGAAAATGAAGTATAAAAAAGTTGAATGATTTGGTCTAAATCATCAATCTATAAAATGTTAATAGATAATTCTTAGAACACAATCACAAACAAAAATTTTAACCCAATAATATTTACATAAATTTTTATTGAAGTTTAACATACCTACAGAAAAGCAAAAAATATATATATCATAAGCATACCACTAAAGGAATTTTCACAGAATAAATACACTCATATAGCCACCACACTGATTAAGAAACAGAACATTACCAGCACTTCTGAAGTTCCCTTATTCCCTTTCTAATCACTTGTAGGAATCAATGCTAAGAAAATATTCAGAAAGAGAAATTATGATCTATAAATGGAGATGTTTATTATAAAATTATTTAATATAGTTAACAATTGGAAGAATTCTAAATATCCAGCTTCTGGGGAATGGTTAAGTTAATCATGGTACAGTTATAGTTCAGAATAATATTCACCTTTGATCTCCAATTACAGTATAAAAAATGAAAAGAGCTTACTTCTTACTCTAATGAGAAACAGATAAGCTACAAAAGCATAATGACCCCCCAAATCTGTCATCCAGGCAGACAAAGTAGAGTAATTAATCACAGTTCAGAAATCTGGTGACTAACTTCTAAAGTAGAGAAAAATCTCTAGAATTTCACAAATACTCAGGTCTCAGGATCCCACAATAAGTAAGTCCTTAACTCTGACCACAAAACATATGAAGCCAGTGAGAAATTGTGTTTAAAGTTGCAACAAAGCCCAGGCCCAGTATAAAGTTGCACAATTATACAGTAGATTGATTTCAGCTTCCCAGCTGAATATGACAGAAACAAGGGTTTTCCTGGGGTGGGGGGCAATTATTCTTTAATTCAGCCTCTACTCTTCTTTTGCTTACAGAATCCAGCATATAATCAAATATTATAAGTCACATAAACAAAGAAAAAAATTGACCTATGGTTAAGAGAGGAAATAGTCAATAGAAGCAGGTCCCCAAGTGACCAATATTCAGAATTACCAGGGGGGAAAAATAGATATCATATGTATTTAAAGGAATCTAGGGAGAAATGTGAAGAATATACATTAAAATATGAGAATTTCAGAATATATATGAAGATTATATAAAAGGACCAAATGGAAACTCCAAAAAGTTTGATAAGCTCTACTTCCAATTACTCTTACCCTCCCCCACCCCCCAGCCAATTGCAGAAGTAGAAGCGTGCTTGCCACTATCTCAAAGAAAAAGGGCTCTTCAGCTTGGGGACATGGTGAAATTATTGTTAACAGGTGAAATTCTCTGGCCTGAAAAACCCACAGGCACAGCAATGGGTTGCATCATTGCTTTGTTGGAAGTGAAGAGAAGGGGCTGGTTAGGTATCCTGTACTCCCAGGACAAAGGACATTGGAGTGTTCCCACAAAAGATACAAAGAGACTTGTTTGCTATAATTGCTGTAACAACTCTAAGTCATTGCTATTAACTCAGATTACTGCAAAAGTAGTTGTCATCCTTTAAAGCAGGTGAACTCTGTGCCCCTCTAGTTGTGGGTATCGTGTATATCATCCAGCAAAATTGGCTGTCATTTCCAGTAGGCTCTGCTGGGTTGTGGCAAACAAACTGAGCTGTTCATAATTTGGGAACACTACCAGACAAAATCAGTTGAGGCACAGAAGAGTAACAATCACATTCAAACTTCTTTTTTTTACCCCCCCCTAACATATACTGGAGCCCTGTTAGCTATGAAGCACAGGGATAAATATTTTGGGGGTACAGGGACACAGATATTGCTCTTAAAAAACAAGACAATACATGATCAAATGTAATTAGTATCATGAGGTAAATACCAACTTCTCTGGTTATTTAGGAAGAGACAACTTAGCTGAAGATATTAAGAGGTGTGATGGTTGCAGTGGGGGAGTGGAGGTGACAGGTGAGAAATGTATCCAAGACAGATTATACAAACCAGGGAAGCAGGCTCAGTGATGCCCATGCAACCTAAGGGGCAACCAAAGAGAAATGGCCTCTACCTAGCTTTAAGGTCATTGATTCCAAGTAAGAGCACCAGATTATATGGCCAAACTATTCTTATTTTCCAGGGAAAATGTGAAGTATTATGTGACTCTCCTATTTTCTGTATGTTAGAAGTTTTAAAACATCATTAATAGATCAAACATATTGATGGGAATAGACTACCTATTTGAGACCTCTGGCCTGGAGTCTTCCCATATCTAAAAAGGATCTTTGATTTATCTTTGCACAATCAAGTTCCAGAAAATGGCTGCCTTTGTTGTTTTGGTTATTGGTGTTTTCCCAAAACAGTAAAGAAATCTGCCCTCAAAGATGAATTCAGAACTCTAGAGAAACAGAAAAAACTACTGACACCTTCAGAATGGCAGCTTTCTTCTGCTTCTAGTCATCATTTAAAAAAAAAAAAAAAATTAATATATATATATATATATATATATATAT